>NW_019091229.1:221198-821198 GCF_002217175.1 Folsomia candida | reverse complement strand
TGGCATGTTTTTAATTCCCAAACTCATCCTCACCATCAGCGGCGAGAAAAATTATAGAAGCAATATCAATATTTCCATGCATTTCTGTAATTTTTCAGAGCGATTTGTGAAAATTTATTCGCAAAATGTATTTGGCGAATCCCCTTCCAGCAAGAATTTTTTGAGCTTAACAAGTTTGCAAATGAGTTACGATGCGAAATAAAACGTTGACGTGAGTACCCCTAATTTTAATTCTCCTTACTCACATCTTGGACACAATTGTTGCTGAACACTCATTCCCAAACATTCAATGATGAATTGCACCCTCGTTATGTTGTTTCCACTCTTCTGCATGTTTCTCACGACGAGGCCCGCTTCTTCAAATAATTTATCCACAAAGCGCAACATTTTGTCTGACTGACCACTCACTACGGCCCTTCGGAGGTTCCATTCTCCCACAAATAGGGAGATAACTGAAACCAAGTAATTACATAGTTTAGGAATAGCTGAATAATTTGCCGCGGAAGCGTGGGACAGAAGGACAATGTCGCCACAGTTATTCAATGTCCCCATGATCTGTGCATGTTATACAAACCACTCCCTCCCCTACCCTATAATGTCCACACAGGTTCCGCAGCCACTAAGCGGACTAATTATGAAGCAAGCAATTCAAGTGACTTTGATTGTTCTCAAATGTCGTAAAATTGATTGGTAAAAATTAATTAACTAACTTTTTTCTAATTGACCTATTTAGTACTGACTACCTAAATTCTAATAAAATTTCCCTGTGTTGATTTCACAATTATACATACATTTCATAATTATATTTGATTAGTAGCCAAATAAAATTTTCAACCAGTTTCGGTTGAAAGTTACGTTTTATTTGAGTTTCTTGACGACGAAAGCGGTAAAAATTCGATAGTCACATGTATGTTCCGTACTAAATAGTATTGACTTGGTAACAATTCCCTACACACAATAAAAGCGTAGTTGCGATTATAACCAGAAAGTATTTATAACATATGCATATGCTCTACCGCCATGGTTGTAAATTTGCCACAAACTGGTTATAAATCTTTCACAAGTAATGACAAATTTAATACCAGTGATAATAAATTGACTACCAGTCGGTGACAAATTTATCCCAATGGCGCTAGAATCATATACATATGTTCACTTTCTGGTTATAATCGCAAGCGCTATTTCTTAACGTTGGATTAGGTGACTCATCGCCTGTGACGTCACAGGTCTAAAATTCTGAACATTTTTGCGCATTGCTCCGTTCTTGGAACTTATTTTTAAATTCCGTCAGATCCATTTGTAGACCAGGTCAGTACCAATTTATTAAAAATATGTACTCAAGATTTTGACAAGTTTTGAACGAGGAGACCCAATTTTTCTGAAGGCCTTCACTCCTTTTGGGTCTCCTTCTTCAAAACTTGTCAAAATCTTGAGTACATATTTTTAATAAATTGGTACTGACCAGGGCCCCATTTCACCACACCCTACTCTGCACTCCAGATTCCGCACTCTGCACTTTACACAATTTGTAGTGCAGAGTGGGAGCGTTTCACTGTGGCGACCTACTCCGCGAACTTCCGCTCCACAAAAATGAAGGTTTGCGGAGTGAAAATGTGGAGTTCATTCACTCAAATTTCAGAACTTTTTAACTTTCTCAATGTTGTTTCATCATTTTCTTCTCACACGACTGACACCTTCATAAATTTATTGTTCTATACCCGTGATCGTCCAATCAAGTGATAATATAATCAGTTAATTTAATTACAAAAATATTGGATTGTAGATAATATATTTCACTTCACTTATGGTTGATCAAAAATCATAAAGAGAAATACAAAAAACCAACAGTGCAGACTTGACATAGCCCGAGTCATGCCAAGAGTTATCACTCAATCCGACTTTTTTGCATGAAATTTTATCTGAAATGTGTATTAAAAAACCTAAAAATTTAAATTGATTTTTCAAATTTAAATTCATATTCTTCCATGAGTACCAATTAGCAGCCTATGTGCCAAATTTCAGCCTGATACTACGATTTAAAAAAATCGGTATGGGTCACCTAATCGAGTCCTCCAGATGAGAATTTTTCCTATTTTAATTCATATTGTTTCATTAGCATCCATTACCAACTTTTCTAACAAATTTCAGCTCGATTTGACGAATTTGAAAAATTGGTATGGGTCACCCCGTAGGGTCCGTCCAGATGAAAATAGGTCCCATTTCAATTCATACTTTTCCATTAGTTGTCAGTAGAAATCCAAACACCAAATTTCAGCTCGATTGAATGAGTTTTAAAAATCGGTATGAATCACCCCCTAGGGTCCCTGTAGACTAAAATTTTACTTTATATTCTTTCATTACACACCATTGTCAATCTCTATGCCAAATTTCAGCTTTCTACAATAATTTTGAAATTTTGGTGCATAATACCCCACCACCCAGATGACCCCCACCAGTCAACCACTTGACCGATTTCGCCCATCTACGAACCTGACTCTTCATTTGACCCTTTTCTACATTTGTGCAAAATTTCGAGTCGATCGGATTATTCTACGACAGTTATCGCAAGGCAGACAGACGGACATGACGGGTACATAAGCCCTGACTCGGGCTAAAAAGCCAATTGCAGAGTGTCCGAGCACTTTGCAAAAAAATATGTAGAGTGCAGAGTTTCGAGCGATGACCTTTCGCGGAGTAAAATTTGGTGAAACGGGGAAGGTCAAATTTCACTCCGCACTCCCCAAAATTTGACTCCACAATCTACACTCCGCACTTCACAAAATACTACATTTGTGAAACGCTCCACTCCACAAATCCGCAATTTTTTTTGTGGAGTATGGAGTGCAGAGCACTGGTGAAATAGGGCCCTGGGCCCCATTTCACCACACCCTACTCTGCACTCCAGATTCCGCACTCCGCACTTTGCAAAATTTGTAGAGTGCAGAGTGGGAGCGTTTCACAGTGGCGACCTGCTCCGCGAACTTTCGCTCCACAAAAATGAAAGTTTGCGGAGTGAAAATGCGGAGTTCATTCAACCAAAGCGGCTATTAATTTTCTTAATGTTACATCCTCTACTTCTCGCACGACTGACACCCTCATAAATTTATTGTCCTCTACCCGTGATTGTCCAATCTAGTGATAATATGGTAAGTTAATAATTAACTTACCATAGTTAACTTACCATAGTTACCATAATTGACTTACCATTAACTTACCATACTTACCATTTTTTTGTAATTCAATTATTGAATTACAAAAAATATAGGATTATAGATATATTTCATCATTTATTTATCATAGCCTCCCAGAGTTGCAAAATCTCATAAACTCTCTCTGTTGAACATGATTAAACAGAAAACCTACAGTACAGACTTGATATAGCCTGAGTCAGGCCAAGTTGTGGTTATCACTCAATCCGACTTTTTTGCATGAAATTTAATATGTATTTAAAAAATTTAAAAACTTCAATTGATTTTTCCAATTTAAATTCACATTCTTCCATTAATTGGCTATTTAACAAATTTCAGCTCGATGCTAGGATTTCAAAAAAATCTCTTTGCGTCACCCAATAAGGTCCTCCAAGATGAAATTTTTTCCTATTTTCAACCGTATTGTTCCATTAGGAGCCATTACCAACTTGTCTATCAAATTTCAGCTTGATTTGAATAATTTGAAAAATTGATATGGGTCACCCCATAGATAGGGTCTGTCCAGATGAAAATGTGTCTAATTTCAATTCATACTCTTCCGTTAGTAGCCATTAACAATCCCCACACTAAATTTCAGCTCGATTGGATGAGTTTTAAAAATCGGTATGGGTCACCCTCTAGGTTCCCTCTAGATGAAAATTTTTGAAATTCTACTTTATATTTTTTCATTAAAAACCATTATCAACCTCTACCAAATTTCAGCTTTCTACGACAATGTTAATATTTTGGTGCATAATACCCAACCCCGGTCAACCACTTATTTCACCCATCTTCGAACTTAACTCATCATTTGACCCATACTACATTTGTGCAAAATTTCAAGTCGATCGGATTAGTTCTACAGCAGTTATCGCAACACAAAGAGACGAACATGACGGGTACATAAGCCCTGACTCGGGCTAAAAAGCCAATTGCAGAGTGTCCGAGCACTTTGCAAAAAAATATGTAGAGTGCAGAGTTTCGAGCGATGACCTTTCGCGGAGTAAAATTTGGTGAAACCGGGAAGGTCAAATTTCACTCCGCACTCCCCAAAATTTGACTCCACAATCTGCACTCCGCACGTCACGAAATACTGCTTTTGTGAAACGCTCCACTCCACAAATCCACAATTTTTTGTGGAGTATGGAGTGCGGAGCACTGGTGAAATAGGGCCCTGGTCTACAAATGGATCTGACGGAATTTAAAAATAAGTTCCAAGAACGGAGCAATGCGCAAAAATGTTCAGAATTTTAGACCTGTGACGTCACAGGCGATGAGTCACCTAATCCAACGTTAATCCTGCAGGATTGGTAGTAGTTACATACATAGTTTGTTTATGGATGGTTTCATTATCAAATTCTCTGGTTTATTATACTATACTTGAACCACGCCATAAAAAATACCTGGTTTTCCTTCCATATCGCATCCTTCCACATTTACACGGTAATCTTTATTAAATTCGGTCCAATCTTCGTCTAAAATCGAATCAATTTTGTTTTCATCTCTCCAAATAAAATTCTGAAAAGAAATCGTTTTAATTATGTAATCTTTCCAAATTATGATTAACTTAACGCGTTACATTTCAAATATTGCATTACCGTGACGAGTGCCCTTGTCGCAGCGTCAACATTGAAATCATTTACTGTGGAAAAAATATTTAAAAAAAATATTATATGCTTACAATTTGATTCATGTCGTAAATGTACATACTTCGGGTGAGTTAAAAAATAAGCTAAAGTGGAGTAAAAAGTTGAGGTAGAAATTTTCCGAAGAGTAAAAAAGTACATATGTAAAGTCACACAAGTTAAAATGGAGCAATCAACCCGGAAAATCTCAAATTTTGCTCATCATTATTTGCAGTATAAAATAGTTGCCTACCTCGTAACCACGGAACTAAATAGATTTCCGACTTCATGTACTCATGCGGAACCCGTGAGCTCATAATGGCGTTGAACTTGAATAAAAAGTCAAACTTTATAACATACATTCTTAGAAATCGGGTACCTAAAGGGTGTTAATAAAGTCCGATCCCATTAATTTTTTGGAGCGCGGTTGTTACAAATTCAGCTGGAACTTTTGAACCAGTGAAGTTATTTATTTCAAATTTTTACCATGGGAGGAACAACTAAACGTGTAAGTCATGAGCATCTTAGAGTTAAGATACAAACATTGCATCAGCAGGGGTTTAAACCTGCAGAAATTGTGCAAAAATTGGGCTGCAGCCGCAGAACTGTTTGGAAATGGAAGAACACAATTTTGTCCACGACAAAAAGCGACCCGGGCGACCCAGAAAGGTGTCACCTACCACAAAAAGAATGATTAAAAACAGACTTTACAAGAAAACCGGTAGTTCATTACGTAATTGTGCAAGGGAGTTAAATGACTCAAAACGCTATAAAGAGAAGAAGAAGCAAATTAACTATGTGACCGTGCAAAAATTTGTGAAATCTACGAGGTGGGGTCACACAGCTTACAAACTAACCAAAAAACCTCTCATGTCACAAAAAAATATCGATGACCGTCTGAAATTTGGAGAACTCCTTCAGAAAAGTGGCCATTTGAGTGAAAAAAGACTTGGTGAAGAATTGCGCAGTCACATCCTTTGGACTGACGAATCTATTATTGAGCTATATCCAAAATTGAACCAACAAAATGTTCGTTACAGGACAGAAAACAAATCGGATGTACCATCAAGAGCAGTCCCAAAATTCGGGCTTAAAATTATGGTAGCGGGTGGATTTTGTGCACGTGGCGTGACTCCTCTACATATCATACCAAAAGGCCACACAGTCAATGCAAAGTATTATATGGAAAAAATATTACCTATCTATTTCGATAGCATGGGGAACAAGGAAATATTTCCGAATGAAAGAAAAATAGTTTTCATGCAGGATGGTGCTATAGCCCATACAGCAAAAGCGAGTTTGAGTCTCATCAAGACGCAAGTTTCAACGGTCTGGAGCAAGGGGGTGTGGCCCGGAAACAGCCAAGATTTGAATCCCCTGGAGAACCTGTGGTCCATACTTAAGGTAAATATATACAAAGAGCCACAACCCCGGACGAGGGAAGAGCTAGTAAAAAAAGTTCAAGATGTATGGAATTCGATTCCCACAGACACATTGGAAAAATTAGCACAGAGCCTTAAACAAAGAGTTGAGGGCATGATTAAAGTAAATGGTGACAAGACCAAATACTAAGGTAAATATGTCGAACATTTTTTGTAAGTATCACGGGTAGTTTTTTTTATACTAGCCTTCACTTTTTTATAGGAAAAATGGGATCGGACTTTATTAACACCCTTTATATACATATACCTACGAATCAGTACATATTTACAGACGTTATTTAATGGTATTTCAACAGTAGTCCACTTAATGAATAAATTATTCTCCAAAATTATGTATGCAAATTAGCTATGTCAGAACACATACATATTTACATATGTCCTACTAATTCGCAAACCTTTTCCTCCACAAGTACATGTTTCACTGCTTGTTTACTAGTGTAAGATTACATAAAAAATAAATTTCATCGATAAAGTTGTCCAGACCTCGGGTAAAAATTTCAAATTCCAAGTTTTACTCGTAATTATGTATGCATGTACATACATACGTCTGTACCTATGCATGTCTACCCGATTTTTGTTGGGGCAGAATTGCAATTTTTGTTGTTGTTAACACATCGCATTTTATATAAATATCCAGTTTTCCATGCAACTAACAGGGTGGGGTCGTTCGTAAATTATGTAACACCAGAGGAGGTGGGGAGGGGTCTCAGGCTCCAATGATATCGTCACGATATTATCGTGCATATGATACACATTCTAAAGGGGGGTCTAGAAAATCGCGATTTTTGCGCTACCTAATCTATGGACGGCCCCTTACCGTCCTGTTTACTTGGACGGTGCGGTTACGAAGATGTCAATCAAACGGGTTAACTAATTAATTAAATTAATCAAGTACTCGAGTTTGTAGACATGACATTAATTTTATTAACCAGACCTGCAACAAAAAAATTAATTCACGTCACTCCCGATCACTGACAAATCAACGAGTTTATCGCTAAATTAAATATGCTAATTTGTCGGCAGACTTACCTATGTACTTATCTACCTCCGGCCTCCTATAAAATCAGGGAGCAAAATCTCCAATAATTCAGTACTCTCTGAAACCCGAGAATAATAAGATGTTCAAGACAATCGTTCTATTATCCTGCCTGGCAACCGTTGCCATGGTAACTTCTACAAAACTACGCACCGAGGATCATACCAGGTTAACTGGAGAGCAAAGGGCCGCATTAGATGAGGTATTTGCAGATTTAGTTAATTTTAGATAATTAGATAATTTCTGATTACATATTTGTCATCCTAATTATTAACTCTTTAATTGATAGCTGATGAGAAGAGTTCTGCCCAAAATTAAGGAGGACTGGGTCAAGGATGAGTTGTACATTTTGAAATTTCTTCGAGGTAAATTTCATCCGTAAAGTTGCTTATATTATTACCAAAAGGCCACACAGTCAATGCAAAGTATTATATGGAAAAAATATTACCTATCTATTTCGATAGCATGGGGAACAAGGAAATATTTCCGAATGAAAGAAAAATAGTTTTCATGCAGGATGGTGCTATAGCCCATACAGCAAAAGCGAGTTTGAGTCTCATCAAGACGCAAGTTTCAACGGTCTGGAGCAAGGGGGTGTGGCCCGGAAACAGCCAAGATTTGAATCCCCTGGAGAACCTGTGGTCCATACTTAAGGTAAATATATACAAAGAGCCACAACCCCGGACGAGGGAAGAGCTAGTAAAAAAAGTTCAAGATGTATGGAATTCGATTCCCACAGACACATTGGAAAAATTAGCACAGAGCCTTAAACAAAGAGTTGAGGGCATGATTAAAGTAAATGGTGACAAGACCAAATACTAAGGTAAATATGTCGAACATTTTTTGTAAGTATCACGGGTAGTTTTTTTTATACTAGCCTTCACTTTTTTATAGGAAAAATGGGATCGGACTTTATTAACACCCTTTAGTCATGCAGGTACATATGTATTGATTTCTCGAAATTACAATTTCTACCGCCGTTAAAATTAGCTGAAGATGGTAAAACTTTAATACGGAGCTATTACTACACGGCATTACAATACTTATCAATACCACTTTGGTAGAGTCGGACATACATGAATACCGCATTGTATTATTTTATTACTGGATTTCTAAATAAGAGTGTACGGGACACAATTTGTAGAAATTTTTAAAATAATTTACTCAGTACATACCTCATCAAGTTTCACTTTCTGGTCGACGCTCAGAGTCAAATCATCATCGGCCAGTGTCCCCTGAGAATTGGGGACGCAGGTTGACACACAAATAACCATGATTACCAGAATCGCGACCATTTTCACTAAATTTACCACACTTGCAATATCACCATCCCTCCACGCCACGTACGTAATGACTAACTGGATAAAACTTAAGAATATGCAATTATTTCACTTGTGGTAAACTTATGTATATACACGTGACGCAATATCATGCTTAACCGGCTGGGAATTCTTTTTTCAGTGTTTTTTCACCCATTCCTTTTAAGTGGAAAATTATGTTCGTCATGATTACAACCTGGAACATCAATTTTTACGAAATGATAGAATGTAATAAAACTGGAATACATACCCACGTATGTACATAAGTATTACAGTAATTATGTATGCATCTAGTGATGATTGACGAATGCATAAAAAATCAAATTGTAAACTGGTTTACGACGAGAATCAGTCGACTAACAGATTTACATAGGTACATACTATGTATGTACATACATACATACTTCCCACACATGTCTATTTTTACGGCACGAATTTAATTTCCATATATATAAATCATTACATTAGCACAACCATTTACTTCTGACTCTGCATACTTCTAAGATGTACCGATGTACACCCTTAGGATTAGAAAACTATGGTATTAAATCATTACTGACGGGTTTATACATACGTATATGTACATATTTACGTGGATCTAACTGTTTGGCAATAACGAGCATTACGTTATGCTGATAAAAAATTTACCACTGTACAAGAAATTTCTATCAACCCGGTAGGAAAATACATATTAGTTTACATATTTGTAATAATGTACAAAGCACAGAGCATCTATATTACTCATCATTACATGTGTAGTATTTAGGAGTAGAAGGTCACTACTTGTCGGGCCCCGATTTCGATCTCCTTTGGATATGTTGTAGTACTACATGAGTGTAGAAAAAGTGAAGGAGGGTTAGACTCCATGAGCCCAGTTACGCCCGCCACACCCCCTCAAAGGCGCCAAAACCCCCAGAGTTGCCGCACTAAAATCATCGCCAAAAATCGACTCAACTTTTTTGAAATTTTCAATATTTTCGAAGATTTTCTGACCAAGGGTATGTATTGAAAAAATTCGAAATTTCAAAAAAGTTGAGTTTGCTATTGGATATGATAGAGCAACTATCTGGGATCATAAAAATGTAAATTTCTTGAAAATCTGACCAAAACTCGATTTTTGGCGATGATTTTAGTGCGGCAACTCTGGGGGTTTTGGCGCCTTTGAGGGGGTGTGGCGGGCGTAACTGGGCTCATGGAGTCTAACCCTCCTTCACTTTTTCTACACTCATGTAGTACTACAACATATCCAAAGGAGATCGAAATCGGGGCCCGACAAGTAGTGACCTTCTTAGCCACGGTTCAAACTCAAATGGATGAGGAGTATACGTACATATGTATGCATACCCTATATGTACGTTGTCAATACGCGCTAAAGATTGGCGTATGCATTTATCCATATCGTTAACTGTATATCTGTCACGATTAGGTAACTTGTTATCATACATGTGATAGTTAATTGATCAATTGTTTCTCCATCGAAACAAAAGGCAGATAACGTCCTGACTTGTTATGAAGTTAGTCACCTTGGTCTCGGTTAAATCAGCTTCAGTCGTGCATGTGCAATATTAAAAACTCCATATTTTAAATAAAATTGCGCTATATTTTCATATCATATTTTCGTCTTTCATCAAAGGGTTGCAATTTCCTGGAGTTAAGTCGAACCCAAAATACTCCTTTAGTAAATATGGAATACGGAACAGTAAACGTAAACCAAAGCATTGTGGATCTTACAAGTATGTAAATGACAAATATATATATAAAATGTGTCAATTCAATAATCCAACTAGTATTTAGCAAATTTATTATATTATTCCCTTCTGTTCAATGTTTTATAATTTTCTAAATGTTTATTTATTCTTACACTTACACATGCATCATTTTTATTCATTATTATGGAGGACTTCTTATAAAGAGGTTTTATATGTACATAATATGTATAAAACTTCTATCTTTGCGTTTTCTTATTTCTTACTTTGACATGTCGTTTAACTATTCCAGCAATTAATCTAATACTCTCAAGTTCCAAAGCCGCTGAAACTCGCCCGGTGAAAAAACCCGTTAAATTATCGGATGAATATGTCGATCCGTTGAATCAATCCTGTCTAAATGGTAAATCAATGCTATACAAGTAAATTGACAAACGACAACTTTTAATAAATATGTAATTCATTGAAATTGAAAACTAGCCCAATCAACTTTTTCCGTTGTAAAAGGGACAAAAATGCACAAACTTAAAGTCATGCAGAGATGTTTACTCTACATGAAAATCAAAAATATTTATTTCACATCATAACATTGCTAAACTTTCGCTCCGCAACAAATATTAATTGTAATGTATTACCTATAAGTATTTTTAATTACATCAACAATTTTCTAGAGAAGAAAGCTTAACATCACAAATTATAATGTAATACTTATTTAATTAACTTATTTATAATTTTTTTTAGAAACTGCAACTAATTTGGGACACATATCTACAAAAGAGATCGTCGATCTCTTAATTACCGACGAGTATTACGTCACTAATTGGAAACAATTCTACTACGATTTACGAGCACCCCATCCAGATTTTGTCCAACTGGAAATGCTCTACAATTCCGGGGCCAGACCGTTTCATGACATAATAATGAAAATCTTGAATAACTGGGTAGCAATTCAGAGGAATCCACCAAGTGTACGAAAGTTGTATGGAGTCTTACTTTCTGGCGATTTCGTTAGCGTCGCAGGTAAAAATGAAGGATTTTTCCTGATTATACAAAAAATATGCTATAATCCTATAATTCTCATAGATATGTGTGGTCCCTGGAATTTAAGTTTGATCATAATTTATAATTTTTTTTCATAAGTTATCCTTAGATTTCCCAATATTTTTTCAGAAACGTTAATCAAAGCCTTTCCACTAACTGCAACCATAATTCCGGAACAATCCACCCACACTGTAAGGTCAATTAGGTCACAAGTCCTCAACTTTGAGGTTCCACCTTCCCCCTTCATAGGCCCCTTAACAAACCGCACCAAAGAAATGGTCCAACTCATAGACCACTTCAAGTTCAACCGACGCGCCGTAGTCGTCACGGGACCGACCAGCGTAGGCAAAACCAGTTTAGTTGCGCACTTCGCGGCCACAGAGTTTGACGGGTCCTGCATTTGGATCGACGCTAAAAATAGCGCCACATTTACAAATTCGTTTTCCCGCCTAGCCGCGAAACTTGAGATATCACCGGACTTATCCGCGGCAAAAATCTTAGAAAAAGTTTACACATTAGTGAGTAACCGCCCAATAATGTTCGTCTTTGACAGCATCTCGTCCCCCCAACTAGAAACCGAGATAACTCAACTAATCCAAATTTTCAATGAGTATCCGCAGCCTTACCCATTTTTCGTACTACTGACCCGAAGCTCAAAAATGTTTTCGACTATAAGTGACCGTGTCGTATTGAATGCGTTAGAGTACGTTAAATGCTTCACTATCATTTATGCTCTCGTGGAGACGATATGCGGCCTGGGTTATCTTGTCGTTGGAAGTTACGGAATGCAAATGTATAACGATGGATCCTTTCGTACCAGAATTTTAACGAGTTCGATAGTCGCCGGGGTAACCATGCTAATTCATCAAGTGCTGCTCATTGTGTGGAGAAAAGTTGAGAGAAAGGTATTTATTTCAATTTGAGTTTGAATTTTTGCGTCTCAACTTTCCCTTCTTCCATGTTTCAAATGGTGATTTTGAAACCTGTTCAAGATTTTATGTAAAAATTGATAATTTTTATCTTTGGGGCCGTCCATAAGTTACGCAACGCAAAAATCAAGATTTTCTAGACAGACCCTCCTCCCGCATTAAAATGTCACATATCATTGTAGCCTTAGACCCCCCTCCTGCGTTACGTAATTTATGGACGGCCCCTGCCTAGCACAAATAATTCCACTGTATGTACATAGCTCTCTTGTCAGATTTTTAAGACTTGATCTTCCCTCGATTATTTCAGAATGACGACAAAAATGTCCGACATGGTAAAATCTTCAGGATTTTCTCAATCTTAATGATCATCATAATCTTTGCCGCCTTGATCGTAATCCTTTTAGACGCTTGGACATACGTATTTGCGGACGACGAGGATGAGGCATATGTAATCCTTACTGTGCTTATGCACATAAGTAATATTACTGTAGTTGAGTATTTCATCTACCTTTTATTTACATCTTGTATCATGTTAGGGCCTTGTTTCAAGGTGTGTTTCTAACCGAACAAATGCATAAAGTGTTTTATTTATATTCATTAGGGGAAACATTCATTTATGATTAATTGAAGGAATTAAAATTATGAATTACCCCGAGAAAATAAGTAAGAATAAAAAATATTTCGGGGAATTGTACAATTTTGCATTAATTATACGCTGCATTCGCACACAGTTGAATTTGTACAGAAATTGAGAAATCTGAGAAACTACAGCACTGTCAGTCTCAATTTCCCTAAACTTTTGATTACGGGGAACCTTGAGGCTGGCAGTGTCGTAGTCTCCAGAGGTGAGTTGGATTATCATTTTCCAAAATCCAATCCATCTAAATCCAACTCATTTTATCCTAAAAAATCCAATCCATCCAAATCCAACTCATTTTATCTTAAAAAATCCAATCTATCCAAATCCAGCTGGATAGGATAGGACGATGGATTATCCAAATAAATGGATATCCAAATCCAAGTCACCTATAGATCACACCTCGCAGTGCCCCCAACCGACTTAGACGGGTTAAACTATCTTCTCCAGGAATAAAACGGTTCGAAATTCGAAATTCTTACCTTTATTTACATCACGCATTATGTCGAATTAAACCAAAGTTGTTATTATTATCCAAAAAACAATAAATCCAAATCCAACTCATTTATCCTAAAAATCCAATTCATCCAAATCCAACTGATTTTTATCCTAAAAAATCCAATCCATCCAAATCCAACTCGATAGGATTGGATGATGGACTATCCAAACAAATGGATATTCAACTCACCTCTGGTAGTCTCGAAAGTACTCTCCATTCGCACACAGATGAACTTTTACAGAAATTGTGAATTCTGAGAAACTACAATACTGCCAGTCTCAAACTTCCCCGTAATAAAAATTTTAGGCTTTTGACTCATCCTCAGAGAGTGGCGTAGTTTCTACGAATTCTCAATTTCTGTAAACGTGAATTTAGAGTAAGCATCAAGTGTTCGTCGTTTTAGTCCAACCCTAGCGGGAAATTCACTCTTCGTGACTGTTTACTACTGGATTACGCTCTGGATAGATAAATAAAATAAGTTATTTTCAGAAAATAACTCTCTAGCTGCGCATTTACTTTTCAATTGTTTAATTTATTAATTTCAAACGCAAGCGA
Organism: Folsomia candida; assembly: GCF_002217175.1. Classification (NCBI taxonomy): domain Eukaryota; kingdom Metazoa; phylum Arthropoda; class Collembola; order Entomobryomorpha; family Isotomidae; genus Folsomia; species Folsomia candida. Next base: position 807,221 of record NW_019091229.1, on the reverse strand, counting down.
GAACGTTGATCTTATCTCTTGATACCTTCAAGTTATTCAGTTAAGAAGATTATATATATTTCTTCATTACGATTTCCCACTTTTTTCAAATACATTAATATTTCTTTATTGAACATTTTAAAACAAGAAATTTGTGGCACTTCAAATCTCGCAATGGAATTCCAACCGGAAGTACAAAACGCGCAAAATATCGCACTAAATAATCCGCTCGTAAGCCAAATAATTTTAGACGCAGTGAGATTGAGAACAAGTTTCTTTAACACAATTTCAAATTTACATATTTATTTATTTTCAATTTGCAGATTTTAACACAAATATTAAAACAGGCCTCAATCCGGTTGAAAACTTGTCGCCTCGTGAATTCATTCTGGAACGACATGGTTCTCTCCTTGCCAAATACGAGACTAGCTTTAGACCTGAATCGAAAGGATGAACATAGTAAAATTTCATTTCTCGAATTGTGTTCGTCCCAAGAAGACGCCAAACTTGTGAAAAGGATCACTTGTCTCGGTCGGACGATGGAGGACACTTTCCCTCCGAAACTACTCCAAGTTTGCGATAAGTTTGGCACCCGCGTGCAAATTTTGGAACTCCACATCTCTCAAGAAATCAGTCTGTCCTCGGTGCATCAAGCTTTGAAAAATTCCTGCCCGAATTTGAAGCAATTACGAATTAGTTTCTCACGTTTCCAGACGTCAACGAATCTGATTCCAGGAGAAGTTATACCAGCAAAGCAAAATTTGACAATCTTCAAGGTCAGTTCGAAACGGATTACTGAAAATCTTACCAGCTTTATCGAGGTTGTTATCAACGCCTCTCCAAATTTGAAGGAGGCCATTCTTACGTGGGGATTCTTCCCAGATTTGTCAAATTCCAAATGTCTCGAGTCCTTAACAATCGCGCTGGATGGCGTTGACCAATTCCGCATCGTCCGAGTGAAGGATAAGCTGTCTGATCTGTCCCATATGCTGAGTCAAATTAGTGACCAACTCATCAAACTAAGCTTTGCCTACGTCAAACATGACGGACCGTTCGACTTGGACGGAACAATGGATTTCGAAAAAATTAAATTCCGCTTCCCCACAATGAAGATGTCGAAATTACAAACATTTCGGAACCTGATGACCGAAGTTTTTCGGTGTGACGACCTCTTGCAAAATGTTGTGCACAATCTGAAAAGTCTGACGATTGGGAGAGCATTTTCAAAGTCGAAATCTGTGGATGAAACCTTGCAAAAAATTTGCCCCTCGAAGAAGAATAAGTTGTTGCCAATGCCAAACATGACGAATTTGACGGTCGTGGAGTTGCACGATCCCAATCTTATGGAACGATTAGTGGCCGCGTTTCCGAACTTGGAAAAGTTTAAGTTGAAGACATTCTACCCCACGGATTTCTGCAAGAAGAATAGTCGCATGAAGTTGGGCGTGGCGCTGAAGGCGTGCCGGGGTTGGAAGGCTTTGAAACATTTGGAATTCGGGTTGCCAAAGTATCCAAAACAATTTGAGGATATTATCAAGGCTCTTTTGAAAGCTAGGAAATTATTCAAGCGTAAGTTGTCTACTTACCTGAATAAATTTTTCATAATTGTAGTTAACAACTTAATCGTGGTAACATTAATTTTGAAAAAAAAACATTTTAGTTAATTTATAATCATGTTAATTTCTGTTATGTATATATGATTATACATAAATAAGTGGTACACAGTGAGAGGAGACAGAGGAGAGTATTTATTAGTGGAGAGTTAAAGCTGGAGTGAGTACAGATTCATAACTAATTACATATACATATCTACGTAGGCATACATATACCTAACATTTCAGAGCTGAAAACTTTCGCCATTTGGAGGACGTTAAGTTTTGACGAAGAGAGGAGTCAAGATTTGTCAAAGAAAGAAATGAGTTTGTTTAAGCAACTCCTCCTCGCCATGAGTGGAATGGAGCAGGTGGAAATTGACGGTCTTTATGTGAGTCATGTTGTTATCCATTGATTTGATAGGAATAATTATGCCTGACTGGATTATTTGTTTGAATTTATTCCAGATTAGCAAAAAATCAGCGGAAAGCATTATAGCCTTCATGGCGCTGATTGAAATGTCCGTGGACAAGTTTTCTGTGGTGAAACAAGCGTCAGACGATGAATCGGATGAAGGCAGCATTAGCGACGACTACGATTGGCACAGGGAGAGCAGTATAGACTTCGATTTTTCGAATGATTCGGACGAGGACAGCGATTAGTTTTCATGTTATTCAAACGTTCTCAACTTTGTATACTTATTTTTCTTGAGTTAGTTGATACTCCATTATTAGAAAGTAGTGCTCCGCATGAATCCGATTTTTCCCGGATTCGGATTCGTTCGAATCCGGATTCGAGCAGATCCGAATCTCGAGGAGAGGGATTCGGATTCGGATTCGAGTGGATCGAATCCCGTAAACCTAGGATTCGGATTCGGATTCGGATTCGTAAGGATTCGAATCCGATTCGTATCTGATTCACAACTTGCACAACTTAAAAAAATCAATTAATCGGTTACAACAACCGTTTCTGTATTGTTTTCGTTACGTTGTTCAATACATAATTTATTATAAATTTGAAATTGGTGGAAGACTAAACACTATTTCGGAAAATTTTAAATTTCACATTTAGTCTCACATTTGATTTTCATCTCACCTCATAATATAAGGGTTTCGATCAGGGGTTAAATCTAGGTCTAATCGAACTTTTCCTATTCTGAGGTTGCATAACATTTAAGATTTAAAAAGGGATGGAAGGTAGCACATACATATTTTTGGTACAAAACTATATTCAAAGTAAAAAAATTTCGACTGTGATATCAGCACTATATTTAACCAATTCTCTACGTAATTGGTGCGAAAAAATCCTGCTCAAACCTTTACAAAGCATATTGACGTCAAGTGATTACGCAATTTCAACCTCGAATTGTTTAAGTTGTTTTGAGAGTTACTGTAATACCAGCACTATCTTCAAGTAGTTATTTCGATAATTATTATTAGTCGGTAGAAATTTTTTTTGCTTTACAAAATTTTCCAACTTCAAAGTAATATCGCATACCACAAAGCATAATTGAAGATATGGAAAACACGGAAAAATGGGAGAAACTCTGTTTAGGGCAATCCGAAATAACTTCTTCAAAACCAAGGTTTTCAAAATTTAAAAAATGGTAACAAATGTTTCCCGATTTTTTTCCTAACAAAAATAGAGCAATAATTGAGCAAATATTGTTTTGGACGGGAAAAACAAAACCCTGAATATAATACTCTGCCCATATTGCGCATTAACGATGGATTCGAATCCTGTGTTGGTCGGATTCGGATTCGTCCGGATTCGAGCAGATCCGAATCCTGAAACGCCGGATTCGTGGTAGGATTCGAATGTACCGAATCCGCCAAATTTAGGATTCGGATTCGGATTCGGATTCGAGATTCGGATTCATGCGGAGCACAATTAAAAAGTATTAAATATTTGAAATTCCTCAATTTTTTTTCACGTTTAAAAATTTAAAGTGTTTAATGATTTGTATTTGTATCGAAATACATACGCAAAATATTTGTTAAACTGTAAATATCTACTAAAAGTTTGGAATTATTTGAATAATAATATACATTTTTAATTAAAATAAAAACCTACCCTATTGAAGTAGATTTATATTACCATATACACAGATTATCTTAGTATTATTCGTATCGTAAAGTAACTTATGACGGTTACGAGATTTGAAAGCGTGGAAAGATTTAGTCATTTCGTTGAAAATCACGTCACAACCTATTGCGGTGCATCGAAGTAAACGGGACAGAATTTCTACGTGCCAAAATTACGTGCCCACTTGATTAACATTGGTGGCGGGCTGAAATTCAAATCAAATCTGTCCCGTTTACTTCGAGAATTCACAATATGCCTACGATAATCATAATACGATTTTTGCTAAACCTGACCCATTTTTTCATAAACTAGATATCTATCTTACGATACTAAGGATACTAAAGAAATAACCAATACCCTCACTATAAAAATACTACGGAGGATTACTTCTCAAACTTTTTGAACATTTGTGACCTAATTTAGGGCACAAGTTAAACTTGTGATTAATTTCTATTTTTCGAAGAGATCAGCGTTTTTCTAAACCCACCCCAATTTTGTATTATTAAAAATGTCAAATTATGTACATATGTAAGTTGTAACGCACTAAATTTCAGGAATTATTTACATATGTAGGTGTTTAGGAAATATGTGGAAATTTCGAGTGGCAGACTCTTCATAAAGCATATGTATGGCAACTTAAGTGGAGACATACAAAAGTGGCACATTGCTGGGGCAAAAATTATAAAAATTATTCATCACATCCTTCACGCATGGCCCATCTACTCTAACTTGTAATTATCAACTTGTATCATTAATAGTCAAAAATCGTTAGTGCTTCAAAATCTTTAGTATTTCCGGTTTACTAGATATTTTATTAGACGCATTTTAATTCACTACAAATTAATAAACACTTCAAAATTTTTAAACTTTAAACATAAAAAGAAATTCCGAGAAATTTCAAATATAATTAACTATTTAACACTTTAATTAAGGAGTATCAATTTTACTCCATTATTATTATTATTTTATAAATTTTCCGGAACAGCATTTCATTTTACATGCTACAAAAAGTTGGAAACGCTTGAAATGAAACTAATCGCTGTCATTATCGCTGTACGCCCGCCAATCATCCGCGAGATCGAATTCCATGCGGCTGCCCCCCCCCTCTCTCATGTCATAATCTTACAATTATTCGTCATCCTAGTCGCTGTCTTCATCCCAGTCATCTCCGTCTCTTCTGGCACGACTTCGACGACAGAAAACTTGTACACGGGCATTTCGTTCAGCGCCATGAAGGCGTGAATACTTTCCGCCGATTCTTTGGTAAACTGTGTAAACATTTAAAAAAATCGTGTTAAACATAATTATTCTTTTCAGCGAATAAAAACCTGACTCACACAAAGCTCGGTAATGTTGACCCGGTCCATTCCACCCATTGCGATGAGGAGTTGCTTGAACAAATCCATTTCGTCCTCTGACAAATCGTACGGCTCTCGACAAAAGTTGAACGTCACAAGGATCAAAGTTTTAAGCTCTGCAATTTAGATAAGAGAAATTTATAAATTCACATGTCTAAAAATGAAGAATATATTTTCAAAGGTTAATGAGATCAAGTCAATTTATAAATAAACCTTATGCATAAATGCTTTGACTTCAAAACAAATTATTTTCCAGGGAAATTCTGACACTAGCATATGTATTTATTTACTATGCAAGGTTATACCGATAAGCAGACAACTTACGATTAAATAGTTCCTTTTCTTTCAAGATAGCCTTGATAATATCCCCAAATGGTTCTGGATACTTTGGCAAACGCAATTCCAAATGTTTCAACGCCTTCCAATCCCCACATGCCTTGAGCACAGCGCCCAACTCCATGCCGCTCTTCATCCCTCGGGAATCCGTCTTGTTGAACGCGTACATCTTCAACTCCTCCACGTTCGGAAACGCAGTCACCAATCTTTTCAAAAGTTTGGGGTCGTGAAACTCCCCGATCTCCAAATTCTTCAGGTTTGGGTTTGTCAAAGTCTTCTTCGAGGGGCAAATATTTTGCAAAATTTCATCAAGACATTTCCCTTTTTCAAATGCTTTCCCAATCGCAAGACTTTTCAGATTGGGTACGACATTTGGCAAGAGATCGTCACACCGAAAAATGTCGGTCATGTCGTTACAGAACGTTTGGAGTTTCAACATCTTGGGCAAGCGGAATTGAGTTTTTTCGAAATTCGTTGTCTTGTCCAAGTTGGTCGGTCCGGCATTGTTGACTTGGCGAAGTTTGAGTTTGACAAGTTGGTCGCTCACTTGATCCAGATTGCGGATCAGATCTGAAAGCTTATCGTTCGCTTGGGCGATGCCATATGAGCCAACGTCATCCAGCGCGATTGTCAAGGACTCGAGACATTTGGAATTTGACAAATTTGGACAGAATCCAAACTGAAGAGTGACCCCCTTCAAATTTGGTGAGGCGTTGATAACCACGTCAATAAAACTGGTAAGAAGCGCAGAAATTCGTGTCGATGTGACTTTGAAGAATGTCAACTTTTGCTTTACCGGCATAATTTCTCCTGCTGGAATAAGATCGGTTGAACTCTGGAAATATGAGCCACAAATTCGCAATTGTTTCAAATTCGGGCAGGAATTTTTCAGAACTTGATACACCGATTGTAGACTGGTTTCATGAGCGATGCTGAGTTCCAAAATTTCCACGGTGTCGCCAAATTTGTCGCAAAGTTGGATTAGTTTCGGTACGAAAGAATCCGTCCTCGTCCAAGCGAGACAAATAATACTTTTCACAAGTCGAGCGTCTACTAATGAGGAACACAATTCGGAAAATGGAATTTTACTGCGTTTTAGCTTTTCGTGAGGATTAGGATCCAGGTCTAATGCTAATGCTAGTCTCGTATTTGGCAGGGAGAGAACCATTTCGTTCCAAAATTGGCTCACGAGTCGACAAGATTTCAACGGGATTTCGGCATGTTTTAATATTTGCGTCAAAATCTGCATAATTCGATAAATGATTAGAGAGTAGTATACTTAAAAAATGTACACATTACGTCTAAAATTATTGGGCTTACGAGCGGATTACTTAGTGCGATCTGTTCCACAGTTTGTACTTCCGGTTGCGATTCCATTGCTAGAGTCGAAGTTGATGCCATAAATTTCCTGTTTAAAAGTGTTTTTTTAAAGTAATTCAGTAAAAAATTTTTACTAAAAATGCAAAATGTAGGTAGGTACATTTTTTCAAACAAAAAAACAGTGACAAATCGTAGTTAAGAACTATATTCTGCATTATAATTAACTTACCTTCACCTTGAATATCTAAGATCAATATTTTCTCGTACGTCTCAATCTCAAATCAAACAACAGGAAATAAATTTGCACAAGAATTTTTATTATTCTAATTCTTGTCGAGAGCACATGTTGACTATGTGGCGGGCCTCAGCGCCTAGCACCTCAGGCCACAGCACCTAGCGCCTACCTAGTTGGCCACAGCGCCTAGCCCCTAAATAAGTGGGCCACAGCGCCTAACGTTTAAGTAAGTGGGCCACAGCGCCTAACGCCTAAATAAGTGGGCCGTAGCGCCTAGCGCCTACTAAGTAGGCCACAGCGCCTACACTCAGCGCCTGTGGGGTAAATTGAGAAAGTCAGAAATATCAATAGGAGACTGGCAAAATTATAGAAAATGTCATATATAGCTCAAATACGGGGATGATTTTTTTCGGGTAAAGTTAGATGTCTGGGGTAAGCTGAGATTTCTAGTTTCTAGCTAGCTCTCCTAGCTAATTCTTCTAGCTAGCTCTCCTAGCTAGTTCTTCTAGCTAGCTCTCCTAGCTAGTTCTTCTAGCTAGTTCTTCTAGCTAGCTCTCCTAGCTAGTTCTTCTAGCTAGCTCTCCTAGCTAGTTCTTCTAGCTAGCACTCCTAGCTAGCTCTCCTAGCTAGTTCTTCTAGCTAGCTCTCCTAGCTAGTTCTTCTGTTAACTAGGATTGCCAGCTAGGACTGCTAGCTAGGATTGCCAGTTAGGACTGCTAGCTAGGATTGCCAGCTACGACTGCTCGCTAGGATTGCTAGCTAGGACTACATAGCTAGGAGGGCTAGCTAGAATAGGAACGCTTTCAGCGTACCTAGTTTAACTAACCTAACCTGCTCGCTTCGCTCGCTTAACTACGAACAATACCCCAATATGGGGCATAATTACGATAATAGTTGACACACTTTTCCCCAATATTCTAGCAATGCCCAATAAATTTGCCTCTTCGCGGCAAAATAATTTGAGTTCAATATTCTACGACAAAAACTATAAGTGTTATCCTGCCCTAAAGATCTCATGTCACCTCAAAAAATTTCCCGCCGTTAGGGAAAGTGAAACAACTTGGAAGTCTCTGAAACTTCCAAAAATGCATAAAAATCTTGACTTTTTGTGACCTTACATTTGCCGGTCAAAAAATTTATATATTCGTGATCAGCATGAAAAGCCCGACATTTTGGTGTATCACATTCCCCCGGGTCCATTCCCTTGTTTTATACCGATGTTTCTCTGACTATCTCAGTTTACCCCATAGGCGCTGAGTGTAGGCGCTGTGGCCTACTTAGTAGGCGCTAGGCGCTACGGCCCACTTATTTAGGCGTTAGGCGCTGTGGCCCACTTATTTAGGCGCTAGGTGCTGTGGCATGAGGTGCTAGGCGCTGAGGCCAACGTCATATGTTGACTGAATGAATTGAATTTCCCGCGAGAGTTGGACTTGGGTCGTGCACGTGCTCAAAGCCACCATTTGAAATTCTTATTTTTCATTATTTATTTGTATTAATTTAATTGACTAGAAATTGAAAATTAAAAATATATAAATTTTGAAATCTGTTTAACGGTATGTAGTTTATATGAATTAACTTTGTCCCGTTGATTAGACCGACTTTAAGGGCAGTAGCGGAACTATAAATTTGGGGCAAATGTACGTCGGGGCCCCTGTCCCTGACAGATTAGGGACATTTTGTGGTTTTAAGAAGGTAATTTTTCGCCGTATGGTCAAACGACAAAGGTTTACTTAAAATTATATATTATTAAAACCATAACTTCCAAAATTGAGGGTAGAGCTGGCTGGTAGCACAGAGTTCAGATTTTGCAGTAGTTTAATTAATGCTTTTTGAGCTAAATAAGTAAAAAAAATTGTTAATTTTAGAACATGGAAAATTATTAATCAAGACTGGATTTCCGCGCAAAACCTATAGAAAAATACATAGCGAATTTGAGTGGTTTAAATTTACTCCTGTAAATAAAGGAAACCAGTGAATTAAGCCGAGTGGCAATTCCCATTCCCATCTAAGAATTTTTGGAATGGAAATTATAATATAGATATTTGACAGAATTCCTTCACAGAAATTAAATTTGTTTTGATTTTATTATGCCCCTTCTGCAACGCTTGTCCCCAGTTTCCCCAATGTTCGAGAGGGAACAAATTTATACAAATTCCGGGGAATGTCGGGGCCCCAGTTGCGCGGGGGCCCCTAGGTAATGCCTACCCTGCCTACCCTTAGTTCCGCTAGTGATTAAGGGGTGAATACCCCTTTATGGAAATGTCTTGTCCGTCCGTCTGTATCCACGATAACTTTAGAACGGATTCGAATTTCGATATCCGGTTTGCGCCAACGTGTTTCTAATTTTTGGGGACGGGATGAGGTCTAAGATGGACGTTGTAGGTCATTAGGTCACGGCGCCACGGTGATGACGCCAATGGTCAAAGGTGTCGAATTTTTCGTTTCCACCGTTTTAGACGTATTTTTGGATGGGGATCTCAGAAATCGCCATGATTTCGACGTGCGATGACTCCATGACCGTGTGGGAGGTGCCGAATGTCGAAAAATGACTTTTGTCATGTGGGGTGTCTATTCTATTGAAAGGTATTGTCGTGTACGTTTGAAGTACGCGGGTGGGGGTGTCAAAACGGGGGAAAATGAGACGTGGGGTAATGTGAGACAATGACGGGAAAGTCTAGAAAGACGTTGTGGGCGTGCCACAGAGACAATTCAGTGTGTTTACAACAGCATCGTTTCCGATTTGACCTACATGGCTGACAAGGATGATCAAGTTGCCGTCGAAATTGCGGTAGGAAGCTGCAACACCGTGAATAATACCACGTGCCAACGGAATTCTTCTGATTTGAAGAACACCTTTGCTCTAAAAATCATTGGCACGCGAAACACGAAGAAAAACACGATCAACGGCTGTGTTGGGGGGGGCGGTTGACCTCGGGGGTGAGTACAAACCGCTGAATAATGTGCATACCGGGGAAAACATGACACTTTATGGGATGGGTCATAATAACCTAGAGAATTGTACATAAGGCGTACAATACTTCAACAATAATTCGAGTGATTGGGTGTAACTTTACACGTAAGTAAATGAGTGATATAATTAAATCTTGTTTTTATACAAGATACAAATTTAGTATAGTTTTATTTTTTATTTGTTTTCGTGTGATTCGTTGAAGTTAAAAGTTGCGAATAAAAAACATGTAAACGGCTATTTTTTCATTTGTTCCAATTTGTTTAAATAATAAAATGTAAAATTCATCAAATTTTATAAAAAAAAGTTCAAGAGAACATCACAACAAACATTAGGCATCATATTTATCATGTCAGTTAGCAGAAAATGTAAAATATACATTAAGTTTGTACGCATGTATAGTAAGTATGTAAATATTTAAATTATGCATTAAGTATGTATGTACGTATCTAGGGTTGTAAAGAAGTACTTAAAGGTCGCTGGAAATTAAAACTTTTAGCAAAGGAAATTTATAAATTATGCAAATAAATATCGGATTACGTACGACGTAATCGGATTCCTGCTGGTTAATATTAAATAGCAAGCAATTGTTTTTTTCTGCCCAAAACGAAGAAAATAAGGTTTGACATTATTAAAGATAAATTAAGCAGATAATATAAACAATTTACGTGAAAATATTATTATCCCCTTCAGAGGCTATTTTTCTCAATAATATTTATTAACCCCGTCCAGAAATTTAATTATCAAGTAAGTAAATAAATATGCCTACGTTTTATTAACGAGTGGAACGAAGTAAAGCGTATTTATTGCGATCGATTTGTCCGTCTCTCTGTCTGTCAGCACGAAAACTGTTCTGTTTTCGGATGTCGACGTATAATTTTAAACGAAATTGGGAGTTGTTGACAAACACTGTAGGTCAAGAGGTCACGATGATATTGTCAAAAGTACATAAAAAATACCAATTCTTTACGGTTTTAGACTATCCAAATAGTTTGGGGCGGGAACTTCAAAAAATTACGATTATAACTTAAGATCATAAATTACGAGGTCAAAATTCGCAATTCGTCGAAACCAAAAATGACAAAATTTTCTAGAAAAAGATGCACCTCGAGTACGCATCTCCACACACTTTGTGTCTGCAAGTTTATTATATCTGTTGTTTCCTTGGATTATTAATCCTACGCATAAGGTTAATGCTGAATTAACCCGACTCCAAAATATGAAAATTCCAGGACGACCTAATTTTTAATTTTAGTCTTTCCCAAACTTCTTCACACGGAACATTGTCTCTTGAAAAAAAATGTCCCTAGCTCGATACGTTCGTCACCTTCTGGTCCCTCGGGATTGGACGGAATCCTTCACAGAACTCTTGAACGTGGGATATTTCCTGGTTTCGCTGCCCTTCGTGACCACGAAAGAGGGGAATTTGGCCGTGACGAGGAAATCATGGAGGATCACGGTCCTCTGGGGGATGCTGCTAGTTTCGACGATGGATACCTTCTACAGGGCCGTGGTCTGTACAAAGGTCAACTACAAGGAGATGAAGAGCAAGGACATTATGCAAATGTATATCGATCTCTTCTCCAGATCGGGGGCGACAATCGTGTGTTGGGATATATTCGCCAAGATGGAGACGCATGCAAATTTTGTGAACCATATTTTTAGTATGAACGCGAGACTAACTGGTACGTATTTATAATTGGGGGAAGAAATGAGGGTGTAATTATGGATTGTATTTCATAATTATACTCTTTTATTCATTAAAAATTCATAGAAGAAAGGGTTTCAATTTTAAAATGCAAACCATAGGCGGATATGATATGGGATACAATGAGCGTAGTCACGACAACGCTTATTTTATTTCGCATCGTAATTCGCAATTTATTCAGCAGCGAAGTGAAAAATTGTGCTTGGTCATAACATCCATTTGCAAGAAATAGTGGCAAGAAAGTGTTTTTTTGAAGCAATTTTAACCTGCAAGAAATGCATGAAGCTCAATATGTACTTCCCGCCGCTATATCTTCGGTCGTTGCTAGATGGCGTTTGTTTCTAGCATTTCTTACCTTACTGTGCTAAAAAGGCATGTGGCAAACGAAACACTGAATCTTGCTCGATAAGTTCAGGATTACATACTTAAATAAATAAATGGTATCTGTTACTCCCGGGTTTTATGGCCAACCGGACAGAACGCGATTTTGATATGTCACGTTACCATCAACGTGATGTTAATATCGATGCATGACTCAATTCCTCGCGGTCTTCTGGGCATGCTTCTTATCACACTCGTGATGTTCCTCCTCTTTGAAAGAAACTGCATCAAAGCATGCGCAAAAATGTATGAAGAGTCGAAAAAGTTTAAGCGCATAATTGCTGCGAGCGGACATCTGAGACAGAGAAAGGTCGCGAGGTCGCTACGACCGCTGAAAGTCTTTGTCGGATCGTACTACTACTTTAAAATGAGCACTTTTATGACTTATGTTAACACCGTGGTCGATTACACGATTGATTTCCTAATTGCAAATAATTAAGACTGTAGATACATATGTACATATGCGTACTTTATGTCCATTTGCAGCACAGAATAAGTACAAAAATTTCTAAATTTGCATATAAGTATGTACAAATTCAAACTCTCTTAGAATTATTGCTTTCGAAGTAAATCACTAAATTATATAATTAATAAAGTGCAATGCGTAAACTTACTACTTTACAGTTTAGTTTGGACATATGTACTTTGCAACCTTTGTATTCAATTTTGTACGTATCTATGCACATATGTGTCATTCTATTAATAATAAGATTTAAATGTATAATGATAATAAGTAACATATTAAATACAATCTGCCCAAGGAATGACAAATCGGCCATCACCCGCATTCTGGACTTATCAATAAAATTTGTTGCGTTTGACATCTGCGTCATTAGTGAGAATGTTTGCGTATGTAACTAATCTGATCTTTCATCTCGATCTCGTACAAATAGATGTTACTATAATATTGAGTATATTATACATAGTTTTCATTAGTGGGAGAGCATGTTTTTTTACTGTGAACTCGTTAGACCGATCAATAAATCAATCACTTTTCACGGAAAAATACCCACCTGGATTGTATTGACATACATATTGCATAACTTTTATCTTGGAACAATTATGTAGGCATGGTTATGCCGCACTGTTACCGCATTTGGGGTAGATTAGTTACACAAGCGACCTCGATGATCACGCAGGTGTCAGTTATCGGGATGCAATTGATAAATGCAGTGGCTGCGGAAGCATGGGGGACACCGGGTACAATTTCCCCACAAGAATATATATGGATTTCCCCATTCTTGCAGTGTTACATGTTTATGCATTATCTTACGATAAGCACTATTGTCCTCAATGTCCCCATGGTTTCGAAGCCTTTAGATTTTCCATTATAAAACTGCGAGATATGTATGAAACTACGCATTATGTACAGACAGCACAATCATGAATCATCTGGTGACCATCGTTCTCGCACTAGTCGCTCTGGCTTCAGGTACATATTTAACTAAGTCGATAATTATAGATAGATATTTACATAAATTTATTTTTGTCGAGATTTTATTGTTTAAATAATTGAAGTTCCAGCCATACCTAAGAAGCAGACCCAACTAGACGCCTTTACCGGTCTAAACCACGGGAAAATTGTGGGAGGAGTCGAAGCCGACAGGAACGAGTAATAATATTAAGGTTCTTTTGGATGACCCGCCTATTTTTTTGCTTAAAAGTATAGTAAATTTTGTATGCAAAAGTATGCATGGACTTGCAATTATAATTGCAAATAAGTAACCATAGTTACGTATTTCATCCTGGTGGAGTTTTATTCAATAAATTTATGCAGAATAAATTTCAGTTATTTTAAAACTAGCGTATAAGCCCGTCTCCCGCCGGGCGGCAGCTTAATTGATTTTCATCAAAATTGAGTGGGATTGTGCATAACTCCACAGAATTAATTTTTTTATGGTATCTTATATTATTAGCTGGAAATGTCTGTTGTCCAGAATCAAGGGTACTGAAAGTAAATGTTCCGCAATTGACCATTTCACTTTAACTTTACTGTAAATTACAGTGGCCAAGCAATAGATATTATTATTATTATTATTAAGTATTATTAGATAACCACTCAGGATGACCATCCCTAAAGAACCGTCGTCGACCCTGTGCTGTGCGCACAGCACAGCACAGGACACTCATCCCAGTCCTGATGTATCACAATTCGGCGAACCTGTGCTGTTGCCTAATGGTGGTTATCTGGGGGTGGTTATCAGTGGTGATTATCTGGGGGTGGTTATCTGAAGAGAGGGGGGGGGTATCAGCGGGTGATTATCTGGGGGGGTTGTCAAGAGGTAGTTGTCTGGGGGTGATTTCACGCGGTGGTTATCTTTGGGTGGTTATCATGAGGTGGTTATCTGGGCGTGCTTATCAGACAGTGGCAGTGGTGATATGGGGGTGGTTGTCACACGGTGGCCATCTGAGGGTATTTTTAAATTAAGAATTTAATTTGAATTGTCGCGCCATTTTAAACTTAACTTTCTCTACTTTCACTTCCGTCACGGAAAATTACTTTCACTTTCGTTGCAGACAAACATTTCCAGCTTATAATATAGATTCCTAAATTTCATAAAGTTTTCAGGAAAATTTGCATTTAAGGATATTGAAAGGTGAGATGACAACGTGAAACTTTTATATCAAATGAACGCGTCATCCAAGAAAGAAAACCTTATATACATCCCAAAAATAAATGCATATGTACATAAATTGACGAATCATGCTTATTTAAATTTCCCTTCCAGATTTCCCTTTATTGTCGACATTCGCCGGGCATCTCATTCCTGCGCAGGGTCCATTATTAATGCAGAATGGATAGTTACGGCCGCACATTGCGCTTTAGTAAAATAAAACTCACTTAATTCAACGTATTTAAATTATCAAAAAATTGGCTACCAAGTTAACATTGTATAAATTAGCGTGCACCAATCGACTATACATTGGTCGCTGGAGATCACAACATTGACATTGTTGAAGGGACTGAGCAGACCAGACAAGTCGTCGAGATTCGAATTCACCCAAATTACGGAAGGTAGGAAATTAATAAATAGGATTATAATGAAATCTACAGGTGAAAAAACTAGTTTTCGACCTTTTCTGCACTATCCTGCAGAATTTCTGCAGAAGAAAACTACAAAAAACGTAAGGTGTGAGACATTTCCGTCACCTATATAGTAACTCACCATTTGAGCACCATTTAATTATAAGAATTGACTGCCAGATGGCGTTTACATACATAAAAACCAATTTCGTGTAGGTAATTTTTTTGGGGTCGCATTTAATGGCGACCCTAAATGACTGAATGGGATACCCTAAGAACTAAACCCTACGGTGGACTGAATGGCCTACCCTAACAGGTCGAAAATAATAGCTAATAACTGAATCTCGACCCTAAGGTTCTGATAGTTGATTTACACCATTTTTTAGGTAATTGCATCTCGATTATAATTTATTAAGACCATTTCTCAGAATTGATTCTTAAATTAACCAAAAATTCGTCAACAACAAGGGCTCACTTGCATTTCTTTGGGCTCCCTGGTTCAAGTTTAAACCGAAGAGGTACGTTTTTGCAAATATCAGAGATATTGAAATCTCTGCAGATGTATCCTAGTCTGATTAAATGCTCACAAATATGCTGATTTTTAATTATTTGACAATTATATAGAGAAATCAACTAATTTGATTCTTGTCCTTGTGTGAACGGATTACATACACTCTAAATAAAAATAAGTAAAATTTACTCAAGGTTAAAAAGTGGATGACACAACCAAAAGATACAATTTATCCAACCGTTCTAAAAATTGGAATTCCAAAATTTTGTCCAAAGTTATGTACGTAAAATTTGTGCAACGGGTGGGTAAATTGTGTACAACGTTGTCTAATGTTCACCTTTTGGTAGTGTCATCCTCTTTTTACTCAATTTTGAGTAAATTTCATTTATTTTTATTTGGTATGTATAATTTAGTTATTAAAATATATTGGGACCTTAGGGTAAAGTTTAAGATAAATAAACCGTAGTAACGTTAGAAGTAGCTCACCCTGCAATATAAATCAGGATGTACATAATTTTGCACCAATGGTGCCTAATAAATTCACAAAAGAAGTGTAAAACTCTATAATTTGGTTCCAATTGGTGCGTAGTACATCGCGTCCACCAATTATTTCGCATCATTTTGTGTTACCAATTGTTAGACACCAATGGTGCTGTTACCTTATAATAAAATGGATCTGGTACATTTTAATTAGCAGCAATTGATGCAAAAAGGTCGTTAACAGACGGACGGACGGACGGACAAGAGGAATTCAATAGCTCCTGTGCTACGCAGGGTGAGCTAATAAGGATGGTTATTGGCAAGTTAGGGTAGGCCATTCAGTCCAACGTAGGGTTTAGTATTTAGGGTATCCCATTCAGTCATTTAGGGTCGCCATTAATATTTCCCCATTTTTTTGTTCATGACAAAAATTTAATATATAAATGATTTGAAATATGCAGCACGCCAATCCCAAATATGGACGACATTGCCGTCATGAAAGTTACACCTCCGTTTGAGTTCAACGACGTTGTACAGCCAGTCGTCCTCCCAGGGCTTAATTTTGTACCGACCGGTAAGTTCTCAGTAATTAAGGTTCTTCGTGATGCACAGATGGAAATTCGAATTTTTCATCATCCAGTAGAACCCTAATTCATTAAAAGCTTTATTTGCAAGTCTCTAATATTATACTAATTTTTGCAGCCTTTGCCACCGTTATTGGATGGGGTGTTCTTGCCCAGGGTGGTGGCATAGCGTCTTCCGTCCTCATGAAGGTGGATGTCCCGCATGTCAATGATACCGCTTGTAACACCATGTACTCCGGAGATATCACATCTACCATGATCTGTTATGGAGAACCTGGCAAGGACGCGTGTCAAGGGGGTGGGTGTCAATTTTAATTTAAGGTTTCACCTCACCCCATCAACCTAAATAGATAATGTGAATACTTTGTCATCCAGATTCTGGTGGCCCAATTGTCTGCGGAGCGGAGAAGGCACTTTGTGGGATTGTTTCATGGGGACATGGTTGCGCTCAACCAGGGTAAGTATTTTATGGTTCGTTCCGAAGATCCACCAGAGTTTTTTTTAATTTTTCTCAATACCATGCAATATGAAGTCCCAATCTATCGATGTGCTAAATTTTGGTGAATCACAACTCTGCAATTGAAATTTATTGATAGCCATTTTACGCTGGTGTTTCAAATTTGGTCCACGCTTCTAAATGCGTAATTAATTGCAACATTAAAATCAGGCGCCGACCAATTTTGGGGTGGGCGCTAATTTTGGAGATTAATCAGCGGCATGGAAATTGCGTCAGATCGCCGGCAAAGACCTCTGATTTGAATTTATACATATTTACATAAATGTTTTTACTACCTACGCATAGATTCCCAGGAGTCTACACAGAAACCTCCTGGTACGGGGAATGGATACGAACTGCCATCACCCCCACTGCAGAAGATCCCGAACCCGTTGTCGAAGGTATGTAAATTCGACACGCCATAAATTGGCAAAATCCTTAGATCCCCAAAGTTTCTCCATACGCACCTCGGTATTAAATATCCCTAAACTGTCTCATCCTGCCCCCTCTTCTATCTATAGTCACCACCTGCGGCGGCCGTATCGATGCATCCTCTGCCTCTATCAAGTTCAACTTCGGATCCCCCATACTTTACCGACAAAGGTGCGTCTGGACGATTAACACGCCCTTCAACTCTTTACGGATTAGCCTCCAAGAGTCCGGCCTTTTCTGGGACGACAAGATCTACGTCACCCAATACTCCGCGGCCGGACCAGGCTTATAATTTGACCTTAACACGGTCGGAGAAGACTTTACCATCGAAGGTGGCCTGTACCTCATCACTTTCATTGCTGGACCCACATTTGGCGCCAACGGGTTCGCCATTACCTACTTTTCCTCTGGATTTGCCGCCTCAACCCCCGCCTTGACCGGGTTTGCCAGCATGTCCAACTCCACGGGGAGGTACTCTTACCCAGAAAATGGTGGCCAATACACAAACAGAGAAAACGCTCTGGTCGTCGTTAACCCCACCCAGCCTGCCGACCGAACCCTAGCCTTCACCAGGATGGATGTCGAGAACGGTTCGTCATGCTATATGGACGGAGTAACCGTGTTCGACTGGAGTAACGCTATGTACACTCCACGAGCCAGGTGAGTACGAAGGGAGAATTTGGTGGGGAATTTCTGAAACTTTCCTAAATTTCCTGCCCTGTAAGAAACCACCCAAAGTTATGTACAAGAAATGTTAGAAATGGATGCCACCTAGCGGCTCACCCTTTGCACTATCTACATTTAATTATAGCAATTGTCCGCTAGATACCGCTTATTTCCTGCATAATTTCATTCATGTAAGAACTTATGCATGCAAAATAACAATTTCATGCAGGTGTTTTTTATGGCAAATACAAAGACTGATAAATAAATAAGTTTATTAATCCCAAAAATTCATGGATTTACATTAAATATTTTTAATTTTAAACCAGATTTTGTGGAACAGAGGTTCCATCCCCAATTCAAATTCAGGGAGGTGTTTGCCTCGTCACATTTACCACGGATCACAGCGTAACCAGGGATGGATTCAGCTTCGTCTGGGCTTAAGTGTGTTTCGTCGAAAGTTTTAAATTCTCTTATTTTTAGCTCTTTTTTCTAATATTCTTCTCTTGTAAATACGATTCGGTATCGTATATTTAGTGATACATAAGTACATGTGTAAATTAAAATTGACTTCATTCCAGCTGAAATTTAATAATTGCGTGTCACTCATTATCAAGCATGTATGTATGCCGTATGTATGTAATTTGCATGTATGTAATTTGCATACATGAACAAACTCATAATGACGTGTATATCAACACAGGTATTCGCGACGCGTTGGAATCATTACCAATGAAACAGGTATAAAAAAATGTTTGCACAAATTTTCTCTTAAAATTCTCGGCCAGTAAGTAAGCATTTACTCGACAAATAATCTTTGAAGTTTCAAGAAATACATGAAAATGCGAATTTGGAAAATACAAGTTTCCCATTTTCAAAATTTTATTTTACTTTGCTAATGCATATAAATATGTATGTAGGTAGATATGCATATCAGATGAGCAGTATTTATCAATTAATAAGCATTTAAGACAATCAACACTATTTTTAAATAATAGCAATATTTTTTTTTAATCAATATTTTTCGATTAACAAGTATTTAACGTAAGAAATCGGATCACTGTCTAAATCCGAAAAGCTTCGGCCAGGACCAAGTCCCCGGTTTATTCATGTCTCCTTGAAACGTTCCCACGAGAACTTTGGGTTTGCCTCCCTTCGTTCCCCCGTAGGAAGGGGGCAGTTGTTCTGGGTCGACCAAATCCAAGAGGATGGGTTTCCACTCCTTCTCATCTCCGTAGTTGTCAAAGATGTCGTTCGTTTCTTGCGACAATAAGGGACGCATGGCAGACATGGCCGGGGAAAAGAGAGACGGAGCTATATATAAAAAAAGAAGCGAAAATTTAAAAAAATCTAACAATTTTTAAATTTATGTAACACCAATTTTCTTACAATTTATAAACACGACTCTGGAACTGGCGCCGGGATGTTGTTTCTCATAAGTGTTAGCGGAATGCCAGTAACACCGGGCGACTGAAATTGCATAAAATATTTTAATAAAAAGCTGGGAATATAAAATGTTTTGGGACTTTTTTTGGAGAACATAAATTTCAAACATTATCGACAGTTTTTTTGGCAACTGCAATCCAAAATTTTAGGACGAACGAAATGCGTACATTGCTTGAAACGGACGAAAACGTGTATTTTTTAATATCAAATTTTGAGTGTTAACTATTTTTTCCAAATTTTTAAAATTGCAATTTTCGAATTGACTCACTTGCAAAACTAACGGTAGCTTTGTTATCTTGATTCATGAGCCAGGTGAATTGAGTAATATTTTTTCCCTGATGTTGCAAATCGAGCACTTTTTGTTCCGCTTCTTCCAACATGCGGTCATAGTAGCGGAGAACCCGGTCAATCTCACCACGCTCAGCCGCACGGTCCAAGTCCCACTCGCCAAAGTCCGTGATCAAAACTGGAGCACGATTTTTAGATTTTTTATTTAATTTTGGGTGTCATTTATGCATGCGTAACTATTTTTCCAAGGTTATCACTCACGTGGTCGCCCTTGTTTGTCATAACCGTCCAACTTGTAGGGATAATCTTTCTTCATATCGGAAAAGTCCTCGGTTAAAATGGATCTCATTCTGTTATCGTCGCGCCATGAGAGATGCTATTTTTTAGAAAATACGTAATTTTTTTAGTAAGAAAATTTAGGAAAGCTTTAGTTTGGCATGAATTTAGTTTTTGAAAAGCTTCTGTATTTACTCGAAGTTTTCGAAATAAACCTGGCTAAATTTCTGACAAAATTCGAATATCTTGCATAAAAAATTGTCAACTGTTGTTAAACTGTTGTTAAACTTGGCAAATTAGTTTTTAAACTTTGGTTAAACTATGGTTAATTTTTGAGTATCCTGACTACGCTAATTAATTACTTAACATACATAAAAAACTGCATTATTAATTTTGGAATATTTTTCCTACCGCAAGAAAATATAGCTCGGCATCGTCTACATTAAAATTTTTGGCTGAAAATTTTTAAAAAGACTAAAATTACGAATAGTCAATCAAGAATAATATAAGCAACTTTACGGATGAAATTTACCTCGAAGAAATTTCAAAATGTACAACTCATCCTTGACCCAGTCCTCCTTAATTTTGGGCAGAACTCTTCTCATCAGCTATCAATTAAAGAGTTAATAATTAGGATGACAAATATGTAATCAGAAATTATCTAATTATCTAAAATTAACTAAATCTGCAAATACCTCATCTAATGCGGCCCTTTGCTCTCCAGTTAACCTGGTATGATCCTCGGTGCGTAGTTTTGTAGAAGTTACCATGGCAACGGTTGCCAGGCAGGATAATAGAACGATTGTCTTGAACATCTTATTATTCTCGGGTTTCAGAGAGTACTGAATTATTGGAGATTTTGCTCCCTGATTTTATAGGAGGCCGGAGGTAGATAAGTACATAGGTAAGTCTGCCGACAAATTAGCATATTTAATTTAGCGATAAACTCGTTGATTTGTCAGTGATCGGGAGTGACGTGAATTAATTTTTTTGTTGCAGGTCTGGTTAATAAAATTAATGTCATGTCTACAAACTCGAGTACTTGATTAATTTAATTAATTAGTTAACCCGTTTGATTGACATCTTCGTAACCGCACCGTCCAAGTAAACAGGACGGTAAGGGGCCGTCCATAGATTAGGTAGCGCAAAAATCGCGATTTTCTAGACCCCCCTTTAGAATGTGTATCATATGCACGATAATATCGTGACGATATCATTGGAGCCTGAGACCCCTCCCCACCTCCTCTGGTGTTACATAATTTACGAACGACCCCACCCTGTTAGTTGCATGGAAAACTGGATATTTATATAAAATGCGATGTGTTAACAACAACAAAAATTGCAATTCTGCCCCAACAAAAATCGGGTAGACATGCATAGGTACAGACGTATGTATGTACATGCATACATAATTACGAGTAAAACTTGGAATTTGAAATTTTTACCCGAGGTCTGGACAACTTTATCGATGAAATTTATTTTTTATGTAATCTTACACTAGTAAACAAGCAGTGAAACATGTACTTGTGGAGGAAAAGGTTTGCGAATTAGTAGGACATATGTAAATATGTATGTGTTCTGACATAGCTAATTTGCATACATAATTTTGGAGAATAATTTATTCATTAAGTGGACTACTGTTGAAATACCATTAAATAACGTCTGTAAATATGTACTGATTCGTAGGTATATGTATATAAAGGGTGTTAATAAAGTCCGATCCCATTTTTCCTATAAAAAAGTGAAGGCTAGTATAAAAAAAACTACCCGTGATACTTACAAAAAATGTTCGACATATTTACCTTAGTATTTGGTCTTGTCACCATTTACTTTAATCATGCCCTCAACTCTTTGTTTAAGGCTCTGTGCTAATTTTTCCAATGTGTCTGTGGGAATCGAATTCCATACATCTTGAACTTTTTTTACTAGCTCTTCCCTCGTCCGGGGTTGTGGCTCTTTGTATATATTTACCTTAAGTATGGACCACAGGTTCTCCAGGGGATTCAAATCTTGGCTGTTTCCGGGCCACACCCCCTTGCTCCAGACCGTTGAAACTTGCGTCTTGATGAGACTCAAACTCGCTTTTGCTGTATGGGCTATAGCACCATCCTGCATGAAAACTATTTTTCTTTCATTCGGAAATATTTCCTTGTTCCCCATGCTATCGAAATAGATAGGTAATATTTTTTCCATATAATACTTTGCATTGACTGTGTGGCCTTTTGGTATGATATGTAGAGGAGTCACGCCACGTGCACAAAATCCACCCGCTACCATAATTTTAAGCCCGAATTTTGGGACTGCTCTTGATGGTACATCCGATTTGTTTTCTGTCCTGTAACGAACATTTTGTTGGTTCAATTTTGGATATAGCTCAATAATAGATTCGTCAGTCCAAAGGATGTGACTGCGCAATTCTTCACCAAGTCTTTTTTCACTCAAATGGCCACTTTTCTGAAGGAGTTCTCCAAATTTCAGACGGTCATCGATATTTTTTTGTGACATGAGAGGTTTTTTGGTTAGTTTGTAAGCTGTGTGACCCCACCTCGTAGATTTCACAAATTTTTGCACGGTCACATAGTTAATTTGCTTCTTCTTCTCTTTATAGCGTTTTGAGTCATTTAACTCCCTTGCACAATTACGTAATGAACTACCGGTTTTCTTGTAAAGTCTGTTTTTAATCATTCTTTTTGTGGTAGGTGACACCTTTCTGGGTCGCCCGGGTCGCTTTTTGTCGTGGACAAAATTGTGTTCTTCCATTTCCAAACAGTTCTGCGGCTGCAGCCCAATTTTTGCACAATTTCTGCAGGTTTAAACCCCTGCTGATGCAATGTTTGTATCTTAACTCTAAGATGCTCATGACTTACACGTTTAGTTGTTCCTCCCATGGTAAAAATTTGAAATAAATAACTTCACTGGTTCAAAAGTTCCAGCTGAATTTGTAACAACCGCGCTCCAAAAAATTAATGGGATCGGACTTTATTAACACCCTTTACATATGTATATACATACATACATGCTTTATGGAAAACCACGTATTTACCTAATTAAAATAAATCGAGATGCAATTTTTCTAAATATTTCTAGGTACATATGTATGTATGTTAGTACTTGAGGACAACCATAGGTTATACATTTAAGTACTTCGACAACTCAATTACTTTTAATGAGAAACATATCAAGGAATGTGTGCGACAGTGGAAAATATTTCATAAATGACGCAATAACCAAGTATGTACGAGCATATACTAATTTTGTTGGGTAAAAGTGACCCGGAAGTCCTGACTTAAAGCCATATGACTCGTATATGTACATAACTTCATATTTATGTGAACACTGTAAATCTAGGGCTGATATCGATATATCAAAGGCATAAATTATAGTTATTGTAGTCATAGTCAGAATTATGACACGTGGTCAGAAGTGACGAAAACGTTAACAAATTTGATAGTTTGAAATTTTAGATACTTACAACGCGTTGCCATGCTGACAAATAAATCGGCAGTCACGAAATTCCAGTGGACCAAATTTGTCATAATTTATATCTTCTAAATTTTTACAAATGAGAGAATACATGTTCCGAGTTACTGACACGCCGTTACAATATGCACATTGATACATTTGATGCTGCATGCCAGAAGATAAGGTTGATATGCAAATGATCTTCCATTTAGACCTGTTCCACCATACCCGATTATTACACATGTAGAAAAGTAGAAACATTCGCAAATTGTATTTACTCCGCCAACTACTTGCCACGTTACATATTTATAAATAACAAAATGTAAAAAATAAATTTAGATAAACATTTAATTTTAGAAATTAAACTTTTTAGTGTTCCTCCACAAAAGCCTCACGGATATGTCCTACGAAATATGATACATTAATTATCAGTGCGATTAGTTTAATGTTTTTGGTATGTATGTACAAATGTAATTATATATACATACTTGCAGTCATTTTGTAGCCTGCTGCGTCCAAAAGTTCTGCCAGGTTTTCCACCGTCCTATCATTGGCGATCCAGCCTACCAAAATTTCCTTGAAAACTCCACTGTACGTCATGTTCCCACTATTAATGCCTCTCCTCCAAGAAAGTTTATCAGAATTCGAAGCAGCCAAAAGGTCGCAGAAGTCCTCCCAATTCTTCAACAGGTGCATGTCTTTGTCAATGATGTTGATTAATTTGGGAACGTCGGTGCCTTTGAGGAGGATTTGTGCTGTGGAGATGGAAGACGCCATGTATTTGTATATGTATGTATCTGCTGCCTGAAAAGTGGTGGCGAGACTGGAGGGGTTGACACATACGTATGACGGATGACCATTTCCTCACTCATCTGGGCGTACATATTTTATTCCGTGGATTAAATAAATACAGATAAGGAAACAGTTCGTTCACTCTGGTCTGGGTGACATCAAGCCGACGTGCATGATAAACTATTGGCTTGTTGAGCAAGTTGATCAAATGTTAGCGCAGGACTTGATGCTCACCACGAAAATTATAACCACATTTTGAATCATTTCTCAGCTTTGGAAATCTACATATATTGAAGTTTTGTACAAATTTGTATGTAATTGGTCAATTACAAATGATTTCATTCAATTTTCACCTCTTCCCACAGTTTTTGATTAGTAAGCACCTACCTTCCTTTTTACATACATATGTATTATTACTGATGGATGTAATAATACATCCATCAGTATGTACAGGATCGCAGTCCAAGACGTGATGAATAAACATGCATGGAGTATGTTTAATCGTTATGCATGTATATACAAAGATTTTTTAAATTGTGGAAATAAGCATATTGATTTTTAGCCCTAGTCAGGGCTTATGGAACCATCATGTCCGTCCGTCCGTCCGTCCGTCCGTCCGTCCGTCTGTCCGTCTTACGATAACTCTCGTTAAACTCATCCTATCGACTTGAAATTTGGTACACATGTAGTATGGGGCAAATGAGGAGTTAAGTTCGAAGATGGGCGAAATCGGTCAAGTGGTTGACCAGTGGGGGTCATATAGGTGGGTGGGGTATTATGCATCAAAATTTCAAAATCGTCATAGAAGGCAGAAATTCGACACTGAGGTTGCTAATGATGTCTAGTGAAAGAGTATGAATTCAAGTTGGAAAAAATTTCATTTTGAAAGACCCGAGGGGGTGATCCATACTGATTTGTCAAAATCGTCATATCGAGTTGAAATTTGGCAGATAGATTGCGTATGGGGTTTAAGGAAGAACATGAAATGAAATTGGTCAAATTTTTTATCTGGAGGGACCCGAGAGGGTGACCCATACCGATTTTTGAAAACCATTTAATTGAGCTGAAATTTGCCATTGCCGTTTCTAATAGCTCCTAATGGAATAATATGAAGTGAAATTAGTGAAATTTTTATGTGGAGCGACCCTAGGGGGTGGCCCCTACCGATTTTTATAAATTGTCTTAAAAAGATGAAATTCGGTACGGTGATACTTAATGGTTTCGTATGGAAGTACTGTTGTTAAGTATATCTGTGGTGCCACGTCGACCGCTTTGGATCATCCATAAAAAGGTCTAACACATAGCGCGTCACAAAAAGAAATTCAAACTTTGCCAGAATTTAGAAAATATTAATAGAAAATTATTTTTCCTATAAAATTTTTCGATATCTGACCTCTGTGACCTGTTTTTTAGGGTGAAACTCATTAATTTGAAATACGTTTGTTTGTCTGCGTGCACAATAAGTGGATAAGGATTTTAATCGAATTTAGCGAGAGATCGGGTTTAATCTGCTGGGAATTGAAAGTTGACATTGTGTAAAATATTTCTGCCATTTTTTTGAAATTTTAACACAACAAACAATGCAGAAAAGTAGGGATTTCGGTGGAACTAGATTTCGGGCTGGCGGAGGAAACAAGGCGATTCGGTTGGGAGCGCGGAGGACTACACTAAATATTATTTTACACCACTTTATTTTTATTTTGACGTACAACTTATACAAATTCGTGTCTGAAATTTAGGAAATTGAATAATTTGTACGTCAAAATAAAAATAAAGTGGTGTAAAATAATATTTAGTGTAGTCCTCCGCGCTCCCAACCGAATCGCCTTGTTTCCTCCGCCAGCCCGAAATCTAGTTCCACCGAAATCCCTACTTTTCTGCATTGTTTGTTGTGTTAAAATTTCAAAAAAATGGCAGAAATATTTTACACAATGTCAACTTTCAATTCCCAGCAGATTAAACCCGATCTCTCGCTAAATTCGATTAAAATCCTTATCCACTTATTGTGCACGCAGACAAACAAACGTATTTCAAATTAATGAGTTTCACCCCTAAAAAACAGGTCACAGAGGTCAGATATCGAAAAATTTTATAGGAAAAATAATTTTCTATTAATATTTTCTAAATTCTGGCAAAGTTTGAATTCCTTTTTGTGACGCGCTATGTGTTAGACCTTTTTATGGATGATCCAAAGCGGTCGACGTGGCACCACAGATATACTTAACAACAGTATATGAAGTTAAAAGCGAACAAAGTGGAACCAGAGTAACCTAGAGGGTGACCCATACCGTTTCTAAAAGTCGATATTTTAAAAATTCGTAGCTGAAATTCAGGAAATTGGTCATACTTGAATTGGCGAGATGAGAAGAAATAAAATTAAAGTGAAAGTTATTCATTGCGTTTTTTATACAGTTCAAAAAGGCACGCAAAAAGGCAAAAAGGCATGAACAAATAGCAAAAAGACTGACTTTTTGCACACACTGGTCACCCCCACTGGTTTAGAGAACGGACGTAGACGACTAAAAGTTGGCGTGATCCTGCAGGGTTAGATCAGCTTAATAAATGTGAAGTAAATTTTAAAGTTTTTTTTTCAGGAGGACCCAGTGGGGTTTTTGGAATTGGTTAAAGAAGCTGCAATTTTGTAGCGACTATTGCGAATCATTCGCAATCATCAAAAATTTTCCCATAATACCAACTATTAGTAGTTGGTACCGATCACTTGACAAACAGTTAGAAGTGGACTCTGTCCCTGTCTCGGGCTATATAAACACTGCACACTGTAGGTTTTACATATAGAATTCCATAGAGCATGACTACACAAGTTGCAAACAATATGCAAAGGCTCGGTGAAGTGTGTTAATATGGCTTATCTGCGGAGATAAGCATCGTTTCAAAATTAGTCATTCCATCACAATTTTATAGGTCACGTATGGATTTTGTAAAAGTACGTACAATTTAAAATATGTGTAATATCATGATTTTAACATGAAAGCTGTGTTTTTTTGTAGCTGTATAAATGATTTGGATTGCGTCAAAGATTATTGTTTCGCAATATTTAAAATATTTATGTACAATTTTCGCAAGATCAGTGAATTTGAAGTTATTCACGTACACACGAAGATATGTACATACCTACACATTTATATTCTCTATCTCGTACAAGCATGGTTTTTATGTATCTATATCACTCATATAGTCAAAATAAAACCAGGTTTTGTTGAGCTTCTCCAAAATAGATAACTACAGATTTATGTAGCTTAGCATATGTTCGTGCAAATTAATTTTCTACAAAAAAATCATTCGCAAATTACGGTTAAAAAGTGCATTGTTCCCATCCAATTCGAGGTTTACGGCAGAAATCGTGCGGTTTAAGGTACATACAAACAAATCAAGATGCAAAACTACTTATGTACAGATCAATGAGTACATTGAATTTTACGTGGTAACAGTGGATTATTATACATTCAGAAGGAGACGATAAAAAGAAGTACTTACCTACATAAAAATAAGCTAATACGAGCAAGCCAGACAAACGTGTGAAAAGGAAATATACATTTGTTCTGGTGGAACGTAATCTTTAAAGTTGACGATATTTTGAACCCAGCATACACTCTTAAAAAATCAATAACCGTTGGTATTGATACGTGACTCTACCGCGTGGTATTGATCCGGTATTGAGTTAATACTACGTGGTAAAAAATTTAATACAAATTAGTATTAAAATTATTACCATGAGGTATAATTTCAGTACCTGTTTTATACCACTATGCTATAACCGTTTAATACCAAGGCGGTAGAGTCACGTATCAATACCGTTAGGTTTTTTTCAATACCAAGTTTCTAAGAGTGTACATATGACACACCCCTCATTGGCTCCAATTACATGTTTATGAGAATCTGTGACTCACAGACTGTGAGTATCTGATATTTTATACACCCACTATCCGAAAATTTTTACTTATTGTATGCAATAAAATATCTAAAATCTTACAATTAAATCATTTGAGAGTAATAAGATTCTTTCTTATTATTTCACTAATCTATTTACGCAGTGGCAGGTTTTTAGTTGCCGATTTATACCTTAATCAAAGAATCAAAGAATTTTCTTTCTAATCTTACAGACTGACGATCTACCGGACTAAGGCGAAAATATGAGTGGAAGATCAAAGAAATCAAAAGCTACTGCCACCACCAAGGAAATTTCATCGAAGCCGGAACAAAGCAAGTCAACTAATATCACCAATGCACCAAAACAAGCAGGGCCAAACAGTGGGAAAAAACAACCAACTGTAAATGCACAAAATCAGGGAACCAGTGCCAACAAACAAAATCAGGCCATTATCAAAACTCCACAAAAGCAAGCATCATCTAGCAATGAACAAAATCAGGCAAGTACCAGCAATCCACAAAAGCAAGAGACCAGTCCAAACAAACAAAATACGGAGACCACCAGCAAACCACCAAAACAACCAAATGCTACAAATAAACAAAATCAGCCAAATACTGGAAATACACAAAAACAAGCAACAAATATCAATTCACAAAAACAGGCAGCAACTAACAATTCACAAAAGCAGGCTGCCATAATAAATGCACAAAAACAGAAAATTGAAACTAATGCACAAAAACAGGCAGCCATAATCAATGCACAAAAACAGAAAGCTTCAACATCAATCAATTCCCCAAGTCAGAAAAGTGCCACCAACCCATTAAATCCTGCCCCAGTCGATAAGACAATTCCAAACAAAAATTCAGGCAACCAAGCACCAAGTAGCACAAGTAGACCAGAAAAAAAGGTGACGAACAATATAATTTATTACACGGACAAAAAGGCGCAACTTGGTAAGGGTGGTTCATCCACCGTATATGAAGGCTACTTCGAAGTACCTACTCGAAAAGCAGCAGTAAAAGTTTGCGACATTTCCTATGTCACCTACTCCGCAAAGAGCAAGGAATTAGAAACCTTGAGGAAATTGGCAAATAATTGCCCAAATATTGTAGGCTACTTCGCTACGGAGGACATTTCCGACAAAAGCTATATTGTCATGGAACTCGCAAAATTCACGTTAGAACATGCCATTCTAAACGAAAAAACCACCACAGACATGCTGCAGCAATGGTGTACAAATGCAACAAATGGGCTAATGGCCATGCATGCCGAAAACATTTTACATCGCGACATAAAACCAGCCAACATACTCATTTTTGAGAACAATATTGCAAAATTAGCAGACTTTGGGATAAGTAGAGTTATACAATCGGACACAAAAGGTGCACCCACCGATGCGGTGCTAGGAACTGGAATTTGGATGCCACCCGAAGCTTTAAGGGTTTTTGAAACAGATCAAAAATTTGTGCTGTTCAAAAATTTTGACATTTTTTCCCTTGGGCTCACAATCTTCTTCACAATGACAAAGGGTCGGCACCTCTTTTCGGCCGGAAATGATGGCCCCGTCAAGATCATTAGTAACATCATAAATTACACACCAAACTGGCCAACGGAAATTAAGTGCACCTCACTATGCAACTTATTGAAAGCCATGGTCAATAAAAAACCTAAGTTACGACCGGATGCTTCGGTTGCTTTAGAACATCCATTCTTCTGGGATAACAAAAAAAGAATCGATTTTTTATGGGCAGTCACGTCCGACCTGAAAAATGCCACCAAGGCGATGGACGCTAGCACATGTAAGACAGAAATAACTCAGACGCACGACAGGTTTTGCAATTCGTCTCGAACCGACAAAAACTGGAGGTTAAGATTGTGTCAAGACATGCAAGATTTTATGACTTGGAAGGATAAAAATAGGGCCGATAAGAGTAAATTGCCTTTAGAAAACAAAAAGTATGGGAATTCACTTCTTAAGTTGGTGGAGTTTATTAGGGATTATAGAGAGCATTATAAAGATTGGAATGAAACGTATGAAAACGGAAAGTTGAAGATGGAGAAAGTATTTGGAGCAGATGGAGCAAAATATGTGGAGTATTTTTTAACCAAATTTCCAGAAATGGTCACCATTCTATATACTATATTTCAAGATGAGAAATATCGAGGTGTACATCTTAAACCATTTTATGCTTTGAACAAGGCTTGCTTTGAAAAATGGTAAAGTTATTATGCATACACACATAGATATTCGTGATCAATAATCAAGACACAATATGTACAATGTAGACGAATAGACCAATAAATAATGTACATCAATGGGGAATTCACGACAACGTCTTATTTCTCATCGCAACTCATTTAGAAAACTTGGGAAGATCAAAATATTTCTGTCGTGAGGGGATTCCTAAAATATGACTTCGCAAATCTCGCACACCTACTGAAAATGCCTATTTTGATATTGTTTCATGTATTTCTGTAATTTCTGTAACACTAGTAAACCTCGAGTCGAGGTTTCGCACAGAATATAGATTCCCCCAGAAGAATCGATCTTATGTATTCGTGTGCCGCTTATGGAGGAATGGGAGAGCCAACCAATTAACAACTTCTATGTACATTTGGCGCACCTCCGGAGGTCACAGTGAGTTATTTCGAAAAAAATGCGAATCAATTATTTTAAGGTCTAAAATGGACCTATGTGGGTGGGGGAACATAAAAATAGGGGTTATTGTGGTTTTTGAAAGGGGGTGTGGTGTTTGGGGGGGTTTTATGAAATTTCAAAAAAGTCTCAAATTCCCCCTAAGACCACACCCACTTTGAAGAGAACTTAATGCTGATTAAGAAAAGCTATTATACATGCCCCTAGCTCCTATCATTCTCCCGGGAAAAAATAAAACGTGGCGAAGAAACGGGATTTTTGTTCAAAACGACAATTTCGACAATTTCAAATGGCTGGCAAATTTTTAAATCGAAAAAGTAGCAGCCAATGACCTATACGTCGTAAACTACCCTCATATGTGTATCTAATGACGCAACGTTTGAAACATTGGGGGGCGTAACTTTTTGGAAAACATCAGGCCAAGTTGGGTGAAATCCAGGTTGGCGAAAATGAAAAAAAATGTTTACATGAAAAGGGGCAAAGTGAGAAAAAGTCTTAGAATTGTCTGAAACGTAAAAATCCAAGAAATCTCACATTGCCCCAAACGTGGGATAATGTGAGATTTTTGGGGGCAATATGAGATTTCTTGGATTTTTACGTTTCAGACAATTCTAAGACTTTTTCTCACTTTGCCCCTTTTCATGTAAACATTTTTTTTCATTTTCGCCAACCTGGATTTCACCCAACTTGGCCTGATGTTTTCCAAAAAGTTACGCCCCCCAATGTTTCAAACGTTGCGTCATTAGATACACATATGAGGGTAGTTTACGACGTATAGGTCATTGGCTGCTACTTTTTCGATTTAAAAATTTGCCAGCCATTTGAAATTGTCGAAATTGTCGTTTTGAACAAAAATCCCGTTTCTTCGCCACGTTTTATTTTTTCCCGGGAGAATGATAGGAGCTAGGGGCATGTATAATAGCTTTTCTTAATCAGCATTAAGTTCTCTTCAAAGTGGGTGTGGTCTTAGGGGGAATTTGAGACTTTTTTGAAATTTCATAAAAACCCCCCCAAACACCACACCCCCTTTCAAAAACCACAATAACCCCTATTTTTATGTTCCCCCACCCACATAGGTCCATTTTAGACCTTAAAATAATTGATTCGCATTTTTTTCGAAATAACTCACTGTGGAAGTGGGCCAAATGCATCATCATCATCGCCACATATTCTGGCATCAAACATGACGTTGGAATCACATAGATGGCGGCTGCACCCCTATTTGACACCATCGCAGAGCATCAAATTTGGGAGACGCGACTCAGAAATTGGAGAGAGTATGCTCTGCGATAACGCTGGGACCATGAGATTTTTGGGGTCAAAGTTTCTGAGAGAGAGTCTTATACGGCAGTGCCGTAACAAACGAGGGCTAATGATATACCAAGATTTAAGTTTTTTGTGTTTTGATAAGCCAACAACCCAGTATAGATAATTAAATGAGACGCATGATTGAGTGAGCGCGACAAAGTGCGACGGATACGACACTGACGCGCGATGGTGCTGGATACCCACTAGAACCCGAGTTTAACACTTTCTTTCGCGAAATATGGAAAATGCTTTTATGGAAGACTTGGTCTGGTTTTCCTCTATAGGCAGTTTTGACAGTCGTAAGTACTTGATTGAGTGGGTATTATGCATTTCAGAGCATGCATCATACGTATTCTTTCCACGTTATATAACATGGGGAAAATACATATATACGTCACCAAGGAGGGTCTGGTCAAAGTTGATGGTTCATGCTAAATGCAGGAGTCCTGAATTTAGCAACACAACACGATTTAAGGGTCCTGCAGCAGGACCCTTAAATCGTGTTGTGAACGAGTTATCTGTGAACGAATTAAGCCAGGTAAATTAATAGCTCCAGTGTAATAAGAATTATTACTATATAAATTGTACAATAATTTATTCAACTCTGTAACTGTTATAAAAATAAAGGTGCAACAATTGATTATTAATTACAGGATGGAATATGAAAATATATACATATATAAGTTGTAAATGCATGCAACTTATAATGCTTAGTGTGGCTTAACGCAAAGTGAAGTTATGTATCTCACGCAAATTGAGATCATTAATTCAAACTAAACCAGAAATATATTTATTGTAACATAGATTACATTTTTTACAAACAATGCCGCTTTACATTTTACTGGAATAAATGTTTTGCTATTATTCCACGCTAATTTCTGTTACCATAACCCATGCCCCCAAATTTATGAAATTCGCTCGAACCCCAGTAATATTTTGTCTGATATCGAAACACAGCACTGCACAAGGTGACACACCACAGCTTTCACGGGTTACGACTTTCACCTCTGATTGCCAGATTTTCTGGTAATCTCGAATTTGCAGGGAGACATTTTCCGGAAGTTCAATCCCCCAGCTCCACTCAAATTCTGTCATCCATACCCGGACACATTGGACTAATTTAGCTTTCACCCAAACAACCTGCACATGTCCGTCATTTTGGCCTGGACTGATTCCCACTACACCTGTTGGAACATAAATAAATAAATATCTCATCAGTCTAATAATATAAGAGCAGGGTTTGATTTTTTTTGCGCGTTCCACATTTTTTTTACTAAAGTTTTGAAATTGAGAGACACATGCAAGGTGCAATAATTACAAGAAATTTGCTCCACCTAGCAGCTCAAATTTCAAACAATTTGAAAAATTGTCCGCTAGATGGCGTTTTTTGCATTTATTGCACTCATGCAAAGCAATTCTGCCGGCAAAAATAGAAAAGTTGCGTTCATTTCTGCGATAACTAGTCTCTTAAGCCCGCAATGCGGGCTCTAAGCAAAACAATTTTATTTAGTTTAGCGATACAAATTCCTGCTGAATAATTGTTACACATTTATCTTCACACAGAGCAAAGAAGCGTTGACTTGATTGTCACGTTTTATAGCACGATCTTTAATAATAGAGTTCACAACTCTATTGGTGCGACAACGAAAAACGTGCTGTCAGGACTCTAAACGGTGTGACCACGAAAAACGTTCAGTCACAACTCTAAACGGTCTGACCACGAAAAACGTTCAGTCACGACTCTAAACGGTGTGACCACGAAAAACGTTCAGTCACAACTCTAAACGGTCTGATCACGAAAAACGTTCAGTCACAACTCTAAACGGTCTGACCACGAAAAATGTTCAGTCATGACTCTAAAGGGTGTGACCACGAAAAACGTTCAGCAACAACTCTAAAAGGGTGTGACCACGAAAAACGTTAGGTCACAACTCTATGGGTGTGACCACCAAATTTGTTCAGTTACTACTCCGAAGTGTGTGACAACAAAAAACGTTCAGTCACGACTCTAAAGGGGGTGACCACGAATAACGTTAGGTCACTACTCTAAAGAGGTTGACCACGAAAAACGTTCAGTCGCAACTCTAAACGGTCTGACCACGAAAAACGTTTAGCCACGACTCTAAAGGGTGTGACCACGAAAAACGTTCAGTCACAACTCTAAAGGGTGTGACCACGAAAAACATTCTGTCGCGACCCTAAAGGGGGTGACAACGAAAAACGTTCAGTCACGATTCTAAACGGTGTGACCACGAAAAACGTTCAGTCGCAACTCTAAAGGGTGTGACCACGAAAAACGTTTTGTCGCGACTCTATAGGGGGTGACCACGAAAAACGTTAGGTCACAACTCTATGGGTGTGACCACCAAATTTGTTCAGTTACTACTCCGAAGTGTGTGACAACAAAAAACGTTCAGTCACGACTCTAAAGGGTGTGACCACGAAAAACGTTCAGTCACAACTCTAAACGGTCTGACCACGAAAAACGTTCAGTCACGACTCTAAACGGTCTGACCACGAAAAACATTCAGCCACGACTCTAAAGGGGGTGACCACGAAAAACGTTCAGTCACGACTCTAAAGGGTGTGACCACGAAAAACGTTCAGTCACAACTCTAAAGGGTGTGACCACAAAAAACGTTCTGTCGCGACTCTAAAGGGTGTGACCACGAAAAACGTTAAGTCACGACTATAATTGGGTGTGACCACGAAAAAACGTTCAGTCACGACTCTAAAGGGTGTGACCACAGAAAACGTTCAGTCACGACTCTAAAGGGTGTGACCACGGAAAAATGTTCAGTCACAACTCTACAGGGCGTATCTAGATCAAGAGGCGTAGTCAATTCCAAGGAGTGTTCAATTGTTCTAACGTTTTGAAAACGTTTAAGAACTTGAAGCGATAGCCCGCCCTCTAGCGCTGAAAAACAACCCACATCCTGTAGGTGGCGCCGGGAGGTAAATTAAAGTTGTAAGTGTCAACCATTGCGTGGGTTCCCAGTGGTCACAGGTCATATGTAAACTCAGGGGGGTGTGCGCAGGTCACAGGTTAAGTGTAAACTCGGGGGAGTGTGCCGAGGTCACAGGTCATATGTCAAGTCTAGTGGGTGTGCCTAGGTCACAGATTAAATATCAAGTCTAGTGGGTGAGCCCAGGTCACAGGCCAAATCCAAAGTCTAGTGGGTGTGCCCAGGTAACAGGTCAAATTCAAAGTCTAGTGGGTGTGCCCAGGTAACAGGTCAAATCCAAAGTCTAGTAGGTGTGCCAAGGTCATAGGTCAAATGTCAAGTTACGTGGGGGTATCGAGATCACAGGTCAAATGTCACGTTACGTGGGTGTGCCTAGGTCCCAGGTCAAATGTCAACTCTGGAGGGCGTGCCCGTTCATGTGATCAAGTCGGATCTAAATGCGTGTAGCGTTAGTCAACGATTTGGAAACGTTTGACACTTTAGCGAAAAACGCCCTCTAGAAACGAAAAATGTAACATAGTGACCCAACTGCCGCTAGGTGACATTAGCTTGGACAATGTGAGACACGTGTGTAATCAAGCGCCAAGTTCAACTGGTAACACACACCACTGCACAATTCTTGGTTCTGATGCCCTGCCGAAGCTTTTTTCGTGCAAATATTGTACAATAGTTAAATTAGTTCATGTTCATGTTCATGTAATCATGTTCATGTAAATGATGAACTCATAATACACACGAAGTACTATGTATATATACAGTGTCGGACAGATGTCTACGTCCACATAGTCGCGTCAATTTCATTTTCAAATTGTCACTGAACTACTGAACCTATTTTCATCATTGATATATCAAATTCTCACAAATTTAACGTAATTTCATAAAACATATGAGTTATTTCTGAAAATTCTGGGAAAACTGAGAATCATAGTGCAGAGCGAGAGAGGATGAAATTTGAGCGGACAAAAGTCTACGTCCACTTCACTTTAATTGTCAACAGCAAAAATCTCTCCAATTTATAAAATCAGGTAACTTAATAAATCTATCAATAACATATGCCGCATTAATTTTTAAATAATTTTCTTCCAGAAAAATATGATGGCGTCGACACGCAAGGAAATTCCTATCGCTATTCGAGATCTTGTCATTCAGGACTGGAAGGGTGGACAAAAAGGGGGGCTGTCGCAGAGACAAATAGGGACCAAGTATAAATTAGCAAGGACAACCATCCAGACAATCATTAAGAACTTTAGAGCTAATGGTTCAGTCCAAAACAAGGTCAGAAGTGGTCGAAAACCGATTTTGGCTCACCGAGAAGTACGCCACGTGCTCAACAAAGTCAACGTTACACCCTCACTTAGTGCTCCAAAGCTATCTACCGAGATCAAGGAGATGTTCGACAAACAAGTTAGTCCTAGGACCATCCAAAGAACACTCAACAAGGGAAATTTGAAATCCCACAGAGCAGTCCGGAAGCCTCTTATTGTACCGAGGAATGCAACCAAACGAGTGAAGTTTGCCAGAGACCACATTTCCAAGCCACAAACATTCTGGGACAGTATTTTATGGACTGACGAGTCAAAGTTCAATGTCTTTGGGTCAGATGGGCGTCGTAGAGTGTGGAGATATCCAAAAGAAGCATTGAATCCAAAAAATCTCAACCCCACAGTTAAGCACGGCGGCGGGTCGGTAATGGTGTGGGGATGCATGGCTTCAAGTGGGGCAGGAAAAATGGAATTTGTTGACGGAATTATGGACCAATACAAGTACCAGGGAATACTTGACGGCAATATCCAGGAATCTGTTCGAAAACTTGGACTTGGACGACGATTTGTCTTCCAACAAGACAACGATCCGAAACACTGCCAAGTCCACCATGGAATACTTCAAGAAAAAAAAATTTCGAAGCTAGAATGGCCTCCCCAATCTCCAGACTTGAATCCCATTGAGCATCTGTGGGACCACATTGAAAGAGAAATAAGAAAACAATCTTTTTCAGGAATTCCGGGCCTTAAATCCAGAATTCGTGAAGTTTGGGAAACCATTTCTGAAGATGTGACCAAGAATTTGGTAAACTCTATGACTCCACGCCTTGAAGCCGTCCTTAAAGCGAACGGAGGCCCAACCAAATATTAAAAATTAATTGTTATAACATTCCTTATAAATTACAGTTTTTTTTGTATGTTTTCTCTGACTGGACGTTGACTTTTGTCCATCCAATTGTTTTCATTTTGAATTAAAATACATCTCTGGCCTAAAATAAATTTTTTTGCGGAAAACTAATAATGTGCTATGAAATTACGTTAAATTTGTGAGAATTTGATATATCAATGATGAAAATTGGTTCAGTAGTTCAGTGACAATTTGAAAATGAAATTGACGCGACTATGTGGACGTAGACATCTGTCCGACACTGTAGATATCATAAATGTGCATAGCACCTGTAGATCCTGCAATAATTTTCCTGAAAATGGCTCCATCAACCAACTTTCTCCCATTAACGGGATACGGGTGCGACGACTTTCCATCTCCGGGGACTGGGGTCACCATGTATGGCTTCCCTGCAAGTTTAGATAAATTCTGTTATAAATATTTTTTCCAGCTTTTTAAATCTGTACTTAATAGTTTATTTACACCTTGTGACACCACGTTCCCCACATCATCCCGAACTTCAACTTCATCCAATAGAAACCAAGCTAACGGGATTCCAGATACTGTCACCCATCTCGCCGTCACATTCTCAAAGCGTAAAGAAAGCAGATATCTGTCATCGTTATTATTATCCTTATCAATCTTGGTTATTTCCACAGGGTCAGAAGATGCCGTTGGAGGGCAGCCTAATTCCATCGTCCCCTTCACCCTTGGGGGACAACTCGTTGATACAAACGCACCCAATCTAGTCGGAAATCGTACACCCGCAATTAGAGTTGCCGGTGAGATGAGTTCATCTCATCCCATCTCATGTGAAGATGAGTTTGAGATGAGATGAGATGGCCGCTAAATGAGATGAGAACTCACATGAGACGGGTAAAGTGAGATGAGATGAGATGAGACGAGCTCATGAGATATGAGATGAGTTAAGTAAGACGAGATCAGCTCATTAATAAATATTAATCAGCATTCAATTTGCGAACTTTTATGGTGTAACCTAGACAAAACTCATTGTTGTCGACTTTGGGGGTGTACCCAAGTCAAAATTCAATTTTGGAAATATTGGGGGTGTAAACAACTAAAAATTCATTTTTGGGAACATTGGGGGTGTAACCAAGTAAAAATTCATTTTTGGGAACATTGGGGGTGTAACCAAGTAAAAATTCATTTTTGGGAACATTGGGGGTGTAACCAAGTAAAAATTCATTTTTGGGAACATTGGGGGTGTAACCAAGTAAAAATTCATTTTTGGAAACATTGGGGCTGTAACAAAGTCAAAATCCATTTTGGGAACATTGGGGGTGTAACCAAGTCAAAATTCATTTTTGGAAACTATCGAGGTTGATGTAAGTCAGAATTATTTTTGGGAAATTGTGGGGTGTATGTAACTAGGTTAAAAGTCAACCATAGAAACTTTGGGGTGTATTTTGTGACCAAATCAAAATTCATATTATAATATCGAAATTTCGATATTGAAATATCGAGATTATATGCCCTTGTCACTACATCATTATTTTTCTATAGGAATTTTAGGCAAAATATTGCGTACGAAGCGCTAAATGAGCCATCTCATCTCATCTCATCTGAGCATGAGATGAGATGAGATGAGACGAGCCAGGGTTTTGACGAACTCATTTAGTTCTCAACTCATCTCACCAGGTAATGAGATGGGGTGAGATGAGCTCTGTCTCACTTCATCTCATCTCACCGGCAACCCTACCCGCAATCTCACTAAAATGGGTCCATATTCTAACGTCTGAGATATGGGTAACAATTTGACCCAGGTCAATCGTGATGCCAAAAGCCCCTTCTGACGGTAGGTTCCACCCCATTACTCCATCCCAGTACCATGTTCCTCCCTCTGCCACTTTCCCATCCGTCAACTTTCCAGGGACGTACTGCTCATGGGTGGGCGCACTATCCGGGTACGGGCCCTCAACCACGGATGCACTAGATGTGGAGGCATCTTCAAATAGTGGATTTGCTAAGTAGGGAGGCTCATATTTTGCCGCTATCATCTGCATAATCGATGGCCACGGAGTAGTTGATGTTTCTCTGTGAAGCTCAATCACCAAATTCATCCCAACCGTTATATTCAAGTTTGCCGTTGGGGTAACAACCGAACTGTATATTGGGTCGACAATATCTGGTCAGGAACGTTGAGAAAAGGCCGAAAATCCTGGCACTCTCACTACCAATTTTCCCTTCCAGTATGCACCACAATCGCCGAAATCAACCCTGATTGACGTGATTCCTTCCTAACCGGGTGGAACTATCCAACTCTTCCTTCGTACGAGGGTGGAAACTTGTGCGTAATCGGATGGTCCGAAGGGAATCCCTAATTCCAAGTTGGGGACCCACCCAAACCCAACCAACCAACCCACCCAAATAGTTTGTCAGGTCGGTGTAAGCCTTCCACTTGTCGCCAGCTTGTTGCGACCCGGCGCCCATTCCATCAAAAAAGTCTGGCCCTACGAAAAATACTTGCGGAAAGAGGGCGGCCCCTGATGACTGGGCAATGGCAAGGTACCGATGTGCAATCCAATTTTCCAGCGGGTATTGCCCCCCTCCGCGCAACTCGTACTCGAACGACTGGTTGACTGCGGCAGACTTTAGACCAATTGCGTATAGTCTGTCCCCAGAGGCGGTACCTGATTTTGGATAGATAAAAATGAGTTAAGATAATAATGAAAGAGGCAACACACATCACTGCTTG
The DNA here is from genome assembly GCF_002217175.1 of Folsomia candida. Taxonomy (NCBI): domain Eukaryota; kingdom Metazoa; phylum Arthropoda; class Collembola; order Entomobryomorpha; family Isotomidae; genus Folsomia; species Folsomia candida. Next base: position 767,120 of record NW_019091229.1, on the reverse strand, counting down.
TAAGATCCGTAATCACGTAAACTTACAAAATTTATAAAAATTCGAAGCTAAATTTTAACGAATTTAGGAAAGGTGACCAAGGTACATTTTTACGCACCTCAAGCAGTTTCGAGAGTTACTTAAGGCGTTAGTGACGCGAATACCCCAAGAATTAACAGAAAACCAACCAACCGCTATCAATCGACGAGCCAAACGAGTAATTCGGCTGCACCACTAAAACGTCAAATCTAAACACGTCCTTTCCATCCCATGCGTGAGGCGCATAATAATACGGAACCCACACGGATTGCATCCCCATTTCATGAACTTTCTGATTAAAATGCGTCACAATTTCAGCATCTCCATACGCATCTATGATATCTTCACGGTGATAGTAACGTTTTTTAATTCCCCACTTTGTCTTAACCCGTTGATTTTACGGATGTACCACTCCACAAGATTTTTGAGGTCGAGAGGATTCCTTAAGTGGTATGATTGGCCCTCAACAGAAACTGTGCGATCCTACATAAATACATACAAAACATAATTAACACTATTTAACGCTAATCGCTCAAATTGTAAAAATCAGCACATTCTAAATAATGTCTCGCTTCTGGAATCTATTTTAAAATTATGTAGGACTAATTTACAGTAAGTCGATTGGAGAATAGCGGTGACATCTTGTAATTAAGGTAAGTCAATTTTTCTGAAAGTGTTTTAAACTTGAGATCTCCCCGTTCAAAAATTGTCAAAATCTGGAGTGTTTATATATTTTTAGAAAATTGGCAACGAGCTGCTTTAGAAATTTGTAGTCCAGAATTTTTAATTAAATTCCCAGACCCGAGAAATAATTGGAAATATGCTGATATTAACGATTTTCCTGATGAGTCCTACCATAAGGAAGTTAAATATTTAAGAAAAAAGATAACTTGCTTGTCCATCAATATACGGCATTGCCAGAGATAGTTGGAAAAGTTGTCCCCCATTTCTTGGAAAAGTGACAAGCAATTCTCCAATCGCTTTGTCCACCTGTCTAACATCAGATGATAGATTGTCCAACAGACTGACCAGATCCGGTCCATCCAGGCCACCGTACGCTATGTCCTTTCCATTGATTTTGAACGTGGTGAGAATAGCGTGATCAAAAAGCCATTGCCCAACAAATTTCCCGTCTTCACCGACACGCATAAAGTGTCGTTTCCAACTTTCAACATTTCTGGTTTCCTGATGGTAAATTAACGCACTTTTATTCCATCCCACAGCGGAAGGTATGAACAAGCAGAAGAGTGGCCAGATAACTGGACACGATTAGAAATTTCATAATTTTTGTGCATATTTATGATTTCTAAAAAAAATTGCTATTAGTGCTCTGCATGAATCCGGATTTGGGCGAGTGAGACTCACTCGAATCCCAATTTGGCCCGATTTGAATCCCAAACTGCAGGATTCAGGGGCTCGGGCTTTAGACGGACAAATCCTCAAAAGCAAGGAGTCATAAGTCCCGGATTCGGGATTCGGAGGTCGGAGGCGAATTGGACTCGGATTCATGCGGAGCACTAATTTCCATTACAAATATTTACCAAAAATCAAGGATTTCTTCATTATGGCCACAAATTTATTTGGATAGAAATATGTGCATTCGCCAACTTAGAAATGAAATGCGCAAGTAAAATCAACTTATATATTTTGTAAAATAAAAATTTTGCCAGATGTTTTGACATATGTAAATTGACGTGCAGAAGTAATTGCTTGCTTGCATAAGTTGCTTACATAATTTGTTTACGTAATATTTCATGTTCCACCAGTAAACACATATTGTAATCCATCACAGATCCATTTGGGTCCATCGATGGTACTCGAAATTAAATTAAATTGGTTCATGGAACGCTCATTTCCGATCTGAAGTACATATCTATGTTGATAGGTATTTGTGACGGTATGTATTTCACGATAGGTATATATCGTAGGTAGCGATACTGCATGAAAATTGGAAAACAAAGCAATACTTAAATATCGTAAAACATAAATTCGCACGGCTTCTTAGGCAGATTAACAACAGTGATTTACATAGATGCGTAAATTATGCAAATGACCGATCCCGGTTGACGGATTAAACATACATACATGAAACAAATAATTATAATCACTAATTTTTTATAATTTGTGGAAATCATGAATATTAGTTGTTTGCCTTTTGCAAAATTAATTATTCCAAATTTGAGTCAAATTATATAATGATTTATTTTGTCAGCGTATGATTTTTACAACGTGTAACATAATTTTGCCTCAGTAATTTGCTTTTATTTTTTAGTTTGTTGCATATTTTTTAGCTCGCAGTTTGGGAGACATGGATATTGATCTGGACCGACGCAGATTTTGAGCTTGGGGTTGAAGATGAGCCGCTGGGTGGGGCTTTTCAGGGGACACTCGCGCGGGAATGGCCTTCCATTTGAGCACTTGTAGTAATTGGAGCAGTTGTATGGGTCTGGGATCAAGTCGTGGTCTCGAAGACATTGGACATCGCAGGGCGATGATGATGCCGGATGTGACGCGGAAAACCCAGGCCCCGGGGAGGACGATGTTCGTATCGGTGGCGACCTCAAAGGCGTCAGCGGTGCAAGATTTGCGAAGCTGGTAGCGTGTCTTGCCATCCGCAGCGTCAAATCCGGCGAAGGCGTGATGGTTTCCTCCACTTCCTAAATATTTAGATAAGGAGCGAGGATAATTTTGCCGAACTTTGTAAAGTGACAAATTTTGAAGAGATTTATAAATAGAATGTGTTTTTGGTATTTCAAATTGTGAAGTATGTAAATTTTGAAATTTGGAACTGGGTTAAAAAATTTTATATATTTTATTTTGGCAAAGCTTTAATTGCATAAAAGTTGTACTTTTAGTAATGTTATGGTTATGAAATATTTACCACTCATTGTCAGAAACAAACTACTGCCAATCCGGTAGGAAGTTAATATGTACCAAATCAATACCAGAACGTATTTTACATATATGCCAATCTACCCGATTTTTAGCAGTAAAAATTTGATTTTTAATAAAACTGCGTTTCTATTTCAATGAAAATTTTTGCGAAACTCGTAACTTTTTATCACCCATACCCATGCATGAGTCACCCCCATCGCCTAATGGTGTAGGTGCGTCGGTCCACATGATTCTACCGTATAGGAACACGATATACGACTCTTTCGCCAGTTTCGCCCCTTGTGCGAGTACGGTTTGGAACGTATTTCGCAGCGCTATCCCTGGACAGGACCCGTACGGATTTGCTGCGCCAAAAAACGGGACGTTGTTCGTGGTCATGACGAATGCCCACTTCAAGTCGGTGGACGATCCTGGGAAGGCTAGTCGACGGCTTGTCGATACGTGATCTCTCCACCCGTCGTGGTATCTGCATCGGCCCAAAATGGAGTTATCACTTGGACAGAGACGCCACCGCATTGGGGGATGTAGTCTGCCATACCTTGAATTAAGAGATACAAAATTATGAAATTGTACATAAAAAATATTTACGGGAAATTGACAAGGGGATCTTTTTCCAAGGTATACCGGGATTGTCTGGTAAGTAATGTAAAAAAAATCAAGCCAAAAATTAGGAATCACCCCGACGAACCAAAGTCTGCAAATATTGTAGTAAATTTGTACTTCTAGATTAATGCATATTTTCCGTTAAAATGGCAAGGCGACTCGTAATAATTTTGTACAAGTCGCATGTACAAAATTCATACCAAAAAATTGTCAATACAAGTTTACTTGTACAAAATATGTACAAAATTATCACAAACAAATCTGTACAGATTTTCTAGAAATTTGGTGAAAATTAATATGCATTAATATATTGCGAATTTTTGTGCGAATTTAATGCTGATTTTGTGTTAATGATACGCATGAAATTAATGCCAATTTACTTATACATAATTGCTACATATTACAGTACATAAACAATTGTTTATTAATTGCTATACATATGTCGTGCAAATCATACGCACTAAATACATACATATTATGCATATACATTTACACACACATAGTATACATACAATATGACAATTTGTTATAAAAATTTATCCAACTGGTTTATTTTTTAGCGTTGTAGTTAAATAACAATTCATTCTCCACTTTCAGTAGAGATTCAATTTTCGGGTCCGGTTCTAATTGAAAGAGTTGAACTTGTTGGGACTTGCTAATGTCTTCCACCGTTGATACGCAGGCTCCGAGGAAGATCTCGTTTGCTATTTTTATAAAAATTTTAATTATTGAATCATGATTGTCAACTATACTCTGCAATTTCGTTTCTAGTTATGATGTTATCTTAATATGGGTAATTAATGTCGCAATTATTATTATTTTACTTACTTTCACAATGCAAAGAATTAACAGGTGCGTCAAGAATATTGCTCCCCACAGGTTCTGAAACTGTATCTTGCTCGGGTACTTTGAGCCGCCGCCGGGGTTGATCACTTGATGTTCACTTGAGTCGATTGGTTTATTTGTGATATATTTTTTCAACTTCCTTATCGCCTTCTCGTACGAATCTACAGTTTAAACGGCACATTTGCACATAAGAATTTGATCATGACCGTCAGAGAAAGTAATAGCAAATACTTACCGTAAGTTCCGACATATAATATGTCGTAATTAGTCCAGTCTTTATCTGGGAGAGTACACGGGTCGCTTTGAATACTGGAAAATCCCTTTGGAATTGGATTTGGGAATTTGCACTTAGCTCGATCCGTGGAAATCCATGTGGATGGCACTACCTCCACCCCCTTATCAACTTCAAACTCGAACACAAACTTTTTCAAGATTTTATTTGTTTGACTAACTTTAGTTGTAAATAATTAAAATGACGAGGAAGTAATGGCGTGGCTAACAGAACAACTGAATGATAGAAAACTTTACTGCCACAACTGACTCCTAGAGAGCATTGAATCGAGAAATAAATAATACAAATTTTGTAGTAAAGTGCTACAAAAATTTCGGCACAACTTTTGTGTGGAAATAGTAGCACCTCTTTTATGCATTTGGGTTTGTACAATTTTCCGGGTACGAATTGTGTAAGAATTTAGTGCGAGAAATCTCATGAGAATGTTGTACCCAGAAATACGCAATGAATTTTCACCAATTTCTTTGTAATTATTTTGTACTAAATCTTTTGTGATAATTTAGTGGATTTCGTGTACAAGTTTGTTAACAGCAAACATATTGATATCAGTTTTACATGAATATTGTACAAAATAATAATTACATTTTTTATGCAAAGAAATTGCATTAATTTGCATTGGGATTTGCAGTAAATACGCATTGAGGCTCGTTGGGACGTGACACTTATCTTTTCCTTGAATGGTCCCTTTGAAGAAAAATATTGGCGGCAAAGTTCAACTTTTGAGTCAATTTTCTCTTGCTTTTTCCTCCACGGGATGAAAACCAAGGCGGACGTGTGAACTTTACCCTGCAATATTTTTTCTTGAAAGAGTCATTCAATGGAAAGATAAGTGCTGCTTGATGATTGGTAATTTTTCACTTGACTTTTTGATAAAATTGTTAAGCAATCGCTTGAAAAAAGGTTCCATTGGGGGAGTAAAAATATATTCATACTTAAATTATTTTTAGTAAATTAAATTTAAAAAAATGACAAAATATTTTCGTTAGCATGATTTGTCGTGTAAATTTTAAAAGAATTGAGAACCTTTTTCAAAAGGGATTCTTCCATTGGTGTTAACAAAGAGCTGGCCGTAGGTCGAATTTGCGAAGATGAAGGGATCACGGAATAGTGTGACGGGGGCAAAGGCGTCGTCCGATGGGGGCAGGGTGACATCGCCATTTTCACTACCGAATGGCATCATGTCAAATAATGGCAGGTCGGACAAGCCATTTGGCTGTGGATCCGGAACGATCCAATTGTTCGCATTATGGTCTCCTTTCTCCCCCTTTTCAGCGTCGACGTCGTCAAAAAACGTAACTGCTCGATAACATTTAATCCAAAAAATTTTTATTTTCATACCGATCAAAAAACCCCCTACAAAAAACTTGTTGTAAATTTATGGTAATTGTGCTAGGCATGAAAACAACAAGGGCACCTGCTGGTGACAATTTGTTATCACTTATTGCGAATTTGCTATCCGGCGGTGACAATTTTTCATCAGTACGGTATATATTTACATTTATCCATTGTCACCGTTGTTATGCCAAATTTTTTGGAGTATATGAGCATTTAAAAAATTAGTAATTAAAAATATAGAGGGTGTCCAGAAAGTTTCTCCCTATGGATTTTTCGCCCGTTTTTTGCTGTTAGTTTTTGCATCTTTGAGTTTTGTCGTGCAATTATTTTTCCAATACGATACCAAAGGTAAAGCCTTTTCCCATGTACAAGGAAATGTGTATCCTAGCAGTATCCTATGCAGAGGATGGATTTAAGTGAAAATCCGAAAATTTGAAAGATGTTAAGATAGCGGAGAGATAAAAAACATTTTAAACGCAAACGCAGTTCAGATAGTTCGAGGACACTCCCACCATCAAAAAAATGCTAACTTACATAAATAATTTTAAGGAAATCGCAAAGTTTTGGTATGAAATCTGAACGAGCCTAAATCTCGCAACGCTACACTTTCATAAGAATGATAATACTTTGATAACCACTTTTGGGACTAACCCAGCATGACAAAGGAGGTTCGTCAGACATACAGGGGTCAGTATAAAACGCTTTTTAACCCACGTGATATGAGTTAAACTTCGCAAAACTGGTTAAAAGCATAGATTTTCGACTATTTGGACCCCTGCGGAAGGCGACGATAAGCGCACATTCACGGATAAGAGCTAGATTTAATAGCATTGACAATTCAACCCACAAAATTCGTGATATAGGAAAACAAATTTGATGGGTGTGGCATCCATTACAAGGCCGAAACACGACTTTGAAATCCCGGTCCCAAGTTGGTTTCGTAAGGACCACACGTTTTGTAACACAGTTTTGTGGCATGAAAGGTAGAAATGTTGAACAAGGCCGGATTATGCACATCATATTACAGTACTTTCGAAAAATATTGCAGTTTGAACAATTCTATCTCCCTGTTTTTGTCAGGTAATAAAATTCATTAGTGGTTGATAGGGAGAAACTTTCTGGACACACTCTATATTTTAACAAATTTTAAAGACCTGAATATTTACCTACTCGGTAATATTGTGATGCTGTCAGAGATGTTTGAATGATGTGGAAAATCAGGAAATATTTGGCAGCAGAAGAAAATCGTTCCATGTTGTCTGTCAGGCACTGCTTGTAGATTTAAAAGCTGTATCTACGAGCGAGTACTTGATTGTGAATGAGATTTAAAGTGAGGGACTAATAATTCTTGCGGGGAGGATGGGTGATGGAATTAATATAATTTTCCCTTGATTTTCTCATATTCAACGGTTTACTCACACACAATCATTGAGTAAACATGTTGGTCACGTGAAAGAAGCGTGAATTGGTTAGTTTCTGGCGTAGGCAGAGTGTAACGATGTAATTTTTGTGTGGTCAAGAACTATGGTAACTAATTTTCCCCAAAATTCTTAACCTTCTTATATCTTTGCCTTCTTATATATACCCCGCCGAAGTGCAAAATTATTTCCATCATGAGTCGCAATTTACTGGCTGATCGAAATTGGTTTTGCTCCAAAATTGTCTGCTACACTTCGTTAGTGAGAATTGAGTCGATAAAGTTAAAGTTCCAACACTATTTCAAAGTTTTAAGGCCCAAAACCCTCACAATTCCTTCATTACCCTATACGGTCTTATCCACGTATAAGGGTTTATTTACTTTTCAAGATTTCTACCACCTCCCCATGATTGTGTTTCACCTGAATATGTTGGGCATGCTTCTGTCATGCTGAATGACACGTTTTCAGTCATTCTGAATCCTTAGGCTGAGGTCCAGGGTCAATTTAGGACGGTGCTCCACGTTTGACATATAAATGAATGGGTTCATGCTCGCAATTCGACCCTTAAACCCCCTTTTTCAACTCAGGCTGCTGGTTGTTTGAGTGAAAACCGTTCTGCTGAATTGTTCTTGCATCTCACATGCAATTTTCGAGGCCAAAATCCCTCAGTTGGTCAAGATCTTGCTGATTATATTTCGATGCTCTCCCATCGTCATTGCCGTTTTTTCTCCGCGTCAATGGAAATTACCCAATAATCCCGTTTTATTGAGTGTTTGGACAATGAATTGGATAGTAGCATCCTAAAACTTCGTCCCCAATGCAATTTTGTGATTACATTGTCCTTTCCAATGCATAAAAATAACCCTCTTTCTTTACACAGCATAGAGGTATTTTCTGCTCATTCTGCAGGATGTTTAGCAGCATCAAAGTTAAAAAAATTGAAACCTTTTACATAAAAATATTAAAAACCGTAAATCAATCGAATTTCAGGTAATAATTATTGTTTTTGAGTGTGTGGGAGAATTAGATTATCGAAAAATCGAAAGGGTACGATTTAATTTTTTGTATGAATTTTCAACTCTGCACAACTTTTTAATTAATGGTGCAATATCGGAGAGGAAAATTGAAAAATGAATATGATTTTCGGAATCTACATTAAATTTCCTATAAAAGCGATGTATTACATAGGAAGAATCGATTTACATAAAGCGGAGAACCATGGATTTATGACATCACAGAGAAGGGTACGATTTAAATTTTTGCTTACTGTACATGGGAAAAACTGAATTGGGTATCATTAATCTGTTAATCACTCTTGATTAATACATAATATAAACGTACAGATGTATGTATGTAGGAATAAAATAAGTATATTTAGGCACCGTTAATGTATATGTAAAGTTTTATGTACACACTCTAAATTACCTGGAGACACTTCGTCACCCGGAGAGGTACTGTGCATAGTGCTCTATTTTTGGGTAATGATTGAGGAGACTTTTTGCCACCAATGGAAAATAGGTCAAACATGCATGCACAAAACCACGCGACGTCTACATATTTAAAAAGTGAACGTTTTTATTATACTAAAATGCGATTTTATACGAAGTTCATAACGAAAACTGCCTCCTCAAAATTAATTTGTAAGTGAAGGACACGTGAAACTTGTATACCTTCTATATTAATCCTAAGTATTTACATATTAATGGTGTAGATATACGTATTCAGGAATACCATCAATAATTTAAGTACTTCATTTAAAAAACCCGGTGTTTTTCAACTTTTATGGCCTTATCCAACCCATTAAAATAAGATAACGACATCACTCCCATAACACATTTTCCAACTAAATCCGAAACTACACCTTCTCCTACTCCAAATTTCCCAGAAAAATACAACCCCCGCAATTCCCTCACTTATCAAAAAGATATAAAGCAAAATCTGAATATGCGAATAAACCGATAACGATTTAACTCCGGAACCAACCCTATTCCCAATATCCCGCCAATATTTCCCGCTCCCCCAACTTTCCACTTGCCGCCAAAACTTTTCAAACCCCGTTTCCTGCAATTGTACAAACACCTTGAGCATATCCCTCCCCTTAAAATATTTAATCGCCACGTAAACCTTGTTCACAACAAACTCCGTTTCGAACAAGATGACGCACTTAACCCCGCCAACCACAAAATTATCCCCTCGCCCCAACATTTTTGATAAAACCACGCTTTCCTGCGTTTTTTCAATGTTCCTCACTTCACAGAGGTATTCGAAAAGGTGCTTGTTTTTCGAGTCATCGTTCCAAACGGTTATTTGCGTCTCGCGGTTAATCTCGTTGCCCCGCATTCTTAAATTTAAGATGACAATGTCCAAATTGTTGATGATATTGTCCGTTTTAAAGTGTAATTTGTATCCTCGATGAATCATAAGTGTGTACAAATCCCGAACTTCCTCCACGCTCCCGGGTGTTATAAAGGCGGACGTTACCCGGCCGAGGTATTCGGGTTGTAGAAAATTGTACGAAAATAGTGCTATCACCAAGAGCGGGATTGCCTTTAAATTTGTACAGATATGTTTGTCGGGGTCTCCTTTTAGCACGAAAAGCCCGGATCTTATCATTTCATAGGTGTAATACTGAAGGGGATCATCGTTTCCACTCCCGCCAGTAATTTTTAAATTTGTCTGTACTAACAGACAAACTCCCGCCACAACTAGAATTACCGCGGCCCACACAAAAGTTTGAAACGGTTCGAGAAATATGGCCCAATCTGGACGCATAAAGCGAGAATATGGAACACAATAGTAGAGCAAGTAAGCTACTGGGGCGTTAATTCCAAAATTCCCGCCAGTTTTAAGGACATCCTGAAACATTGGGAGCAAATGGAGGCCCACAATTAAGGGTTGCATGATCGTGAATGGGTTGGGATTTTCGTCATCAAAGAAGGGATCCAGCTCCAGGGTGAGATTCAGCTTTCCCGCCATAATCGAAATGGCGGTTAAATAGCCGCGACACTCGTTCGGGATGCGACCGAAGTAGAGACCACGGAATTTTTCTCGATAACAGTGCGGACCTCCGTAGCCCATGGTGGCTAAACCGAGGACATTGGCGAAAGGGATTTTCAAATGGGGCGCGTTTTTTAAATGTATTTTTGAATTTTCATAATATGCATCATTTTCTTGGCAGGGAATGCAAATAAAGGTGGTTTCCAGGGTTTCTAAATTTATATAAATTCCCGGAGTGTGTGCGATCGATAAGGCGAGAAAGCTTGAGTCAGCTATTTCCGATTGGAGAGAATCCAGAAACTCCATATTTTCGGAAACGAATAAAAATATGATGTCTTCTTTAAACAGGATATTCAACGTGGAAATAATTTGTGAAGTCTGATTGTACGAAATACTCGAAAACACATAAATATCGCATCGATCCCGATAAAACGTTTGAGTAAAAAAATTATTCCCGTCGAGATTTTCGAATGTTTCTGGAGTGTAGAGAAATTGTGTATGGGTTTTAAAGTAGTTATCGTGATTTTGAACATTATGTAAGTTAATGATGTTAAAAACTACGCAAAACTGGGGAATATTTAACGAGTGGATTTGCTCGGATAGATAATAATTCGACATTTTAAAGAAACATTTCTCCGTGAGAAATTGAAATGGATATTTACTGTCAACTGTCGATGTTCTACAAAAGTACTTACGTTGTGTGAACATGACTATTAATTTTTAACATATGCCACTGCTATTTACATATTCAAGTGAATAAATTCTATATTTTGGAAATCCAAAGAAATGTTACGGTGACAATGAAATATATACATTAAAAAAAGTTTTGGCATGAGTATGTTGGAAAATGGTTCAAATTATATGAAATTGTTTGTAAATACATATCATGCATATAGATAGATAGATACTTACTTATGTATATAGGTATGCACACAAATATGTACGTAACATAAATAGGAGTAAACGAATTGATAGATAAACATGTATGTGAGGATGGAAAGTTGTCACAAATTGGCGAAATACATGTTATACGCCGAAACTCAACATTTGTACACATGCATTTATACGTAAATGTACCCAACAATTGTTGTTTGGATTTCAACGGGTCAGAAATTATTAACTTTCTCAATTCAATTTCGGTATGCATGTACACATGTACATAAATATGCATGAAGAGTTATAGTAACTCAAGGTTTTGTCCAGATGTATTTATGTTACTTACATATATTTGGATTGTTCACAGGTTTATTTATGTTTACATTTAGCCTTGCTAAATTTGTGTGGATTGTAAGTATTGGGTATTTTCGGATAAATCAAAAATATATATGAAATACATATGTAGGAAGCGTTTTAAATTATGAAATTGTCCAAAACTATTTTCCAAGGTGAAAAAGTATTTTAATAAACATATTACTTCAGAAACCCTCACGGCGTTAAATTCATCTGGTGTGAATAATTTATTAAAAAAGATAGTGATAAATATGATACATATTTACATATATGTACATATGTATTCCAAACTTTTCCGGTACACTGGCTGATGTTCGCATGAAAAACTTAAACAAAAAAATAGACTTCTGTCTGTACAACGAGTCAGTTCGTTTGAATGTGACCCGGTGTAAATTTATGGAATTTATGGATACATAAGCCAGAAATTTGTCAGAGTATGTAGGTATAACAATGGATGATAATACTACATATGGATACGAATCCATAAATATATGCAAGTATGTCATTGGTCCCTGTTGACATATGTGATTGTTTGTGTGTATGTATATGCAACAAGTTGGTTGAGAAATAATTACAAAATCAATACCAGTGACAAGCGTATGCAAATAAATATGCATGGATACAGGATTTTTCATAGGTAGTGTAGACTAGAAATTTTTATATTCAAATCAGAATAGCCATAAGAGTGTACGAGTATGTATAAGTGTTACATTGTAAAAGTATAATATTGACATAATTAAGGATACCAAGTTATACCCCATCTTTTCACACCGTACTTCCGCACCCCGGGCAACCATACCCGGGAGGGTAGTAACATCCACAATTTAAGCATTGGGTATTTGGACTGCTTGTTCCCCAGGAGGGGGCCAGGGTGTCATCACTACTTTTTCCATTCCCCACCACACAATTTTTCTGGCAGATCTTGGCAGATTTGTTCAGGGTTCGGAAAAACCCGGGGTTTTACTCTGAAAACAACTACCCCGGGGATTTACTGGGTTTTACTGGGTTTTACTGGGTTTTGGGGTTTTACTGGGTTTTACTCAATGTTTGGGGTGAACTAATATAACTCACAATGTTACATTAATTTGTTAAATTAATGTATTTTCTCAAGATTTACCATTAAACTTCAATGTAAAATGCTAGGAACTCCCCGAAAACACCAATATGATCAAATCCCAAGTTAAGCTGTAAATTATGATTTTTAGAGCATAAAGAAAAATTGTAAATAAATATAGAAATTTACGGGATCTTAATCAAAATGCATAATCCGAGTTAGATATGCACCTGCAAACTGATTATATTGATTTATCTATTTGAGTTTTAGATAAAACTTGGTAAAACCCGAGTAAAACCCAGTAAAACCCAAGTAAAACCCCTTTAACATAGTAAAACCCGCGGGGGTTTATTAATTTACAACCCAGTAAAACCCAGTAAAACCCCAAAACCCCAACCCAGTAAAACCCGGGGTCGGAATACCCTGGATTTGTTACATCCGGTTTTTCCCTTAGTCTCATCTGTGCAGCACATCTTGGATTATTGAATTTTCAACTGGAAAAAAATTTAATAAACATAACTATTTTGCGATATGAAATTGATTAACTTGCATTTTTCTATTGAAAACTCTTACCGAGGGGTAAAATTTGATTTTGAATTTCCGAACGGACTTGAAAATGGTACTTTTTCTTGAGTAGTATTGTCTCGAGAAGTTGTGAAGAATCATAATTTGTTCCCTTACAATTGTTCTGATTACATACAAGAAAATTTTCCATGAGCTTGTAAGATTGTGCAAAATCTAACAATATCAAAAATTCCGATGCATCATTTCATACGAAAAAGTAAAGCTTATCGAATCTCATGCTAAAGTCGGTGATCAAATTGGATAAGGTTTCATGAGGTTTTCGTAGAAATCAAATAGCTTTGTTTTTAAGTAATTTTGTATAAAATTTGCTGTTACTTATTAAAGTGATGAGTTATAAAATATGCGTTAATGTAATGGTGGACTATTTTATGACGATTCCATTTAATTCCAGGATAATTGCAGCATTGTCGACGTCATTAAATTTATTTATTTATTTTGTATATACGGTTTGAGGTTTACTACGTCCGGGACAAACGAGTACCAAAAAACAAACCTTTTAACCAAGGAAATCATTAGATTTTTAATTGTGTGACTAATTTACTTGCATTCATGAAGCTCATACGTACATATGTACACATAGCACATAACACTCTTAAGAATGATACTACCCAAGCGCGCTCTAAATTTTAAGTATGTATATTAAGTTCCTGTAAAATATGCTAAATCCAGCCAGAGCAACATTAACTTCCTAAAATAATGATTCAATACCAGTTTTCTAAGAGTGTGTATAGCTAATAAAAATGTATACATTCTCATTATCAAACGTGACTTTGTTTCATGAAAATTACGGTGAGGTAAACAGTTATGGATGTATGTATTTTTGTGTGTGTCACCTCATTTGCATATTTTGGCACATTCGCAAAAGACACCTAGTTTTTGCAACTTGGAAAGCTGAAAGCGCGAATCGCTGAAAATGGGTATAGTGAGATTTATGCAAATGAGGTGACAATCCAAGCCCTAAGTAATAGCAGAGTACATATTCCTCACATCAAATTGATAAGTAAATGCTTCATAACTAGTCACACAAAAATAAGTCAAACTATTCACTGGGTTGAAACGTTTATTTTTTTCGGTCTGGTTGTCTACGAACATAGTAAACCGCGAAACCTCAACCCGAACGTAGTAAACCACGAACATAGTAAATCTCAACCTGTGCAAAACATAGTACTCTACATACATATTTAATGACGTTGACAATGCTGCAATTATCCTGGAATTGCATGCAATCGTCATAAAATAGTCCACCACCACAGCAAGCTAAATACCATAACGCATTTTTGTACGATATTAATTAACAAAACTTCAATTACTAAGAAAACCTCATGAAATCTTATCTACTTTTCATTGTCACCGAATTTCACGTTATTCGATAAGCTTAACATACCATTTTGTATGAAATGATGCACCGGAATTTCTGGTATTTTTACATTTTGCAAACGGTATATCAAGCTCATGAAAAATTTTCTTGTATATAACCAGAAAAATTTTAGGAACAAAAATTATGATTCTTCACGACTCCTCAAGACAACACTACCCAAGAAAAGATACAATTTTAAAGCCTCCCCGTTCAGAAATTCAAAGCCAAATTTTATTCCTCGGTAAGAGTTTATCAATGGAAAAATGCAAATTAAGAAATCTAATCAATTTAATATCCCAAAATATGTTTCCAGTTGAAAATCCAATAATCCAAGATGTACTGCACAGATGAGACTACAGTGAAAACCGGAAGTAACAAATCTGCCAAGATTTGTCAGAAACAATGTGGGGTGGGGAGTGGAAAAAGTAGTAATGACGCCCTGGCCCCCTCCTGGGGAACAAGCAGTCCAAATACCCAATGCTTAACTTGTGGGTGTTACTACCCTCCCGGGTATCGCTGCCCTGGGTGCGGAACTACAGTCTGAAAACGATGCGTCACAATTAGATTAACCTGGACCAGTGAGATATGTTTATTTATGCATCATATTTCCATACGTATATTCTCACCGTTATTATATTTACACATTTTTGAATATAATGATTTTTACTCTAGCCGTAACTTCCTTTAAACTACTTGATTTAAGAATAAACACAGTTACATTAAAAAATATAATATAATGTGACGAAAAAAGTGATCAAGAATTCCCATTTTTTAACTAACCAGCACGTGTATATATGTATGTTTGTAGCATTAATATGTAAATGTACATACATATATATAATTAGTTGCGTGTGATTATTTCCTAGTCTGCAAATTGGCATTAAGACATTGTCAAAAGTTAAAAGATGAGTATATTTTTTCCTCGGAAATTTCCCGAAAATTTTCTCAGAAAAACTGACTGGCTTTTTGGAGAAAATTCGTTTAAATACTTGAATTAGGTATGTACATAAGTCCCCTGCCACTACATTCCTATAATAGTAAATCACCCAACACCTTCTTCCGTGTACATACGTACATACATACATACGCACATTTCAACCAGTTGCTTTCTCTCTCTCTCTCACGTTACGACTTTCTCCGAGTGGGGAACGTTCGTGCATATTTGAATAGGAATGATACGTTTAGCTCAGATGTTTTTTGGCGAGGTCGCAAAAATATTCGGCAAAATTAAATTGCACTAATTATGGTAGGAACTACATACAGAAATATTAACATAACGCATGTAGTATTTAGACCTAATTGACGCCTACAAATTCATGTTCAACCTGAAAACAGATTCTTTTTAGCGAATGTCTGTCCTCGATTAAGTAGCAAGTTAGTAACGTAGTGACAAATCCTTAATATCCGTAATTTGCGAATTAGACAAAATTAAGTGTGCAAAATGCTCATGGTCGGCGGATTCGTCCGTGTTGCAGACGGTTTCAATGACATTGGATATCCAATCGGTCCCAAGTACAACATCTCGTTAGAGGGTAGCCTCGCAAATGATGAGATTTGCGGAAAAGTGCAAATATTGGACAACACTGGGGAGTATTATGGTAAGTCTTTACATGCATATATATGTATATAATTGCCAAGAAATTAATTTATTTTGCACTGCATTCATTCCATAGTGTACCTCGGCAAATTTGATTTCTGTAGTTTTGCCGAGCAAAAATTTTGTAGTGCCGCTTTTCCGAACAATTGTTCGCACAAAGAACAGAATTGTGCTACCAACTTGGTAATAATTGGTAACACAATTATTTTCCTGTACATAAGTTGGCACATGAATAATGAAGAAAATTGAATATTTTTTCTAGCCATTGTGGTAGAACTTATGGCAACATTGTCGGTTAAGGGGGAACATGTGATTAACCTCTTGCAGCCGGAAAGAGGTCTCAATTTTATTGTCAAATCCGTCATTTACGACATACTGGATGGAAAGGAAGAAGGTACATGCATACATATGTCTTTAGTGTAATCACTAGCTTTTCCATACACAGTACATATTCACTGGTTTTGCTAAGATAATATTTATGACGATGTGGGTATTCATCAAAAACAACCACACATCTCTTCAACTTTGCGTTGTTTGCGAAATCGGTGTTGTGAAGGACTTAGGGAACGCCCATATATTACGTCATCAAACGACGCATATTATTATTTATCTCATCCAACCACCCCTTCCCTATCCTACTGATGTTAAGCTTAAAACGAAGTCGTATAGGCGACCCTAAACCATCAACCTACCTTTGTAATGGTGTAATATATGGACGTTCCCTTATTCGAAATTACATAAACTGAAAATCTAAGGATAATTCACTTGAACTTGAAATTTGCGAAAAATGGTTCACCATGCTGATAACAGATACCTTTTCATGTCGTACATATACATATTTCGTGCAAAAATGAATAATTCTGATTCGTTGTAACATCGAAACGTTGCAAACATGGCTTTTATAAAGTTGACGTGAATACCACACCACGAGTAGACATTCATACCATTAAAAATATGCTTAATTCAAATTTTCCCTGCATTTTTCCAGCCTTGTACAAAGTTTGCGATTTGGAAAAGCACAAAAAAGTATTTAACCGGACATCCTACATATTCCCGTTCAAATTAAAACTCCCTCCCACCCTACAACTCCCGCCCACGTGGGAATCTCCGAATGGCAGTATTGAGTACCAAATCAACTTGTATTACCGTCTTTCTCACTCCGAGTATAAACTCGTGCACCCCAAAGTATTCAATTTTTACGGAAGTTACATCTTCCCCTTCGAAATGTTGGAGGGGCACAAAGAGAAATTTAACGAAACCAGTTTTTCCCGCGACGACCTCGTCATGACGGTTCGACTCCCGCAACTCAACTTTCTCCGAAGGGAAGTCATTTCCTTTACCCTTCAGATAAAAAACCCCAAACGAATCCCTCTCCTGAAAATTGGCGCGAAACTGGTCTGCAAACATATCGCGATTTGCAAAAATATTCCGCGTAAAAGTGAGGAAACGGTGGACACCTTTGTAGCGAAGAAAGTTTCCCGCTCCGACAAATTTGAAGTGAAGGGCGCCTTCCAGACTGGAAAGGTTAAGGTGCCATCGTACGAGGGGCATCCCACCTTCAAAATAGAATACTGCATCGAAGTAGAAATGACGACCGGGGGTGGACCCTTGAAGGGAGAAATTTCTTTGATAATTGGCACTGGGCACGTGGATCCGTCGCCTTCCGCGCCGCCGCCTCGGCCTCGGAGTTCTAGTTTCTCTTTGTTCGCTATGCTGCCAAGACCGAGTGCTCCGCGGCGTTCGATCACGGGATCGACTTTCTCGCTGTCCTCGTTACATCCGTCACTTCCGACGTATTCCGCACTCCCGTCGCGACAAGGGTCAATTTTGTCCTTGGAAACATGTAAGTATTAATAATAATATTGCACCCTTAGAAATCTGACATATTTTAGGTAGGCAGGTACTGCTTTCTCCGTATTAAATTGACATTAAAATTGTATCGATACGTAAGAATATACTACCGATTTGGCAAAAGTTTCATACCGAAGCATTATTCCATTGTATTACATATGTACTTATCAATATCACTTTGCTAGAGTCATCGATATATGTATGAATACTGGATTTCTAAGAGTGGGGTTCCAACGAGGCGAGATTTTAAGGACAGGAATTTAATTTCGGAATCATTACTATGTACATATATAAATAATGGACTCTTAGAGTAAAAATTCGTAGCTGATGTATTACTTTTGCGGAGGAACCATTTGTGTCAGGAAGGCAAAAACATAATTTTTTAATAATAAATTTTAGAAACAAAAAAATAAGGTTTTGAACCGTTAAACTAATGAGTTGTAACTTTTTCATATTTGCAGTGCCTCCACACTATGATGATGTTGAAGAACAATCATTCCTGGAATCCGACAAAGATGATGGCTAAAGAACTCGAGATTTTGTGGAGAAAGTCATACATCTACACATCATACACATCATACACATCACACCAGAGCTATAGATACATCTATATTATAATTTCGAAAAGTCCGTCCCATCAAGTTTTCCGAGACATTCCTGCATTTTGATTGGCTACAGCCAATCACAGTACGGATATGATTTCGGTTACAATTTAGGTTACAACTTGTTATAACCTCTGTTACAACTTATATTACAACTTCTATTAAAACATGTTACAACTTCAGCAACATAAAAGAATTCCTTGGTAATATAAAAAAAATTTCCTTAGCAAACATAAAAAAATCCTTAGTAACATAAAAAAATCATTAGCAATGTCAAAAAATTTCCTTAGCAACATAAAAAATCATAAAAAATTTCCTGATGAACATTAGAAAATTTCCTTAGCAACATAAAAAAATCCTTAGCAACAAAAAAATTTTATTAGAAACATGAAAATTTCCTTAGCAACGTCAAAAAAGTTCCTTGTCAACGTTAAAAATTCCTTAGCAACGTTAAAAAATTCCTGAGCAAAGTTAAAAAAATGCCTTGGCAGTGTTGAAAGAATTCCTCAGTAACGTTCACAAATTTTTTTAAACAAAATTGGCCTATTCTTCGCAACGCTATAAAAATTTCTTGATCTTGGACAATAAATACCATATATCAGAGTTTTATGACCTCATTACCGAACTACGTTTCGTGTATGTCTACTCTGGAATTATAATTTCCATCGAGCTTAGTAGATTGCGTCTATTATGCGCTGGCTCAATTTGATAGTTTTCAAATGTTCGTGTAAAATAGTTAATGTAGGCCGTCTTTAAGACGGGCTTATAGGCTAGTATGTAAATAATTTAATTGACTAAAATGACACTAATTTTTGCACTGCCTGAGATACGTTGTGTACAATGTACATACATATATTGATTGCCTAAATAGCCAACGTTATGCTCATAATTATGCAACTATGTATGACCATACATACCCATAGGTATAAATATGTAGTTTTAGCATAAACAGGTAAATATCGAGTGCATGTATGTACTTGTAAAAACACCATGAGAATTGTCCCCCACGAAAATAATTTTATTGAAACTTGAAATAATAAAAATACACCCCAAATTAAGTATACATAATAAAGCGATATAGTACATATACACCCCTGCCTGTGACAATCATTCCCATAAATTATCGAGGGCTCTCTGTATACATACTCGTATATTCAAGAAGTTCTAATAAGCAACCCACTGATTCGTCAGAAGAACGTGTTTCACACTCTTTAATTTTATTTGCCAAATCCGCCGGAACTTTGAAGTCATTCCCACAACCCCCTGTGGCACAAGGACCAGAGATGCTCTGAGTCTGGGTGGGTGTGGACTCACTCTGAATGGATGTGGCCTGAGTTTGAGTAGGTGTGGCCTGAGTCTGGGTCGGTGTGGTCCGAATCTCGCTGGTCACTGCACACATGTGATGAAGTCAAAAATTACAAAAAATCCTTCTGTCTATACATACACTACTTAGATATCGAGGCTATGTATTCATACATGCCTACATAGATAACTTTGTAAAATCCGTGAATTTTGTAAAATAATTTTACAAACTTTATCCAATTAAGGAGAAGCTCTTGATCTGAGTAACTTACTCACAATGGAGGCGCAAACCATGTTCAGCCCAGATAATTTTTTGACCTTATTAGTTTGAAAGAGCAAGTCTTTACAAACAACATTTGGTTCAGCACTTGGGCAGATGCGCAAATTTCAGCAAGTTATGGGCGCCACAAGTTCGCAAAAACGCACGAAGTTGAGCTCGCGCTGGGCATTGTCCGAAAAATCGTGCGTTTGTGCGAACTTGCGGCGCCCATAACTTGCTGAAATTTGCGCATCTGCCCAAGTGCTGAACCAAATGTTGCTTGTAAAGACTTGCTCTTTCAAACTAATAAGGTCCAAAAATTATCTGGGCTGAAGATGGTTTGCGCCTCCATTGTCAGATCAAGAGCTTCTAAGCAGGCGCTTACAAATTTTTGTACTCTTACTAAACGTCTCCTTAGAAATATGTAGATATGTGAAAAAGTGTGCAAGTCTACAGATTTTACAAAGTTACTAATTGTCTCATGTACTAACCTTTATATATGTGAATACATAACAATTATAGATATGTACGCATATATACAAATACACACTCTAAATAATTGTTGTGTCAAATTTACACAGCGATATTCTATGACTAATTTTGCGCAATGTTGGACAAGTTATACCCATTTGCTGTGCCATCCTCTTATTAAATTTAGCACGACTTTATTTAGATTGCATAATAACTTACTTATTAGATTCGATTCATTTCGAGAAGTTTGCACAATTTGATCCCACTTAAACGGCGAATATGTCACTTCATCAAGGGGCAATTATGCTCATCTGAGGCGTCGCTGCAGTCATCCTTTCCATCACACTGCTTCCCTTGCGCGACGTATTCAAGATCATCGCAGAGAAAGGTGCCGTCCACTTTTAATCTGGTGCGGAGCATGGAATTAATCCAAGTCGGAAAAAGGGACACTTTAGTAAAAACGTTGGGCGGTGGGGGGTTAAGGAGTTTTCCGTCTTCATCAACCAAACAATCCGAGTGGTTGAACCCCGTTGAAATAATTCCGCAGAGGACGTCAACGCATGCGTGGGCGACCCCAATGTTTGAAGATGGTTCCATCAATGGTCCACAATACGCGCAAACGGCACCAGACCCAGAATCCCCGACTGAAAATTAGAGCGGATTTCTTTCAGAAATTTGGCCCAATTTTCGCCATAAAGTTGGCCCAATTTTCTGCAAAAACTTGGCCGAATTTTCGCCACAAACTTGGCCAAAGTTTCTAAAATAATTCGCCAAACTTTCTCCACAAATTTAGCACAATTTAATTTTGTAAAGACATGCATAGCTATATATGTGCATATGTACACGTGTAAAAGTTTTTTCAGAAATTTTCTGCATAAAAAATTATGCAGAATACTGACACAAATGTATCTATTTGTTCTTAATTATTGCAGAATTTGAGACCGTGATTTCAACCCCGGGTCACCTAACATACATCATTAAACGACATTCGGGTGTCACACGTGGGATGACACCGCCGTTATAAAATACATAAGTTCGATAAATAAAGAAATAACCGCACCTTCGCAAATCGATGTTTTACTCGACCTCGCACAAAACATGACTTGTTCATCAAATCCGCTCCAGTTGTTCAGACCACGGCGACACTCAGAACTTGGGATGATTGACATTACGCCGGATTGCAGGGTGTCAGGTGTGACCGCGGAATAGCTGTTTGTATGCAAATACACCTTGGAAATATAGGCTCCCCATCCATACACGGTTACATTTCCTGCAAAGTATTATAAATATGTACATATGTACACAAATACAGAGTGGTTTAAATGTTAGGTTACAATGGAAAATTTTTCAATGTGAAAAATTCGCAAATCTCCATTTAATGGAGTCCATTACTTACCGAAATTTTGCCTCTGAAATTCAATATTTTAAGAACTTTGTCATCAGTGTTCCATAAGTTTTGATAAAAATTAATAAAAATCTCAATCCCAAACCCGTCCGTAACTAATGGAAATTTACGAATTTTTCCCATTGAAAATGTGTCCATTGTAAACTGACATTTAAACCACCCTGTGTGTAAAATATGTAAATGAAAATGTCCCAAATCTCCAAATCAACCTTTAAACTGCCTGTTTCGACTCGGTATCCGAATTGGATGAACGAATCGATTTATTTTCAGTGGGGCTGTCAGTTGGAGGAGAGCGATATCGTTTTGATAAAATCTATCCGGATCGTACCCGCCATACGGTTGGAGTACCTTGACCTGACGGATCTGTTCCGTTCCGTCGCGAAGTTGGAGACTGTACTCTCCAGCCACGACGCGAATCTCGTGCGGAATTCGAGGGGTGTTCAGGGATGGCGGCTCATTGCCACGATTTCGACGGTACAGACAATGGGCGGCGGTAATGATGGTGTGCGAATTTAGGATTGACCCACCGCAGAAATGTGTGCCCTCCACAGTGTCCACCAAACTTACTTGGTGCGGGGCGTACTGGTTGAATCCACCCGCAACTCGGGGAACACCTGAAATTGACACAAGTCAGGTTTTCAACCTGCAAGAACCACTCTTAAAAATAGGTAGTTTTACCCTTTTGAAAAGTAAATGCAGTCTAGGAAGTATGCAAAATCTAAGGTAAGATTGCCTAAATATGTATGCACATGTGTAGATACACGCTTAGCAAAACGGTCTTGAATCGTCACCAACCGGAGTGCATATACATACGTATGAATTACCCGGCGTGGTGATAACGGGCATCACCGTATGGTGAGAAATATTTACATATACACCGTTGTGGTGTTAAAAACTCACGCCTCAGAATCCAATTATCTATCTATTACCAACCCGGGGAGAAGTTATTACCAAATACCAAATCTATAGCATCACGGAGTATATATAGATATGACTTCACCAGATTTTTAACATTATACTGTACCTTTATAAAGGGAAAAGTTTACTCAGAACTTAGGACAGTTTACTTCTAGTTACTTTTCAAAAGGGTAAAATTATTTTTAAGAGTAAAAGCGGAGGAACACGAAGTGGGTGTAAAACAAGTCTGGTTTTTTCACTCTTAAAACCCTGGTGTGAATCGTCACATAACGGTGTGCATACATATGTGCATATTCACCAAAATGGTTTTCACCGCATCGTGATAAATCTTACCCGCATGATGACAAATTGTCACTGCCTTGTGTTAAATTTATCACCATTTGGTTAGAAACATCACAAGTGAAGTCACACATGTACATATATGCACACCGTTCGATGACGATTAACAGCAGATTTTTAAGAGTATAATAATGTAAATTTAAATTTAAAACTTACGTTTTCCTTGTGTCCATGAAGTGGCAAAGAGTAGGAAGATTATGAAATGGGAAAACTTGAAATTCACCATTTTCTTCGTTTCCATGTTAATAGGCAGTTATTAGTATTTAAAAAAAAGTACGACTTGACCACTTCAAAGCTTATGCGTTAATAAATATATAGTCATCTTTATCTGGGATATTTATTACCGGGATTTGAATGGATTTGGTGTTATTTTGTGTGACATCTTTAAGGTTTTTCCGTGCCATCGTTTTCAAAATCTTGGGTCATTCACATTTTTATTAGGTGAGTCTATACCTATATAAATACATACATTTATGTGCATACATATTTAGCAGATTCACAGTTTTTAATTAGCCTTGTTTGTAGAATTACTTTATTATTCGCTTCCAGGACCAAGCCTGGTGATGGGATTTGACTTTGTAACGCATTTCAGTGTCAGTGTTCGTGAAACGTTTTTTATAACAGAACTGACATGCTGATGCGTCTGAATTAACGGTGCATATGACGATGCACTGTTATCTAGATAGAACTCTGGTATATGTAAGTACATATGTACATACGTAGTTACGCAGGTATTGATTTCTCAGCTTTAAATAAGCTACGACTTGAAATTAAAATTACAACGGTCCCAAAAACTTTGCTACCGATATGGTATCATTTTAATACCGAGCTGTTCCTACACGTTCCTGCTCAATGGGCTACCACTTCATAAGATTTCCTATTTGATAATAAAATTTTTAGACGGTTTATTTTATAATGTTCTGTTTCAAACGAATGAGTAAGATTTTTTTAAATTGTATCAGTTGGAACACTCAAAAATCAGTTTTCCATATTTAGGCTATCCAGATTAGATTTTCATATTTAGTCTTTTCTACATTTCATTTTCCACATTTTGTCCGGATCCCGTTAAATGTTAAAAAGGTGACGTGCCAGTACATACACTCTTAAAACCCTGTGTTAATCGTCTTCGGGCGGAGTGCATTTTATAACTTTATCAAATGACGGTAATGTTTTTCACCGCATGATGGTAAATCTTGTCTGAATTGTTACGAATTATCACTAACTGGTGTTAAGTTTATCACCATGAAGTTACAAATACACATTGTTCGGCGACGACTAAGAGTGTAGTGAGCTTTTGAGTCATAATTTTGTATGGACATTTTTCAGTGCATTCCTGCGAGACAAACGTCTCACGGATTTTCATGGCAATGCATGCATTTCGTAAATAATGAATAATTTCTAGGTAAAAGTTTACATATTTATTTTAGACACGTTGTACAGGTCGGTGACCTTGAGTGCTGCATGACATTGTTGTACATAAGTTATGTACATATGCATGTGTAGGCGAATGTATGAATATGAAAAGGTTAAATTAGACATTTACTCATAATTATAAACATCAACAAGTTTATTAATAACGATGCATGCTTTTGATCATGTGCGAACATGTGGTTCTCATCCTCTGAATAACAGAATGCACTCAATTTACAACTTTTCAAATGTCAAATTCACATCGGAACGGATGGATTAATGATTACATACTCATCTTTGTACCTAGTCGTATACACTCAAGTGTCAATGACATATAGCTTTATTACTTTTGTAGTTCTCAACTTAGCAATTTTTGACTAATTTTACCGTCAAGCCAGATAAATTTCAATTCAAAAACAATTTTTAGTCTTAAAAATTTCCTCCTCCTGCGTCAATGCTACGCTAAAGAAGACACGACCACTCCTCGATGGAATTACGCACAGATTCCAGGGGCATTTTGTGTCATTCCGGGGTCAGAAATTTTTTCCAAGCCTCCGCACTTCTACGGGGTTTAGAACACACCTTTACCCCTAAATTTGACCATTTTTCATGTTCAGGTGATTCAAATCCAGCAGGGATGATAACCATTTCTGATTGGAGATAAAGACCGGAATTTGTTTTTTTAGCTACGCTTGGGTCATTTTTTGCAATATAAATTCGTGCTGAGTCCTGCTGAGAGGTCCCATCGATTCCATTGAATTGGATCTCACTTAGGGGATGTACCACGGACTCAAAAACATATTTTCAGAAATTTGATTCCCCCACCTCCCCCCAATTTTCAGCAAAACGTAGAGAAATTACCCCAATTATCTCCCACCTGCAAAAATCATCAAAAAACCTTGATAATGTGACTTTCTGACCTTTTGTCTATATCGGGGGATGTCTCTGACCGATTTTGCGTAGATTAGGACAACTCGCTTGTTAAAAGATTTTTTCGATGTGAAAATCTCCTCATTTGTAAAAATAATCCTGCTCACTTATTTGAAGCGTACCGCTTGAAGTGACTGCTGCATTTATTTAATCTGGCTTTCCTTTGGGGTACGATCAGGCTCTGGCAAGTACCACATTTTAAAGCCTTAAGCCCAGGCTTCAATTTGAGCACTCGATGGATAATTTGCGTCGACACTGTCAACAGTGAACCCGGTTTCCGTTGGAATTTCGTGAATTTCTTCGGATTCCAGGCTTGAGTGGCTTAACGATGGGTGTGGTCCTTGTTGGTTTTCAAAAAATTCTTCTTCGACTGTTTTTTTGTCGATACAGTCCCCATGAACCTTTTTATAGTCCGTTGGGCTAAATTAAAGTATACCTTTGACTTTTTCAGCACATGTCAAATTCACTATTTTTCTTGGATTTTTTTTTGTGAAAAACTATTGCCGCCTGCTTCTCTTCAATTTCCTATATATTTATCCAGATGTTCAAAAATTACAAAGTCCATAGTGAATCATAATGTAAATCGCATGGCGAATCTAATGCACTTATCAGATTTTAATTCTGTGGCGTAGTTTCTTAGCAACCAGCTATTGACACTTGAGTGTATACGACTAGGTATATATGTACACTCTCAATAATTTTTTGACGATATTGTTACCGGCGGAGGTAGTATGCTACGCTATGCAACGCAATGTGATTTTACAAAAATGCAAGCTAAAGTCAATCAATTATTAGCTACCT
The DNA here is from genome assembly GCF_002217175.1 of Folsomia candida. Classification (NCBI taxonomy): domain Eukaryota; kingdom Metazoa; phylum Arthropoda; class Collembola; order Entomobryomorpha; family Isotomidae; genus Folsomia; species Folsomia candida. The sequence goes on along the minus strand of NW_019091229.1, from coordinate 740,605 downwards.
TTTGCTACCAAAAAATAGGTAAATATTATTCGAAAACGTACTGGAAATGTCAATCTGATAATAATACTGTAACTAGGGCAAGAGCGGATTGCAGAAGGTCACATGCGGTTATAAATTACGATGAGTTATTGGAAAAGTTTAATCTGTTATCGATTAACGAGAGGCTTGAATATTATGCTTTATGGAATTTGTTTAAGATTAGAAAATATGGGACCAATATAAATGAATTCAATAATATGTATGTATTTAACGAAACGGGTCACAGAACTAGAAGTTCACAGAAAATGCACGTACTGACGCACAACTCGGTCATGTTTACCAATTCAGTGCGTTATTACTCAATTTTAATCTGGAATACATTGGACATTGTAATGATACAAGAAATTTTGGATGATAAAATACATGTCTCAGGAAATGTACGTAGTCGTATCACGGAGTTTGTTATGAAAAAGCGTAAAAATAATTATGATTAGTTGTAATGCGAAATGGATAATTTTAAGACTAACAATACGGTGACGCCAGCGGTCTCGCTCCGATTTTGACGAAACGACGATAATTATGTAGCTTTAGACAAATAATTCAACACGTGTTTCAGGATTTTTCATAATGCTCAGTTTAAACGAAATTATGACGAAATCCGTGAGCGAAAATTCCCATTTTCACCGTGACATTTTTCTCGTGAGGGAGAAAAATACAGATTACAGAATCTCGCTGAAGGATTCCATCCTAATTTCGTTTAAGCTTAAAAGGCGTGGGCATGAAGTGTTTTTTTCGGATTTGAAATTGCTTTCATAAATTTTCAAATTTTGAAAATTTTTTTAAACTTTTTTAAATTTTTTAAATTTTGAAAAATGCAACACGCCAGAGATTTTGAAAAATTGAAAGTTTCTGAAAAATATGTTTCTAAAATTACGCAATGTAATTATGTGGAAAAATGTTCTTTCATTTTGGAAATCGGGTAAAAATTGAAAAATTAACAGCATTAAAAAAAATTCTGATTTTGTCTGAAATTTGTATTTGAAAATTCTGCCACAACTGAAAATGCGCATTCAGAAAAATGCATAAATTCGGTTCCACTTATTTCCGTGTATGAGCAATATAAAATTGTTCCTGTCAAAATCGGAGAAAAACACTTCATGCCCACGCATTTTAAGCTTAAACGAAATTATGACGGGCTCCATAATGGAGAATCTGTATTTTTCTCCCTTGAGAGAAAAATGTCACGGTGAAAATGGGAATTTTCGCTCACGGATTTCGTCATAATTTCGTTTAAACTGAGCATTATGAAAAATCCTGAAACACGTGTTTAATTATTTGTCTAAAGCTACATAATTATCATCGTTTCGTCAAAATCGGAGCGAGACCGCTGGCGTCATCGCATTGTAGGATATGTAGTTAAGTTGTGTTACTTGATGTAAACCAGTCATTAAATTGTACTGATCAAGGAATAACATGTGAATAAATGACTATCAATCAATCAATCAATCACCGAAGGGTAGCATATATACAGAGGCTAAATCCTGCTCGACCCCCATTGTCAACGCTCATGTAATAAAAATATTACCGATACCGGAGATAATTTCTTACCCTCAGAAGACAATTTGTTACCATAATGTTACCACGCGGTAGAGTTGCATCGTATCTCCGCAGGTAACAATTTTGTCAGAAAATTATTGAGTGTAGACACATATTTACGATCTAGAAGTATTTTTTTGTACAAATTCACACATTTGTCTTGAAATTTGATTATGACTTAAGAATCAATGACTGTATTACCCTACGTAATAAATATCTATGTATCTAAACATGTAAAACTGACATTTATGTACATATGTAATTTATGCGACTCCAGAAAAATTGTTTATTACTTATTGGTGTTAGATCCCCCTGCATCTTTTCAAGAAAATTATATCATTCTTGGGTCTACATAACTTAACTTATTTCTCCAAACATTTAACGCAGTTTAATAGACATTCGGAATATAGTCTTTTTATGATAGTTTTTACGTTCTTTCAACCATGAGGTTCAAAACTAATAGTAGAATTCTCGGAATACGGCGTAATTAATAATAGGTGACGTTTCATTTCTTATGCTAAGATCATACCTGCGTGGGAATCGATGGGGTGACAAATCTGCAAACGACAAATGTGCAAAGACATTTGTGCAAACGATAAATGTGCAACCTGACAAATGTGCAGCCCGATAAATGTGCAAACGATAAATGTGCAACCGATAAATGTGCAGGAATTTTTCCAACAAATAGTGCAATATATCTTGATATAATTTACACTTCAAATCAAATTACATCTTATCAAAAAACTAAGAATTCTGAAACATTAATTTTGTGGTGAAGCTTATGAAGCTGGAGATCTTATAATGCAGATTTTATACTTATTAAATATTACTAATCATCATTATAACGGGGTTGACCCCTGTCAATTTTATAATAAAATTCCCGTGCCGAATCACTGTAATCAGGGTTGCACAAATCTCATCTCACTGAGATATAATGAGAAATAGTGAGACATGAGAAATATGAGATTTAGTGAGATTTATGAGTCATGCACTAGCGCCACCTAGCGGACGGGGTCATGAACTACAAGTTTATCTCATTATTTCTCATATTTCTCACTCAGCCCCAACTGAGATGATTGATATATATCATTAAATCTCACTAAATCTCACTCAGTGATATATATCACTTGTAACCCTGACTGTAATGCTAACCTTACATTTATGTAATGCTAAAGAAGGAAATCTGTTATGGTGATCGTTTTGGGCTAAATTTTGGTTAATTATAAGACTATGAAGCCCACCAGCGATATTTCTGATTTTTTTATATGATGTCATACAACTATCAAACTTCCATTCCTGAAAATTTCAGGAATGGTACATGCCCACAAGTGGAGAAAGAAATATTCTCCTGGGCTATGTTTAACACGTAGTTAGGCCAAAAACAAAAGCGCAGATTAAAATATGAAGACCACGAACGATTTTGCAAATATTTGCATATGTTGATGGTCATACTATTGGTGATTTTTCATCAAAGAATTGAAGATTGTACATTTCTAGGTTTCGAGAAATTAATTCAAATGTATCAAAAAACATGGAATGAAATGGAAACCATGCAAAATTACCACAGGTATTAATAAAATGGTAACCATGTTGCGCGTTGCTACAATTTTGCAAAACATTTCCAATGTTTATAAACCAAAGCCCGACAAGAAAAAAACATTGATTACATTCATGGGTTGGAAGTGACTCAAGCAGGACCCTTTGAGTTATAGTAGACATGCTGAATAATTGTTTGATAGTATAATTTGCCAACTCGCCAAGTTTGCAATTAATCGGGGTTCATTTGACAAAGTCCACTCTTCGTTCGAAATTTTGCCAAGCTCGTTTTTCGACGGGTGGTTTTCCACCAGTCGCTCTTTTCTCAACCCGGACAATCAGATTCACATCGGGAGACTGTGCAGCCAACAAAGGAAGCTTAACCTTTTCGGTCTCCAAAAATCTGCATGCATCTTAATGTGGATGCATGTTTTGGGGCCACTGCATTTTTGGAATATGAAATTACTTCCTAGGTCGTGTTTTTGTGAAGTGTTTTCAAATTATCGTTTCGAATGATTAATTAGACCTGATTAATCATGATTTCATCGATAATGACCACGTAGCTACGCCGCGAACTGGTCATTTAAGCCCAAACCATAATCGATCCTCCTTTATGTTTAACTGCCATATGAACATATTCCTCTTTGTGAGCCTTTAATGGCACCCGCCAGACTTTAACCATTCAATTGGCCCCGAATAAGTAGAATTTGCTTATGTCGGACCAGCAGACCCTTTTTCATTCATTGGAAGTCTGTTTAGGGTGGTGTTTAGCCCATTACAATTTATTGAGTTAGTTGGTTTTGGGGACCCCCGCGTCAGTCGGGCTTCTGGACCCTGAAACCCCATTGCATGATTTTTGATTGATCACCAAATTGAAGGATATATTAGCCCCACACTTGGTTCTCAAATTCAACATGGTTTTGGGAGCCGAAATCTTCCGATCTCGAGTGACTTCTTGCTTGATTAATCTGTCGATTTTGGGCTAAGGTGACTTTTTTCAGCCGGATCATGGGAAACCAGCAATTTAAAATATCGCTTCATGTTTTTTGGCTAAGTTTCTAATAGTAAATATTGCTGGGCATGTTTTATGTCTGAGTTTTTGATATCCAAGCTTGTTTGAGAAGGAGGCAAGATTATTTCTCGCTCCGCCAAAAATAGCTCGTTTGGTGTCGCAATTTTGGCTCTAGACAATACCAATCTGGACTTACGAAGCAGATAAAGTTATATTTTGTGATCTGATTAACTTACCGTGACAATAGGTAGAGGTTTATCGTCATAAAAATTTCGCACAAGCAATTAACCCATAGGTTGCCAATACTTTTTGCAGGTTGTAACCTGACGCGTTTGTGTCAAAATCAGAATAACGTTACGGTTATTTAATTTCAGTCGGGAACATGATTATAATCGAAACTACATTAGATTTGCTAAATGTGTACAAAGTTTCATGCTAATTTGATGATGCAATCCAAAGTTATAACCATTTTTATTTAGCTTGCGTGGGTGGTGCCTATACTTGTTCCATTGACTGTATCGTTTGCACATTTATCGGGCTGCACATTTGTCAGGTTGCACATTTATCATTTGCACAAACGTCTTTGCACATTTGTCGTTTGCACATTTGTCTTTGCACATTGGTCGGGCCACCGTGGGAATCATGAGTTCAAAACCCGAGAATTATCAAGGCAGACGAGTCTAGAAATAATGCACGTCGTAGTAGCAATGAGTGACTGAGGAGGGGAGCTTCACCACCTGCCCCTCTCAGATCTTGATGCCCGTTTGGATGTTGTAGCACGTAACAAGAACCCTTCAGTGGTTTGGCTGCATGGCCACATTTACCCCAGCCACACCCATTCAAATGAGTCCAAAAACGGGAAAAAGCTCTGGTTTTACTCCTTAAAATCCTCGCGAAAAATCAAATTTTACTCGGATTTTTAAAATTCTTGCACCATTATACTCCTATGTAGATAGTTGTTTTATCATACCCAAGGTCAAACTCGATTTTTTTGACATTTTTATTTTTCCGAAATCAAATTCCTGATCAGAAAATTTTCGAAAATATTGAAAAATTTTAAAAAGTTGAGCTTGATATTGGGTACGATACATAAGCTATCTGGGAGTATAACGGTTAAAGATTTCGAAAATTTGAGTAAAATTGGATTCTTATCGAGAGTACCTATAACATATTATGCAAAGCCATCAAGATCTGAGAGTTGCAAGTTTGCAAGTGGTGAAGCTCTCCTCCTGAGTTATCTCACTAATCCAAAGTTTAATGCATTACCTGTTTATAGCAACTAGATAACATCAAGTGTTGAATCATGTTTCATTTTTTAAGATGATGCAATGTTGTTCTCCTTGGAGTGACCTACCCGTCTTCATGTCAACTAATGCAATTCTGGTCATGTGATAATGCAGAATGATACTAAAATAGAGCATTTTTTTAATTGACTCTTATTTTTAATAAGACGGCCACTTTTAGTTGAGACCTGAATAAACCTGAATTGTCCAGGATTTTTCCTTAGTTACGAGTTGAGCGTGAAGACATAAACTACTTCTCACCTTAGTAAATAGACAAATCATCCCACATAGTATCGACGGGAATGTGAGACGACTTATATATTCGGGGTAATTGTATTTGTATAAAACCCCAAAAGTTAATCAATTTTAATAATGCATTATGTCATCAAAAAGCGCCGATTTTTAGACCACCCCTTCCTTGCCCTACGCATGTCAAGCTAATCCAAATAAGATAGGCGACCAAAAACCACTCTCCCACATTTTTTGATAACGTTATTTTCTGACGTTCCCTTGGAGTGATTGATGGACTGACTGACTGACTAGGACGTGACTTAGCATAGATTTAGATATGGCATAAACTTGCTGAAAGAAGTGCCATTTCAATTACCTAAGTTTGTTTCTTCCGTAATTTGGGAATAATGAAATAATAACCTCAATTCAATACACTCTTAAAAATAATGTTATAAAACATTTGTAACTTGATTAAGAGTAAAATGTTTACTCGGCCCACGCATCCTGACAGATCCTGCATGCCGTTTTGGTAGAACTCCAGCTACTGCTACTTGTCTGCTTAGTCCGGTAGTATTTAGTACCATGAAAATTTCAAAAGTTACCATACATTAGTTTATGTATGTTGGTTTTTGTAAAATACAACATTGAACATAAATATGTGCATATAAGTACACTTATTATTTACTTCCCGTCTCCAATAATTTCCATCAAACCGTGTCACCGAAGGGATTTTTAATTCCTTTCCGATAGCTTACAATAAGATATAAATTAGTCACAAATGCATAGACAACAAATGAGGCGTAAAAATTAATAGACAAATCTGGGTAAATTAGATCGTGTCACGGGGATAGAAGCAAAAGAATTGACGTCCTTCCAGCATTGTATTTTTGGCATGGCATCTCAAGATCATCTAGTTAGCATACAATTGGACATGGTTCATGCACTCTTAGAAAACTGGCATTAAATCATTACTGACCGGAGTACATACATATGTATATGACTCTACCGGCACAGGTAATAACGAGCATTACCGTTCAGTAATGTTGTAGACTACAACTTGTAGTAATGAAAAATTTACCACACACTGCTCCCAATCCAGTAGGCAGTTATTACCAAATCAATACCAGTACTGAGTACATAGGTATATATGTGTACAAATTTATGTGACTCTACAAGATTTTTAGCAGCGTGGCGTACCAGAAATACGTTGCAGATATAAAAAAATAGCACTACCACAAAATGCATTACATCTTCCTCTTCATCTGCTTGTGATAAACCGTGCACGCTTTGTGAAACTGTTTTGTGGTATTTTAAGAAATCGATGTGTACATAATAGCGATATCTCGACATCATTCACTTTTTGCGAAGTACATATTTACTAAATACGTTTAGTGTGTTTTTTGCCTTCCTGTTGAACATTATCACAACAAAATAATTTAAAAAACATTAAAAGTGCATACATATGTAACTGTTCTGCTTGGATAATTAACAGAATTGATTTCTGGAAACCCTTCAAGAAGACTCAAGGAGCAAGCGTTTTAAATAATTGGATTTGATCTGCTTTGTAAAGGGTTATAATTATTGCACAAAACAGTGGCCGCGGAAGCGATGGGGACATCTGGGGGCAATAGCATTGTAGAATAGGGTAGAGAGGGGTTTATATAACATAGACAGATTATGCGGCCATATCGAATAACTCTGGTACATTGTCCCTCTGTCCCCACCCTTCCGCGGCCACTGTCATAACGCAAGGTAGATAAGTACCAACCCATCAAAACGATCTTAGTTATATAACACGCGATCTGCAATCTGCCATGTGTTCATAATTGCTGTCATGTCATGTTTTATTGACACGACACCTGCACAGCAAAGAAGTATGTAAATTACAACAATTCATAATTTTATTACAAGTGGCTCAATCACAAAAGACATTTGGAACTGTATAGATTCTCAATTTACAATAGTGCCCACATTTTCATTTATGTACATAAATAGAAATCATTTTTTAGCTTGTGATTGTGTTTCCAGCATGGATTTGGTTCAGTGCACGTTCCGCTTTTTATCCGATTTTCTGGATGCAGGCAGAGATTCCATAAATGAGATAAAAGTCAAACAAAACGTAAAAAAGTGTCACAAATAAAATAAAATCTAGAGATTTGACCTTGATCAATTGAACGAACGGGTACCAATTCCATCAAAAAACTCAAATTGCATCACTGCAAGAATGACAGCCAAAGGAGTGACAGGTGCTGCGGAATGGTGGACTTTGTTTCTTCTGGGGTGTACTTATTCCACTGGGGAACTGGGGCATTTTTTACTAGGGTCCGTTTCTCGCCCCATGGCGCAAGAACTACATTTCGGAGATAAAGCATGTCTCAAAAATAATGAAGTGACCAATATCAGTTCTGCCACGTGTTCCGGTATCGTTGACGAAGTAACGTGAGTCATATTTAAATATTTATGTACACGCTTAACAATTTTATGATACGATTGTTACCGGTGGGTTTACTATGCAATTCTACGACTTCGGTAATATTTTATCACGGAAGGATAACATATATAAAGAGGCTAAATCCTGCTTAGTCCCCAATGTCAATGCTCTCGTAATAAAAAAATTACCGAGAGGACGCAATTTCTTACCCTCAGAAGACAACTGGTTACTATAGTGTTACTACGGGGTAGAATTGTGTAGTACCTCCGCCGGTAACAATCGAATCCAAAAATTATTCTAATAATTTTATTATGATAATTTTATTAATTTTATTATGTGTGTACAAACTACAAGGAACAGTTTTTTCTAATTATTTCCATTGAATAGATGCCTCAATGTCACGGTCACCACGGTCGTCAGTTCGTCCGAAGTTATGCACATCTGCAAATGGGACTACAATGGACTGGGTTTAGAATACCATATCTTAGCCGGGCCAGCTTTCATACTCGTTTTTACTATTACAGCTTTAGGCTGGGGTTATCTGGCCGATAAGAAAAACCGAGTTCGATGTTTCTCTTTGGCCACCTTCTTTTTCAGCTTGGCAATTTTGGGGACATCATTCGCTACAGAGTATTGGCACGTGTTTGTAGCACGGATGTTTCTGGCTGCGTGGTATACATACTTACACATTTCTTTGTTCTCTGTTCAATTAAAGCCTCGTACTCGGAACGAGTTCTCACGGGAAACGACAACTTGCTTAATTTTTTTTTACATAAATTGACGTTTCAGCTAAATTTGTAAGTGGACGGAATGTACCACTATTTCACGCATCTTTTGCTCAATTTTCAGTTGAGTTAAAAACGAGATTTCGAGCTTCGTTCCAAGTGCTCAGTACCACTCGGGCTTAACTTGAGCCGAATTTCAGAAAAATTAGTTTTTCACGTGAAAAGTCCATTCTGAGTACTTAGCTTTAATTGTCATGAGTTTGTTAGTAAATACAAATTACATACAATAAAATTATAGGGAATCATCCTGCGTACCTTTGGCCACGACCATTATCGCGGACCTGTTTCCCAAAAGGAATCGAGGTTTGGCCATGGGGATTTTCCACTCCGGGATTTACATCGGATATGGAACATCCTTCACCTTGGGGAATCATGTCACGGCAGCTAATCTCTTTGACCAAGTGAGCAAATCAAAATTATCTACACTCTCAGTAGTTTTTACTGATGAGAATGTTACCGTCGGAGGTGCAATTCTACCGCGTGGTAATCCTGAAAATAAAAAATTGTTATGTACCTGAGGTTAGTAAAGTGTTAGTGATATTTTACTACTATACCGATGACGTTTTGGATAAATGTCTAATCGTCATTGAATGGTGTGCAAATGTAACTTCACCACCCGGTGATAATGTGACTCACCTAATGGTGATAAAACTAACAGTTGTAATTTGTCTCCATGGGGGCAAGATTTATCACTATGCGGTGAAAAACATTGTCACCATTTGGTGAGATCACATTCCTCACCGCGCATTGTCCCATTGCAGATAGTACCTCCGATGGTAATAATCTTAAAATTATTAAGAGTGTAAAATATGTATGTTCATCTACACACACAGGCAAAGGATGAATACATAAATTGTGATAAATTGTACAATAGGGTTGGAGAGCTTCCTATTTTCTGGCAGGACTGCCCGGTCTCGCAATCACATTTTTATTCCTCTTCACTGCAAAGGAGCCGGAACGAACGAGAGATGAAGATGAAGTGTCCAAGTCTAGCCCAAAAGAAACAACAAAATGTAATCAAACTTCTACCAATTCAGAGAAGAATATTAAGCAAGAAACTCAGGCGGTTGGAAAGGAAGATGAAGGAAAGGAAATTGAGTTTGAATCTAAATCTGCTTGGGAAACGGTAAAAAATCCAGCTCTGATTTTCTTGGTCTTGGGTGCTTGTGTGAGGCATGCAGGTAATGAATACATAAATACAGTGGAATTATTTGTGCTAGTCACCTCATTTACATATTTTGACGAAATTACGAGAAACATAGAGCGTACTCACGTCAACCTTAGCATATCTCGCAAATTGAGCATGAAAACATAGCTTGCGAAGCTTGGCAACATCTACAAGATTTCGCAAAGATTTTACTAGAAAACCATGTTATGTTTTTCGCAAATTTATTGGGCAAGTTATTATTACGCAAACTCATCCTCACAATCTTCAGCAAGAGAAATTACGCAAATTCATGGAAACCATATCAAAATATGTGTTTTAAGTAGATTTGCCAAGTCATATTTTGCGAATCCACTCACTGCAGAAATATTATGATCCTAATATCATGAAGTTTGCTAAATGAGTTGCGGTGCGAAATAAGACGTTGTCGTGAATATGTATGCCCTTAGTTTATTCAACATAAAAATGCCGTATTGCTGAAAATTGGCATAATGAAATTGATGTAAAGGAGGTGACACGCACAAAAAACTCCACTGTACATTATGCATTTTCATCCGGAGGTCGATCAAAAACCATAACCATGACGTCATTACTTTTTATAGGGGGATTTTGCTGGGGTTATAATTCCGCCCTGTACTTTAAAACGTACTATCCCGACACCGACGTGTCTGCCATGTTGACCATTATTTCCATCGGGGGTGGCGTCACGGGTTGTTTTCTGGGTGGATGGTTATCCGACAGTCTTGTCAGTACTATGGGCATCTCGGCACGAGCCCTAGTCTTAGGGATAAGCCAGGTAAGTAAATTGACTGATGGCTGCATAAATATACATATACGTGAAAATTTTTGGTCTGAAATTTCGATTATGTATAAATTTGCATATTATTGCATTTAGTTGGTGGCTTTTCCATTCGCATTTGCCCAATTCTTTGTAAGTCCTCCGTTAGCTCTGTACTTTCTTCTTGTTGGATATCTCGCAGGTATGTATACATAAGTCATTTTATTTAAATGCACGCATGTACGTACAGTGAAATTATTTGTGCGTGTCACCTCATTTACATAAATCTCACTATGCCCAATTTCGGCGATACGGGCTTTCCACATTAAATAAACTCTATGTCTCTCCCGAATCCGTCAAAATATTCAAATGAGGTGACACGCACAAATAATTCAACTGTATTTATGTCTTATTAATTTTTCTGTTCAACACATAGCCGAATTCTGGTTCGGAGTAATGTTTGCCGTCTTGGTGGAACTCGTGCCGGCCAGCATTCGATCAAAATCCGTGGCTGTGGCGCTCCTATGCATCAACAACATCGGTGGAAACACCCCCGTGTTCGTAAACCCCCTCGCTCATGCGTTCACTTATCGGACCGCGGTTGTAATTCTGTATCCAGGAGCACTTTTTGGAAGTAGGTGGTTATCATCAAAAATTATACTCAAATATTCGTAAAATGAATTTCTCTTATTTTCAAATCAGGTTCTATTCTGTTCTTTATATGCTTCTTCATTTTACGAGGACAGAAAATTAAAGCGGATAAGGGGTCAAGCGCGGTTAAAATTTCGAGTTAAAACTTTTATCGTCAAGTACGCGCAAGGACATTATTTTCAAAAATCTTTATGTTACATATAATATTATTTCAAAATAAATATGTAGATGTAAGAAGGTAAGTCTCAGTCTGCCTCGCACATTCCCTTGATTTTCTACAAACGTTGGAAAATTTGTGGACAATTTTTTAAAAAGTCTTCATAGAATTATTAATGTACACATTTTGAAAATTACGATACAATATAAATTCTCCAAAAGAGCGTAAAATTTGTCGATTTTTAGATACATATGTAAATACAATAAAATCTTCACTTTTCAAAGAAACGCACGGAGATAAACACGTTTTATAATCGCGATTTTAAGACATGGAACAAGGGAAAGGCGAGATACAAAAATTCGAATTCAAAACCCTTATACACTGCGGCGTTAATCTCTCCAATTATTTAACGAGGAATCTATTACACAACTCAATTAACTTTTCGAACCGATCAAGCAATCACATTCGTTATCGATTATTCAAATTTGTATGTACGCAAGCCTAATTCCTGTATTCTTCTATGTAATGAGAGATTACTGATCATTTCGTCCATATCGATTAGGGATGGCAACACTTATCGATAGTTTCATACCAATTATTACCTTATCTTCTCCTCCGATACGTTCCCAATACCTTCTGTTTATTTGAAGCACCCAGAATCCCATTACATATTTACAAATAAACTGTCGTCAGTCAGGTTTCTAGCTTTCCCAATAAATAAGTTTCCAAGTCTCAACTTTTCCAATAAAATCGTCACCATGCAGGTCATCGTCATCGTCCTGCTCCTCGTCGCCGGCAGCTTGGCCAACTCCATCAGGCAAACTCGTGTTTCCAACCCACCATGTCGTAAGAATTGGGTAAAAATTCTAAAATTTCGGAATTTTAAGATTCCCTAATTTGCAGCCCTTCCCGAAGAATATACCGGCCCTGAGGGCCCCTTGAATATAACCTACCACCCGATTCTCGAAATTCATGAGGGCGGAAGCCATGGGTAAGTGTTGAGCCGGTGCGGTGTTAGGTGTTCCCTTGTCGCATTTTGTACACACTCTAAAAAATCCCGTATTTATATTGAGTCACAAATGTACAGGGTGGTTTAAATGTCCGGTTACAATGGAAAATTTGTCAATGGGAAAAATTCGCAAATCTCCATTAGTTACCGAAATTTTGCTCTGAAATTCAATATTTAAGAATTTTGTCATCTGTGTTCCATTAGTTTTGATAAAAATTAATAAAAATCTCAATCCCAAATCCGTAATTAACGGAGATTTACGAATTTTTCCCATTGAAAAATTTTCCATTGTAACCGGACATTTAAACCACCCTGAATATACACCGTGCTGGTATTGATGATTTAGTAATAATGTCTTCCCACCGGATTTGTAGTAAATAGCTTCCTTCCGACCAGTCAATTTTTCACTACCACAACATCACTAAATATTTAGTAATGTCCGTTATCTATTATTGTGTCGATAGAGTTGTACACGTGCACACTCCGGTTAGTAATGATTTAACCAGTTTTTTAAGAGTATATGTACTTATTAACAGAGTCTTCACCATCAACGGGCTGAACACCTACTCGTCCTATTGGACGATCGACATGATCACGAACATGTTTACCATCACACTTGATAACCTCAGCCTGGACGCGACCTACTCCGCGACCGGTTACCTGGACGCGACGCCCTACTCGCAGGGATGTATCCCATCCGGAAACTTCACTGGTGGCGACACCGCCAGAATTACGGTTGCCGGACTCCGAGTTGTCGGACAGGCCACGTTTTTCGTCAACCTGGTCAACGACCGTGTCTCGATCCGTCGCTTGTCCGTGGCTTCCTTTTCCTTCACCGACATCACGGTCGACCTTGGCGCGAATTTCCAAATCGGTTGGGCTCCCGTTGACTGGCCCGCATTCAATGGTAACCTCAAGGCTTGCATGGATTCTGAATTTGCCGCCAACAATCCCGCCATCGTGGAGAAGTTTAGGCTCGCGATTAACGAGAAGATTCAGCATTACACCAGCGAAGAGTTGTCCGAGCTTATTGGCAACATCTGCCCACCATGAAGTTATTAAAGTTCTCGGTTGGGAGAAATTTGTTATGTTAAAAGCGAGATTATTATCAAATTCGTGAATTTTGAAAATCAAAAATTGAATGTCTAAAATAAATATTTATATTTGTGCAACCATGTTAACTACAGAGATATTTTATTTCTGCGTAATAATTTTAACTGTGACCTTTGAGGTCAAAATGGAGATCATCATTGAATTAGAGGGATTAAGTTTCCTGTTAAATTTTGCAAGCTTACCCCTTGAAGGGGGTGACCTACATACACTGTAGAGGTGAGTCGGGCCTAAGATTTTCAAAGCCCGGCCCGCCCAAGCCCGACTCAAAAACCCTATTCAAAAGCCCGACCCGCCCAAGCCCTATTCAAACCCCAACTCAAAAGCCCGGGCCCGCCCAAGTCCACATTTTCTAAAGCCCGAGCCCGCCCAAGCCCTATAGGGCTTGGCCGCCCAGGCCCGAGCCCATCGGGCTTTGAGCCCGGGCGCATAGGGCTTAATCCGGCTTTTTTGTTATGGCGTGACAAATTATTTATACAATTAAAAATAAGATTTGTAGAGCGTTCTAAGTTACGCATGACGAAACACGAATTGATAAATAAAGAAGTTCAAATTATTTAACAAACACATTTCAAAGGTTTAGTAAAAAATAAATTATTTTCACAAGGTACAAAAATAAATAAACCCAAAACTGTTAGTGTCAATGATGTTTAGTAAACAAAAAACGTAGTTTTTATGAACGAATGTCAGGTTGGATAAACTACTGCCGCTAATCCTAAGTTCAGTGCGACTGGTGGTCAACGTTAAACCGGTGCTTTAAAACACTCTCTCATCACTAGCTTGTGATGCGGGGATTGATAATATCCTTGGAGTAATTTTCTGCATCAGTGGAAATTGTGTGGCGCCACACCAAAATTTCAGGATATGCTGACCTCGCTTGATCCAATAGCCTGACCGTCTTTGAATATGTATCCTCTTGCACAGTAAGCTTATTTTGAATTCTCCGTCCTTTCACACTTTAGATGTGCAACCCTGCTAGTAATTTTTTCACACCAATAACAACAATCATTTCCATTTTGAAAATTTTTGATATTGGAATTACTTTTTAATGAAAATACTATGAGAATACAATAATGCATTGTGAATTGCAAGTATAAAATACAAATGGTGCGCTTTTGGCCAAACTTTTGACTCTCATATTACTCCTAACTCCACGAAAAATATTAGTCGGGCTTTTGAGTAAAGCCCGAGCCCGACTCAAGAAAAGCCCGCCCAGGCCCGACCCGACTCATGGGCTCAACTCAAAAGCCCGGGCCCGCCCAAGCCCTACTCAAGTAAAGCCCGCCCAGGCCCGGCCCTACTCAAAGGCCAAACTCAAAAGCCCGGCCCGCCCAAAGCCCGTAGGGCCTGGGCGGGCTCGGGCTAGCCCGATTAAAGCCCAAGCCCGACTCACCTCTAATACACTGTCCATCATCGAACTTGCCATGTGTCTTGAGGTTAGAAGTTTTCGTTGAAAAGTTATCAGACCAACGGACAGACAGACAGACATTTCAGACATAACGATCTTATAAAGGGCTTTCACACCTTATTAAATAATCAGTAATAATCACATGTATATACGAGTAGATGTATTAATTGTATGCATTTGTCCTTTATTTATGTAATTAAAAATTCACGACATAAATTAGTCGAGATTCGTTTATACGATTTCTCCGGCATAAATCGTGCAGCCATAAATTTTAGGAAACATTCAGCTGCATAAAAACGATAAAAAGGGTTAATACTTGGCCGAAAATCTGAAAACCAAAAGTTAACTAGATTATAAAATTATTCATGCATGGAAATATTTACATGCATACATGTGTATGTACCAATATATCTGTGTTTCTGGGATTTCGTAAAATTAAAACTGTTTAAATTACATATCCTTACCCCCAAAATAAGGGAATTGTTTAATTTCACGTAGTTTTTTAGCGAAATTTCCGTTGGATTCGAGGCCAAAAGAGTGCAAATATTTTGTAGCTACAATAATTAAATAATATGTAGTGTCCTATTAAATTAGCTCACATTTCATACTTTATAAATTAATAATATGTCCGCATGGATATGAATAATATTCATTGAATATGCATCCAGACGTGTACTTGCGCTCATCCTCAGAAAAGTGAAATTTTTACATTCTTAGAAATCTGGTATAGTGGCGCAGTTATTAATTTCTCGCTGTTTAAATTGCTACCGTTTGGTGTTAAAATTATACCGGTCAGTACAAATTAACCACCGATGTGGCAAAACTTTAATACTGCGCTATTAATTATGTACAATCTGCACAACGTATTAATTATAAATATGTACCAATTGGTATCATTTTAATACCGGATTTCTAAGAGTGAAACATATTAATCCAATTGGATATCTGCATTCAAAATTTCCGACTATGTATTTTCATGCCCTCATTACTTATGTATGTAGCATTGCGCAAGTTTACACTCTAAACCAGTGGTGGTGACTCTGGTGATTGAGTTTTTTTACCGGTGGGTGATGATCGTTGTGATTGAGTACCACCGAGCTGGTAATGGTTTATTTCCATGTAATGATCAAGCTGTCATCGATCGATGACGTATTATCACCCAGCCGATAAAGTCACATATGTATGTATAGTGATAAAACAGTAATAAAATTTCTTGAAGTCTACATACATACATATTTACATAAATATGACTACTTACCTCACGATATAAATCTTCGTTAATCACTGCTAATTCTTTCTCCTTAAGAATTTTGGCTAATTTCTTTTCCTACAAAAATATTCCGAAACTTTCCAAAAATTTAAGAATAATTAGAATACAAATGTCCTCACCACTTCTTCTATATCTGTCGCAACCCAAATTTTGAACAGAACTCGGTACAATGAAACACACTGAAAAACGACATTTGTCCAATCACCGCGTAATATTCAGCATTCCACTCCGAACTTGTCACCAATTTGACGCAAATGTAAACCGTTGCAGATGCGATATAAATTGAAAACATGATTGACAAAAGTTGAGAAATTGTCAAATATTTTCCAATTGACTCGGCTTGTGATCGTATCATTAAAATCAGTTTGTGCGGATTTCGAAGTTGAACTTTGCTAGTGAAATTCGTCGCCTGAATTTGTTTGTGGATCTAACAAAAATACAAAGTCATTCGATTAAAAATTTCGAAATTTCACAAATCATGCATACTTAATAAAGTAAATTGATTCTAATTGTACCACCCCAATTGATGGCATACACAAGTATTTACATATAGAAATAAATATGTACGCAACAATGCATATTTATGTGTGGAAATTGGTATATGAGCTTCATTTATGTAAATTTCACAAGATTGTTATACGTATTTTATACGATTTCTAATTAATTCAGTTCAGCGTAGTTTTTTTATAATAAAATTGAATTTGGGTTTAATTAAGAAAAACATAATTAACAAATAAAAATTTGTTCCTATGCAAACTTAGAGTGTCCACGGAATTAGAAGAATTGCTGAAAATCACCATCATAAAAAATGAAAATCGAGAACATAAAAAAAAGAAAAATAAATTCTGACTAAAATTCATTTCGAAATTTTGAAACATTTTTAAAATCTTGCCCGGATACGTAGTCTCATATAAATTTTAAATATTATAAATACATACACACCTCAGAAAACCCTCTCTCAACACATTTCAACATCAGTACAACTTTGATATCATCCGTGACATAGGCAATTGTTGACAGTACGCAGGAAGTTTCACGTATGACGAAAAAAATGGGAAAATCGTCCAGGAAATGGACGTCCGACATGAGAAGAAAAACTGCAGATGATCCAACCGTAACGAAGAAGTAGATTGTGGAAAATTTATTCCGAAATTTTATAACGTCAATGTTCCCAAATTTCTGGTTCAGAAACTCTCCTTGGATTTCATTCCAGTCATTGAGATACTCTACAAGTTGGGGTGTGGTCCACCACGAGATGAAGTATTCGAGCATGATATGAAAAACTGGCAGGACTTCGGCAGACGAAAGTAACAACGCTCAAATTCAAAACGAACTCAATTTTTTTCAAAATTGGATGTCGACATGAAAAAAAAAATTTTATGCGTTAGTGGAGAGGTAGGGGAGTATTTTTTTGAATTTGAGCGCTATACAGTCATGTCGAAATTTCGACACGTCGATGTCGTTCCATGACGACATGGCTCAATTTCACCTGCGACGTACTTTTTAGGACCAGCTGAAGCTAGATATTAAATTTTATCGCTCTACGTCATGTTTGATTTCGCCCGTTTTGGACAATTTCGCCAAGATTTTTTTTAATGTTCCCGGCCTTATATCTTGGAAAGGGGCAGATATGGAAACTCAGTTCTTTTTGGATTAAGAAGATCTACCTGGGGATCACAATTTGCAATGCTTTCTGGAGTTCTTTACTTGCCCCTCTCAGAGAACCGCGCCCCCAAAGTAGGCCTTTTTTGCCCTTCGCCAAAGTTTTACCCTTAATAACTTTTTGGTTTATGGACCGATTTGGTTGAAATTTTTAATGAAAGTGTATAATCGCTTGGGCTACAAATTTCGTTTGGGCGATTGGCCATAAACCCACAAAGAAAGAACCTCACCCAAAGTGGGTGTGGCTCGTTAAATTTTTTATGAACACATCCTAGGCCACCTAGGGCTCAGAATATGCAAAAATATTAGGAGAAAAGTGCTCGGGGACTTTTTTCCTCAAATCTGGCCATTTTAGACAATGTGGTATGCTATCCCACTGACCACCGAAAAACTCTCACAAATCTCACGCATAAACGATGCTTCTGAGAGAAAAATGACAAGATACAAAATAGTTAGAGAATTGCATAACTTAATTTGGTTAAATTTGGTTTTTTGAAATTTTCAGTATTTCCATTAAAAATAGACGTTTGAAAAGTTTAGATGGCTGAAGTCAACGTAAAATTTAAACTTTCTTATAGGACATAGCAGTTTTTTATATTGCTCACATTGAAATCTAACTTTTTTATATTATGCTTTTTTATGTAAAACGCTAATTGAGTGAGAATAACAGTAATTTTGCATTTTACATAATTATTGAACTCTAAATAAATACGAGCTATAAAGACGTTCTACCAACTGTATGTGCACAATGGTCCAGGGGTTATGGCTATGAGTAGGTAGGATGAGTAGGTCGTGGGTTCGATCCTTCTAATTAACTAACTTTTTGCAGGATTTTATTTGATCCCTTATACATTATTTTGAACGTAGGTCAAGAAACCTGATGAGAATTTGACATGTCACACCCCCTCGCTACGACGGTGGGTGTGGCAATGAAAATATTGTGATTAATTCTTTCTCTCGTAGTATGTTGTTCCGATGGGTAATCATGACAGATAATTCATCCAGAAGTGATTTGTCTCAAGGGGCGTGGCCAGGGTATGTGGCTAAATATAAAATGCTTCCACGAATCTAACTTTGGAATGGCTCAATACTTTTAGAAATCCGCTTCAGGTAATCTGAGCTATAAGCCAATATAAATTAAGCGCCACACCCACTTTCCCCTAAGGGGGTGCGGGTTTGGGGCAAAATGAGAAAACACGTTTGGGAGATCAATTTGAAAAGAATTTTAACGCTGAACACGAATATGATACCCGTGTTGACTTGCGACCTTTCCGTGACCTTTTGCACAAGGTTAAAAGTGACACTTATTTCACCCCTTGGTTGCAACGGTTTATTAGATCTTTATGTCCGTCGTCTGCCTGTTGGTCCGATAAGTCATGAACGCAACGACTTACAGACTTGAAACTTTGAACATAGATTCCTTAGACAAAGGGGTAGGCCTGATTATAAATTCGGGCCTTTAGGTCACAAGGTCACGGTGCCAGGCCACAGGTCATAATTTTCTTAAATTAGAACATCCTGTCAGGACTCCCATCGGTAGTGTTTCCAAAGAGCTATCCAACGGAACAAGTCATTTTGACCTGCGACATCCAAGTGACCGTATGAACCCGGTAAAAGGCCTTTTCTTCCGTAAATATGTTCGATGTGCCAATTTTAACAATTTTTGAACATGAATATGATACCTGTTTCAACTTGGGACACTTCAATGACCGTATGTGAGGTCGAAGGCCACAAATGTCGTAAGCACGTCAGACGTGTCAATTTTAACAGATTCTAGACGGACAAGAACATGGAGGTTTAATATTGTGTACAAAAAATACAAAATATGTATCAATGGAAAGTAGCAATTTGAAGTAGTCCCCGATACCTTCTACTGAAAAATCAAGAAGTAAAATTGCGAGAACTTTCAACTATGGATGGGGCGTTGTCCATACCGATCATTCAATTTCTTTGAATTAAGTCATCCTTAGTGCAGGTATTGATTATATTGTTAATAGCACATAATATTATTCATATGTATTAATGGTGTGGGTCAAGCGTTTGCTGCTGCAATAGGTCCAACTGGTGACCTGCGCAGCTGGATGTCTACCCCTATGGGTAGAAATCCTCCTCACATAATACATACAAGCGTTTGCTGCAGAATTTTAATGGGGACCTGAAATTTGGCGTGCTGGCATATATCCATAGTTACAATTTGGCAACTACCGGGATCATGAAATTGAGCTTAAATTTGATATTGGGATTGCAAGAACGTAATTGAAATTTGAAAATTTTTCATCGAAACGACCCACACAATTTTTTAAAAAATAAATTCAATTTGGTACACATATTCGTTTAAAATATTAACATTTGAAAACTACAAAATAAATTATTTTTACAAAAAAACACTCTTAGGTGAGACAATACATACATTGCGAATAAAAAAATAAAACAAGAAATGTACCATTTCTTTAGCCTGTCAAGGATTGGATAACCAGGGTTCGGAAAAACCCGGGGTTTTACTCTGAAAACAACTACCCCGGGGTTTTACTGGGTTTTACTGGGTTTTACTGGGTTTTGGGGTTTTACTGGGTTTTACTCAATGTTTGGGGTGAACTAATATAACTCACAATGTTACATTAATTTGTTAAATTAATGTATTTTCTCAAGATTTACCATTAAACTTCAATGTAAAATGCTAGGAACTCCCCGAAAACACCAATATGATCAAATCCCAAGTTAAGCTGTAAATTATGATTTTTAGAGCATAAAGAAAAATTGTAAATAAATATAGAAATTTACGGGATCTTAATCAAAATGCATAATCCGAGTTAGATATGCACCTGCAAACTGATTATATTGATTTATCTATTTGAGTTTTAGATAAAACTTGGTAAAACCCGAGTAAAACCCAGTAAAACCCAAGTAAAACCCCTTTAACATAGTAAAACCCGCGGGGTTTTATTAATTTACAACCCAGTAAAACCCAGTAAAACCCCAAAACCCCAACCCAGTAAAACCCGGGGTCGGAATACCCTGTGGATAACATATTGGTAATTTATATGTACAATAGTAATTGTGGTGTTTGTATTATGCACATTTCCTCACAGTGGGTCCATTTTCGAAAGTTAGACAAATTTCAGGTTACATTTAGTTTTCCGTGAAATCACGGGAATACGGTTATTAAATAATAGTGACATTACATACTTAAGTTAAGAAATGGCAATGGCTTGATATATTAGGATGGATCAATATATTAGGATGAAAACTCCAATTTCATTGAAATTCCACGCAATTAAATTCGTAAAATAATTTACACTTCTGGACGCATTTGTATCGAGTTAGTGCTTTCATTTAATAAATAATTTTATCATGATGGGCCCACGGTGAGGAAACGTGCATAATACAAACACCACAATTACTATTGTACATATAAATTACCAATATGTTATCCAATCCTTGACAGGCTAAAGAAATGGTACATTTCTTGTTTTATTTTTTTATTCGCAATGTATGTATTGTCTCACCTAAGAGTGTTTTTTTGTAAAAATAATTTATTTTTATTTTCACACACGTTCTGAAATATGTATTTTATATTAAGTTAAATTTATTTAACCATTTAACTTTTAAGTTAAATTTATTTTATATTAAGTAGATATGTAAACCTATCATTATATGTAATACAATAAGAACACTTTAAAGTGTTGAATGAAGATCAGACTTATTCACCACTGCGACCGTTACGAATCACCTTATACATAAATACTTCATTTAATTATTTAAACTTTTTAGCAAATAATGGGAGAGGAATAAATTAAATGTCACATTAATGTATTTACGATATAAAGTATTATAATTTTCACAATATAGCCTGACCTACATACAGAAATGGCATTGCTCTTACTCCAAACATGTCGTCTGCACAGAATTATTTACATACTAATTTCGTCAAAATATACTTAAACGACAAATTTAATTTAGGAAACATATTTTTGTTAATAACAGCTCTCATTATATATATAAAAAATTAGTCAAAATTACAATACAAAATAGAGTAATGGTTCTGACTATTTTAAAATCTGAAAATGAAAAAATGTAGCAAAAATGCGCGACTAGTTGAATTTTTTATCTTGGAAGTAATCAAAGCCTGACTAAAAAATCATTCGAAAACGAGTAAACGATAAACTTTTAACAACATTGGGAATTTAAAGATGATTTTTACATTCTAAGAATCTGACGTATTGTTCTCATGCACATACATAGCCTTAATAAAATATGGAGAGATGGATATGAAGATAGAAAAATGTATTTATTAGCTCCACCAAGGAATATCCATTGAGCACAATTACTGATATTATTTAATTTTACATGTAAAATGAGTCCTAATCACACATTTTTTAGGTAACTTTTAAATTTTGCGTAATTGTGCATTTCTCTTTTGCTAAATTAATGAAAAGATTTCTACGGATTTAATAACCTATTTTTGTCAACTTAAAACTTCCTTCCTGGCTTAAATCTGCTAGTTTGGGGATGAAGTTGCCTCATCCTGGGTAAGAAAATCACAAATAAATTTGGTAGAAGAACTACTTATCAGTTGAAAAAAGTTGTTCAAATCCTCGTAAAGGTTGCGACTACAAATATTTAGTACATTAAATCCACTTCTGAAATATACTGTGCAAATGATCCGAAGTTTGATAATGGAATATTTCGTAGCCCAATTAACTGTGGACTTTACTGCTAATTAATACCCTATTGTTGTACCATTTAAAAAAGTATACATAAATGGAGGGGTAAATTTGTGTATAAAATTTCAAATTGTTCTGAATATCATGGACGAATTAATTCTAAAATTTTGATGCGTGTTGATACTACATGTAAAGGTACATTTCTTCCCTTCTTTAGATACACTTAACTATTTCTGAACTATAATCTATGTATTTATGTTAAATCTCACTTTTGCAAATAATCAGAACTTGGATGTTCAATTACAAAGTAAGTATTTACGTCTGCAACATAAATACAATTAATAAAGAATAAAATTCCCTACATACATATTCCCCTCGGAATTTACACTTTGTCCTATATCGTCTCATTAATAAATCACGCCACCCAGGGATTTTCCCTAATTATGTTCATGCACACAAATATGCAAATTAAGTGTATGTACTTAAAACACGTTTCCATTTAAGTGCAGGAAAGTCCATGCAATTAAATCGCTTTGATCCGCACTTAATTACCGACCCATTCATCGCACCGATCGAGTCCATTTATTTTTATCGTCTCAACCTCTCCAGGCTGACCCCATCCCATCACACTTTTTAATCGTGTCATGCACTTTACACCTGGTAAAATAAGGTATTTACATATGTAAGTAGGCTGCACTAATTAATAGTACGAGAATCATGCCATATGGGCCCAGTATAAAGTGTGTCATCAAAATTTGACCCTTAACCCAGGCTGTACAGACGACTCCCGTATCACAGACATACCTGTTCAAAAATTGAGTTTCATTCAAACGTCGGTCATCTCAATTTCTGACTGAAGATTTTCATTATCATTCATTTTCTTTCAAACTCATTTCATTGCACTTCATCGAAATTCATTTCTTAAGTGAAAAATGAAAAGGGTAAAAAATCCTTTCATCAACAGTCATTCATCTGAAATGATGAAATCCTTCAGTCATTTTCTCTGAAATTGGAGGAATTTAATTTTCCTAATCAGTCAAATAAATGAGCATGAACAGGTACTTATGATCACAGAGTGCCCTGACCACACCCTCCTCAAACTTTCCACGTCCTTTATGCCAGGTCCCATACCTATACCTGGTTGTTAAATACCTGCCCCGTTGCCCACCCAACTTTGGATTTTGTACCGGCCAATTAATCAAAATGTGTCAATCAAATACATAGCTGGACGTAAGCAGGTAAGCACTTATCTAGCCATCCGTGCTAATTTGTGTAAAATTAACCACTGCACCCATGCCACAGATAAGGCGGGTCGGGTCCGGAGTGCGTTTCGCTCTCTGGTCAAATCATTCCTGACAGGTCAATTACGTGTTCGGTTTACATAAGAGCTGCATTTTTTGAGATATTTTTAGCAACAATGTTCATCATGTAAAATTGTCCTGATCTTACTTAATTAGTTAATTTGTACATACATTTGTAAGTGATGACGGATAGTTGAGATTATTTATGTGTCAAGTTGTGTAACAAGACAAGAGATGATGCAATGGTTACATTAATTGTTTTTTTCGATATTACAATATTTATGACGATTATGCAGTTCTCCTTGTTTACCTGAGGTACAGATAGACTGAAATGGATACCTAAATGTGTAGCAGGATTTTTCTCGGTGTGGACACAATGCATCAAAATGTACATATTTACATATGCATGAATACAATTAGTTCGAATAGCCCGAGCCAAGTTGGGACGTTTTATTCATTAGCCTTAACATTGTAAGAAATGAGCATTAAATTTGGAATAGTTTGTGCATTTTTTGCATTTACACTCCTAGGAATGTAGTATACAAATAATACCAGGTGATATTTACATATATGTGACTCTACAAAAGTTGTATTGATAAGTGATACCGTGTGTAATTGCACGGTGTCACTTCACTTAAAGCTTCACCATATCGGTAGCAAATCTTTAAGGAACGGCATAATTTTAATACCAAAGAGTAACAAGTTTACTACCGAGAAATAAATACCTGTGTGTGGCTATACTAGATTTCTAACAGCGTAAATAATAAATTTTATACCAGGGTTAGCTTATAAATTATTATTCAGATTCATACTATCCGCAAAATTTCAACAGTTTTATGTATATTGAAAAAACTGTATCAAAATTTACAAGCTCGCTATTTGCATACATACCTGCCTTGAATTAACGGAAGATATACTTACACCCACCCACATCAGACTTATCTTAATCTCTCTCTCCCCGAAAAACGTGGAATCTATTACACAACCCAATTAACTTGGAACCGATCAATCAATCAGATTCGTTATCGATTCACATACGTAAACCAAAATCATGTTCTCACCCAATGAAGTACAAGTCTGGCATAGTTTCATACCCATTTTTACCTTATCTTTTTCTCTCTCCCCATCCACCTTTGTCCCCATTTGTCGCTCTCATCCCTCCGATAAGCCCACTATACGCTCCACATACGAGATCCGACACCTATTTAAAGCACCCCGAATCCCCTCACTTTCATCAGTCAGGCTTTCTAGCTTTCCCAATAAGTTTCCAAGTCTCAACTTTTCCAAAAAAATCAATCGCCACCATGCAGGTCTTCGCCATCGTCCTTCTCCTCGTCGCCGGCAGCTTTGCCAACTCCATCAAGCAAACGAGAGAAACCGGCCCACCGTGTCGTAAGTATAGAATCGAAAATTTTTCAAATGTTGAAAATATTTCAAAATTTCTTAATTTCACAATTTTTAAAACTATCCCTTAATTCTACAGCCCTTCCCGCCGAATACATCGGCACTGAGGGCCCCTTGAACATCACGCTCCACCCAATCCTCGAAATCCACCAGGGCGGAACCCGTGGGTAAGTTGAGACGTTTTTCCCTGTTTTAAAACGTTTAATTTTCTAACGTTTTGAAACGTTTTATTCAACAGCGTCTCCACCATCAACGGTCTCGACACCTTCGCTTACGAATACACCATCAACTTGATCGCCCTCACGGCCGAGTTCACCATCACCGTTGGATCCCTCAGCCTTGACACGCTCTACACCGCGACCGGTTACCTTGACGCCAGGCCCTTCTCCCAGGGATGCATCCCATCCGGAAACTTCACCGGTGGCGCTAACGGCCCCGCTCCCGCGACCGCGACCGTCGTCGGACTCCGAGCTGTCGGAACTGCCACCATTTTCATCAACTTGATCACCGACCGCATCTCGCTCCGTCTTTTGGCCGTGTCTTCCTTCTCCTTCACCACCATCACGGCCAACCTGAGCGACGACTACGTCATTGGTGGATCCCCCATTGACTGGCCCGCCTTCAATGCCGGACTCAAGGCTTGCGTCGACTCCGAATTCGCCTCCAACAATGCCGCCGTCGTGGAGAAGATTAGGCTCGCGGTTAATGAGAAGATTGCTGATTATACTCTCCAAGATTTCTTGGACCTTATTGGCGGCGGTGGTTCCACCTGCCCACCACCCACCTTTTAAGTTTCGACCTGAAAGCGGGGGGTAGTTTCTAGGGGGAAATTTATTTTGGAGGGGGAGGAATGAGATTATTATTCTTGAATTGGTGAATTCTTTTGAGAAAATAAAATCTGTCTAAATTATATTTTTGGAGTGTGACATTTTATTATTACATACCAATTTTGTGTAGCTGTGAGTTGAAAGCATAAAACAGCGGTTGAGCTGAATTGTTTAAAAAATTAATTGGACAATAAAACTACCAAGGTTGGGCTCATAATATACCGCAATAAATTTAACGGCTGTCCATTAAGAGTGGAAATTGAGTAAATGCAGGATAAACAAAACAGCGTACCACGGGAGGAGCAAAATTGGACAAATCAATCAATCAAGTACATAATTCGTCCACGAATTCTACACAAATTTAATGCCCAAATTTATGCCTCAATTAATACTGATGAAAATTATTCTCAAAATTGTTGCATGCGCAACAATGTAATTTAGAATTTCACGGTTATGCAATAAGAAATATGATCGGGTTTCGGTTAAAAATAAATACACACGTGCTTGCCTATTAAAATCACTATGAAATGCATTGAACCCTAACCTGACCACTTAAATTGATACCGCACTTTATACAAGGCCCCCGGTGTGAATAATTGTTATCAATCTGTTATACAAATTTCGTTACGCATGCATTAATTGATCGGTGCTATAGTTGCTACCGCTTGGTATTGAAATTATGTATTGCGGTGCATAAAAATTTGCTATCAATATTGTAAAACTTTAATATCGAACTATTCCTACATGGTATTACTTACATACATATGTATTAGTATCACTTTGGTAGGGTCATCTTTGTATGAATACGGCTTGGTATTAATACAGAATTTCTAGGAGTGTATACTTACATATGTAGATCACATTGCATTATATTTAGATACACCCAATTCACGTTTGTGACAGGTTTGATAATGCTTATGTAACTTGTCCACATTGTAGAGATAAGGAAAGATAAGCTTGTCTGTTATCTTCAGAATTTTATGATTCATCTTCTCCAACTCCCTGTAGAAGAAATGAACGAATTCCATTAAAATGCAATGTAAAAATAATGTAAAAATGCAATAACACTGATAACATATGCACACATTTAAAGGCACCTGAACAAATATCGAAATGTAGGAAAATTCAAAGAAATACACTACATACGTATTTGTGTAAATATGTATGCAGATACATATGTATTTGTAGATAAAATTCATGTACATATACATATACACGTATCAAGATCACCATTGCGTAGAAAAGCGTACAATGTCTAGGATAATGCGTCAATGCTTCGAATTACACAAAGTGCTTTTTCAGAACGGAGACTAGACTTTGGTGGTGACTCATGCGTTCCAAAAGTCCACTTCATCACCAATTGAAGAAAAAAGCAACGTCAGGTTAAGATGTCAATATGTATTTATTTACATACATTCAGTGACTCATTTCTCACCCAAGTCTTATCTTCTCCTTTATTAATGCCCCCCATCGAATCTGAAACACATATGCATACAGGTACACATATGTAAGGATTGATTCATAAATCGTGGCACGATTTGAAAAGGCGTTTATTACTAAACGCTAAGTTTAAATTTTAACAACGTTGTTAATAATTGTTGCAAATGCGATGCACAACATTGACCAAAATCACTTTGGTCCCGTCGACCCTCTAGAAGAAATTTCTCACAGGTTTTTCCAGACCTGTGGATTTTTGCTTTTCCTGACTTTCTCCCCACAATCTTTAGGTTTGACTCATTACGAGTCGGATTCAAAGCAGGATTTTCGTCACCTTCGGTCGTCATGGATGTTATCTTTCGTCAATAGCGTTCCCTGAAAATTATCAGCATTGCTTTAATGATTTTGGATGTGGTCTGCCACACCAGGTGATGAATAATTTTTTTGAACACGGCTGATTTTCTTGAGTCATACATTGACATATAACGGGAATTTGAGGGATTTGGAATATTTTCATTTTTGAGGTGGTGGTACATCTTTTCCTCGTCCAATTTCGCCGCATTTTTGTAAAAGTGCACCAAGAGATTTGGTTGGACTTGTTTCTCTTTTTGTCTGACGATGTTCATGTTTATTTATCAGCCCTTTTGAACTAAAACCCTAATACTACATCGGTTGGGCTATCATATGAAACAATTCATACACAAGAATTTCAATCTTTGTTAAAGCTGGAGCTAAAGGCAAAACTGTGCCACGATTTATGAATCAACCCTTATTTATGTACATGCATATGCACGTATATCTGCACCCTGTACCCTTAGGGTGCAGGCTACATAACCGTAAGTATCGTTAGCAAGTATTGTTAGTAGGATACTTACAGTTTTGCATGTAAGTCCATACATACATACATGCATACGATTGATATACATAAATTAACACACTGCTAAAAATAAGGTAGAGCCACGTGAATATGTATATATGTACATACTCTATGATGGTATTGATTTGGTAGTTACTTTCTACCGGATTAGTAGTAGTTTGTTTCTGAATGGTAAATTTTTCATTACCATATCCCTACTAACTGCAATGTCTGTTATTATCTACCATGCCGTTAGAATTACGAGTATACATACACATGTAAGTCTTCCAGCCAGTGATGACTTATGAAAAAGACATACTGCAAGTTGCCTAAAAATCAATGTATGCATGTGCATATTTATGTACATCAATAAAGCATGTACTGAATTATAAGAAAAAAATTGCATTGTTTCTACCCATTAATAAGTGTCCTCCCTGAACAAAAATTGCATACAAAATACATACCTACATATGTATGCATGTAGTATGTATGTAGGTACATTATTGTACATATGCATGCAATGTTAAATTCTGACTCGTTTTCGTTTTTAACAGCAAAAACGATTAGTTTGAAACCTTATTGTTACAAGTCAGCCCAAAATCAGTACCCAAAACACAGCCATAAAATAAGTACTTATGTATGTGCACACTATTGTCCATATTCTACCACATATATGCATACAGACATTCACGTTTTTCTCATCCCAACCTGACACCAGACACCCTCCGTCAACGAATGATAATCGTCTCCTCTCGAAACCGCTATCCAAATCTTAACAAACTCGAACTTTCACCTCCTTTAGCACGATGAAGAATTTTTACGCTACCTTTTTATACCGAAATCTAAAATTAGTACGGCTACCTTTACAAAATTGGGCAGTATTTTATCAAGTCCACTACGTGGTGGAAAACAATTTAGTAAAATTCGTCCGCTAACAAAATGTGCATATTACTGTTTTGAGCAAATGTGTATAAAGGCGTGTAAAGTGTGCAAAAGTCACAAGTTTTCGTAAATTTAAGGAGACAGGATAGCTACTGACATTAGGAAATATTGGAAACTTTTAAATATGTAAGTATTTCATTTTTATCAAATTTTAGTGTTAGACAGTGAGGCAATTTATGCAGTCCTTGGTAATTTTGTAAAATACGAAAAATCTTTTACAACACACACCCATGTATTCCGACGAAGCCTTCTCAAACGAAAAATCTTGTAAAGTTATTTTAAAACAATTTATAGAATTAAATGATGCACTTGATCTGATGATGAGTAAGTTTACAACAATTTGTAACGTAGTTTTCCTTGGAAAATTTGGTAAAAGTTTCTAAATTGGATTTTACAGATTTTGCAAATTTACCAAGTACTCCGTGAATTGCCTCGAGATATGTACATATGTACATATCAGCTAATGTAAGGATTATAAAAATTTAAAAATTTGAATTATTTAAAACTGAACGGTATACTTTATTATGCATTGAATTCTAAAATCGAAGAAAAACTTACTACCGCAATGAATGTATGTACATACATGCATACATATATGTACATCTTCAAGTAATGCCATGGTAAAATAGACGCACACATTGGTTACAAAGATACATTATGGGACATAAATTTAACTATAATGGAATTCGAGATTTCGAGGACGTATTTTTGTTTAAATCGTTCGAAAATTAGCAAACACGTGCATATGTACATAGGTATGTATGTACATAAGCATAACTCGATGTATCCATGTACAATGTACTTATGATGGGAGAAATACATTGTACATATTAAAAATGCTAATTTACTAATTACCCGTTATCAGGGCAAATATTCTAGTGTGATATATTTATGTACATGTGTTCACTGCATTTAAAACTAGGTGAAATGGTGTATATGTCACATGCAAATATTTGTACATATGTATATTAATTTATTGGATTTGTTTATAAATTATAAATTCCTATCATTCTTACCTATCAAATTAAATCCCTTAGAAAATGGACGATGTATATTACAAAGGATATTATACGCATACATATCTTGGTGATGAAAGAAAACCAAGTATTACACACTTGTAACTAGAAAACTAGTATTACATATTTATTAAAAAATTTCTGAAACAAATCATCGGTGATTACGTGGTATTGTTACACCCCCAGTTTTTTATTATGTTCACTTTTCTATCTCCAAAGCCAAAATCAGGCACTTATCCTTAGATAAGACCTACCTATGTACATATGTATGTGGTAGTGGGTACATACATATGTAGATGATGTATGCAATACTAGTTAATAAGCTGAATATTTTTTTGACTTGGCGACCTCCTGATGCAGCAGTTTTGGTGACAAAACTTTATTGATAACTTTCTGCATGCATTGCATCTTAGCCTTCAAGTAATTCCAGCTTTAATTAATTAAATCAGGTTATATCTTCAAGTAAGTTTCTTCCTTTTGTTTAGTCGAGTCATCAGTATTTTGTTTTTGGACACAAGATTCGCAAATCAGCATGAAGTACATATGTCCATAAATAAGTATGTAAAAGTCCACTGCACGCGTGCAAATGGAATGGTGCATTTATATATACATACATGCATATAGATATTTGTATATGCACATATTTACAATAAATATTTTATGATTAGATTGTTACCGACGAAGGTACAACGCAATTTAACGGCTTGGTAACAATTTATCACCGAAGGATGATGACATATCGTGCATACATAAATATGCCATCCATCATCCTATCCTTTGTGCATATTATGCACTAAGGTTAAATCCTGCTGAGCCCCTAATGTCAACGCTCTGGTAATAAATATATTACCAACACGGAGCCAATTCCTCACCCTCAGAAGACAACTTGTTATTATGGTGTCACCACCCGGTAGAACTAATACCTCCGCCGGTAGCAATCGTATCATAAAATAATTGTGAGGGTATATGTAAGTTACATCAGAGTTTTACTCTGCGTGTATGCATATATCTGTCACCCTTCGGTGAGAAATTATTACCACAACGATAGAATTACATAGTACCTCCGACGCCATGAATCGTATCGTAAAATTATTGAGACAACATTGAGTATGCAGCTTAGATTAGTATATAAGAGATGAACTACTAGTCGTCTTTATCAAGCAAGCATGGTATAGGAATTCCTCACCACCTGGAGCCGGATTCACTATGTGGGTTAGACTCACTTTGGTTAAGACCAGCTAAGTCGTTGCACTTGATTAAGGAGGCCAGGGACCAAACTCATTAAACCGGCTTTGGGATAAAACGTGATTATGGTAAAAATAATTCAAAAATAATAAATTTAGTAATAAAATTAAGAAAGGTGCATATTAGATATCAAAATTTATTTATTGTTTTATGAAAAAAAATTGGCGTTACTTCCATAAAGCATTAAAAATGCCTTAATTTTCCCCATTCGGAGATATAGTTCCCTTTGGCAAAGCCCTGCAAAAAGTAGGTTTGCAGTCCATACATATGTATGTTGTCTCTGATAATTCTCCATGATCAGCTAATCATAGTCCATACATATACATACATACATACTTACATATTTATGTACAATGTGTACAATATGCACACATGTGCCATGTTTTTGTGAAGTAGTTACATTAATTAACGACTTCAAAATCATGAACGAATACAGTCAACAGTGAACTATGTAAATATGTGAACTTATGTATGTATGTATATGTATGTACAATTGGATGAATGACCAAAGTTCATATTTATGTATATTAGTATAAATAGGAAGTAAGAATTCTTGATAAAGTCAGTCTTATTTTATATCTGGTACTGGTTCTTCCTCTTGAATATAAACGCTAGCAAATGTGCTAGTGTTATTAGACTCATATAATTTTTGCCCTTGTTGTACTACTGAAAATTTCTCCTCGGGGTTTGGCGTGTGACAAATAAAAGTAAGAAGAGCACAAATTTTGGTTGGATAATTTTTATGAAACAAAGTTTTTCCTGATTTGCCGATTTATTGAAAAAAATGGGGTTTAACCACATTGGTATTTAAGAAATCCAGAAATATGACGGATGTTCATAAACATTTTGACGATAGTAAATGAACTGAATTACTTAATTCTCGAGTTTCGTTTGTATGTATGCACTCTTGGAAAGCTGGTATTAAATCATTACTCGGCGGAGTACATAGTACATACATATTAAATATTTGCCTTTACCGTAGAAACTGACATCATTGTTCATGAAAAATATATCTCTCAAAAACAGACTACTACCAGCCCGGTAGGAAGTTATTACCAAATCAATACCAGTACTGAAGATTAGTATGTATTTATGTACATGCGAATCTACCAGATTTCTAATATATATGTACAAATACACAATATGTAACGGTGTGATTGAAAGAATATCTGCAACGGGTGGGTGCTTGTGCTTGTGAAGGCAACTTCTAGGAATTAAGTACAGAAATACATACATATGTATGCAAATGTAACCTTCCCCCTATGCACATATTTATGGACATTTGTTAATAATGAGTGTATTTAATTCCTCGTGTCCATGAAGGTATTATTAAATTAAGCAGTTAAGTTTATGCAGTCATCAAATTTACCCATTGTGTCGGTGCTAGTGTACTTACATACATAAAAAATACATAAATTGTCATTTATCCATACCGCACAGTAAATTTTAGTACATAATTACATACACAACCAGTCTTGTAATAAATTTTCTCTTACACGTTAATGAAATTCTTGACAAATTTTTATTTCAAAATTTTGCCCAATCTTTTCGGAAACTTTATTATTGTGCGTGAACATTGTGAAACAAGAACGATTTATATTTGAATACTTCAATGTCTTTTACAGGTATGCAGAAAGTGATAAATTTCCCGATTTGGAGGCGCTACTACTTCTCAGAGTATGTGAATTAATACTAATTAAGAAATACTATGTTTACCTCATTTACATATTTAAGTAATTGTTACACTTTTTTTAAAATTTAGATGCGGAAATTGTAACGATTTCCGCCCCGACGGTGTCAAAAAGGTTCACCCCCCACAAGAAAAATCCCGTACAATGGATGACGAAATCCTTGCCGCTCCCGAGGTCACGATTCCTTTCGAACCCAGCGATCCCTCCGAGGTCGTCGTCAACCTCATCTCATCTGAAGAGGAAGATGACGACGACGTTATCCAAATCGTGGAGGAGAAGTCCGTCGACAAAGCGGAACGACAACGACGCCGACAGAAAAAGAAGGATCTCTGGGCGGCTAGGAAATTACAGCGGAACAAAGGACAAAATGTACCGTTACAAACGGCATGGCAGCGGGGACCACGCCCACAAGAAACGAGTAGTTTTCCTACTCCGCCACAGCAAAGTGGAGGAGCACAGCAGAGTAATTATTTTGGGCGTATTCACGTCAACTTTGCATTTACAAATGTCGCAAATTTAGTACACCTTAAATAACTTGTGACCAAGACAAATTGTGACCAAGGGGGTACTACAGTTCTCTATTTTTCGGTAATGATTTAGGAGACGCTTTATCACCAAGGGGAAACAAAGCAAAAACTCATGTACCCCACGTGACGTTTTTATTAAAAAAATAATACTTTCATATAAAAAATCTTATACATATGTATTCAAGTAATATCTGGAAATGTTATTTTTTTTTAATAATAACGCCACGTACGTTGGTACACGAGTTTGTGACGTATTTATTTTCCGTCGGTGATAAAACGTCTCCTTAATCATTACCCAAAAATAGAGAAGTATAAGATGACAATTTGCCTCCAAACTATTTAGGTTGTACTAAATTTTATCGTGACGACAAATCCATTTTATGCAAATGTTCCCGCATTACATAAAAATTTCTTAAAAAAATTTCACCAATATTTAATTTCCAGAGCCTCTCTCACCGATATTAATCTCAACTGCGGGATCGCCTAACACATCCGGGGCCCCCACGCCCGCCAATGTTAGTCAACAGCCCACGCCAACGCCTAGCTTTGTTCACACCACAGCTTCCACATCGACTCATCCAGAAATCAGTCTGAATATTAATTCGGATCTCGCCCTACTAATCAGATTAGGGCCGGACGGGAGACCGATTCTAACCCGGGTAGAAAATGTGGAACAAAACAATACGTCCACTTCTACCCCCACGACCACCCGAAAATTGCCACCCGCCCCACCCCCACCAAAGATATCATTTGACACACAAACGGGTGAAAGCTTGTTAAACGGAGAGCTAATTACGAGGCCAATTATAGACATTACTACAGGTACATATCTATGCGTACACAATTTACATAATTATGCATGATTTAAATATACATAAATATATATAAATGATACATTTAAATTAATTCCAATGTTGAGGCAATTCACGATGTCTGTTGTAACTTTGTAAAATCCGTATTCTTACAAATTTTACAAATATTTGTATGACAAAATAGATCACAAATTTTTCACAAATTTTAAACTTAACCAGACCAAGTGCGTTTTTTATTCTATAAAACTTAACAAAACGATTTTACGGATTTTACAAAGTTACAAATGACTGCGTAAACTGCTTCATTAACATTTTCAACAAATCTATCTATGTATATTAGATTCGCCACCTTCAATTACTCACGCCGCTACCGTGTCTCCTCAAACCTCAAGAACTTCCGGGCCCCCGACCTTATCCCCAATATCACCTCCTCCCCGCACCACACAATCAAATCCCGCCCATCCTCCCCCACGCTACGAACCCCGCAAATCCCGCCATCCGCCTCGTGATCCGCTCGCTTCCTCCTCCTCCTCCTCCTCCTCCTCTCCATCCCCACCCCCCACCTCCCGAGCCCGTCACACCTCCTCCGCCAACATCCCTCCCCCACTCGAACCCCTCTTCCTGAACACCACCCAACTCATTCACCTCATAAAAACCTGCCGTAAATGCGAAAAGAGCTTCCCCACCCGGTGCGACGGGGTCATCCATCAGAAAAAAGAGCACAACCGGAAACACTGTCCCGTCTGCTTTTTAACCCTTTCCCGCCATGGAAACACGTATAAAGATCACCTAAACATGTACCACGCCCTCGAGGGCGACAAGGAGATGGTGGTGTGTCCCTTCTGCGCGGTGGAACACAGCTTCGACGGGCTGTACAACCACATCGGCCGGAGTCACCTGATCCCCGTGGAAAGCAAGGGGGAATCCGAGCATGAAGTTATTTTCTCTGTGGCGCCATCTCCACAGAGTAACGGACACCAAACAAGATCTGTCACACAGGGGAACACTCCGCCAAAAAATGATACAAATTCCCCGCCAAATCTGGAAAAACGGAGGCCAGGGCCGGCGTCCAAAACGAGGAAAACTACAAACGATCCGGTACCATCGACAAGTAGAACGGGACTTATCTGCCATAAGTATGTTCCTGATGTCGAAACGCCACCGTCCAAGGCGGGAAGGAATTTCGAATCGAGAGCGGGAAGGAATTTCGAATCAAGAAATGTCTATCCGCCTGCGACAAACCGGCTAAACCCGCCAAGGAACAAAAGCCCGCCAAGAAATAAAAACCTGCCAAGAAACAAAAGCCCGCCAAGAAATAAAAGCCTTCCAAGAAACAAAACCCCGCCTCCATCCTCATCCAGGTCATCCTCATCCAGGTCGGTTAGTAATAATCTGCGCCGGAAAAACCCAACTCCTCCCCCGCCGACACAACCCCCGCCCAAAAAAGTCGCGAAACCCGACGAGGCAGGAATTAACGAAAAGATTCAAGCAGCTATAAAAGCAGTAAATGCGAGGGTTCACATCGAACGTAGCGTGCATCACCCGAACAATAGGTCGGATCGTGAAATACCTTCAACTTCCCGAACAGTTACATCAAGACATAAAGTCCCCACGTCGAAAACATCGGGGAATACTTCGGTTAGAAAAGACCCCAGCCCGCCACCACCATTGCAAACCCCGCCAAAAACGACTAACCTTGAGCTCAGCAAGGTTCAAAAAGCCAGAATAGTCGAAGACGTGAGGTCCATTGTCCGTGACGTGAGGATCACTCGGGTTTTGGATGATGGTGAAGTACCCTCGACATCTCGAGCGGTTGAAGAAGGTATGGAATATTTAGTAACTAACACTCTTAGAAATCCGGTATTAAAACAATACCAAGCCGTATTCAACATTACAAACGTGGTATTGCCCATGTAATAAGATTAAATAATAAGATAAATTAAAATCTTAAATAATGTTATTGAAAAACAATTCCATGTAGTAATTACCCAGCATAAAAGTGTTACCATTTCGGTAGCAAATTTTTATGGACTGGTATGTAACGAATATGGTTGAATTGTAATGGGAAGGGAGGATGATGTGAAATTGATATG
The DNA here is from genome assembly GCF_002217175.1 of Folsomia candida. Lineage (NCBI taxonomy): Eukaryota > Metazoa > Arthropoda > Collembola > Entomobryomorpha > Isotomidae > Folsomia > Folsomia candida. The sequence continues at coordinate 703,727 of NW_019091229.1, read as the reverse complement.
TTCCCTCTTATATGTACTTATGTCCCTATTCGCGACCTAATTCTAACTTCCTGGGGGGAAGTTATCCCGACTTTTCGGTGAAGAGCAGTTAAATGATAACGGCAACACAAAGGGGGGCTCTCTTAAATAACTAATATTTATTTTAAAGCTGGAATATGAATTATTTTACACGCTATAAAAATATTTAAAGAAGAAGAACCCTAAAATAAAGATGTTGCTCATAAGGAGGTATTAGACTGAATGTCTTTCCAAAAAGAGAAAAAGAAGGAGGAAAAGAAAAATGAGACGAGAGCAAGGTTGCCTCGTTCTTCCCGAGTGGGAGAAAGATCTTCCGGCTATTTCCAGATGGCAGAAGGGATAGATTTCTCCCCGGGTGGGTCGGATTGAGACCCGTATCACTGGTGTGATCAGCACCAGTGGTACGGGTTACAATTTCGGTAGCAAATTTTTATGGACTGGTATAAATAATTTTAATACCAAGCGGTTGCAACCTTAATACCGAGAAATCTGCCTGACTTTACTGAAAAAGTCAAAATTAAGCCCTATCTCATATATTTAATCAAAACAATTTTCCATCTTCCCTCCTAGAAAACCCCACCCCTCGTTCCAAGGACTTAAAAGCGATCCACATTTCCAAACTGAACCTCATCTATCAGCAGTTGAAGTGCTACCCGGACACTAGCGTTATTGCCAACGTGGCAAAAGAGTGTGGCGTCGAGATTCCTGTTGTGGCGGTGAGTGATTACGGAAATTCGCATAAATATCTACGAACTAAGTAAAGTGGTGCAAAATTCACTCATTGCAAAACTGCAAAATTTGCACAACAATTGGGTAAAATTTGCCCAATTTTGTGCAAAATTTAACCCAATTGTTGTCTTATCCTTTATTTTGCTCAACCTCGAATAAATTTTGCACAGCTTTATTTAGAGTGTACGTTGCAATTAATGGTTCATCTTTATTTTCCTAATTCTTATTGTTTCCCTTTTCAGAAATGGTTTACCAAAAAGCACATGGAATACTGTCAGAAAACGCAGCAGCGTAAACGAAAACGAAAACCTCCGGAACTTAGATAATCTAACACAATTTACATATGCACGTACATACTCAATGTTAGAATCGCATCATATTTATTAATCAACAAAAGATATGCAAACCTCATATTTTCAGCCGGTACTAATTAATAATATGTACCCCGAAATTATACGTAATACTCAAACAGGGTTTTTAAAATTCAGTTTTTAAAAATGAGGCTATTTTACATACACGGAGAAAATGAGATCTTTAATCCATGAAAATTTTATGAATCCATCCAAGTCGAAATTGGCATTTTAGCGTCGTATTTAAATAATATTTATGTATGTCAACTAGTCACCACAGTTTGTCGGTAGATCTTGTTTTAATTTTTTTAAATAAAGGGTTACATTACTTTGAGTTTTTAATAAGAGTTGGGTTGAATTATAGGGAATATTTAAGTTTTCATTTTACGGAATTGCCTCCAAAAATTGTGTGCCTTTCCAAGTTTTTCAAAATTGTACAAATCTTTTAACTTTATCCTTGCATCATAAGTCATAATAGTACATAAATATCTAAATATATCACGGTCAACTTTTATAACTGTAGAAGATGTGTAGAAGACATCACGAATTATGTAAATATGTTTTATTTAGATATTTATTTAGTATGTATGCTTTTCGATCAACTTTTTTAATTCATAATTTTGGTTATATTCATAGTACGTACATATTTAATTCGTAGTATTTATTTATTTAGCTGCATAATTTTAGTTTAATTTGTGATATTGAAATTTGTTTGTTTGTGCTGACACTCTTTGTTAATCAGTAAGTGTTCCCAGAATAAATTTTATTTTTGTATGAAATTTATGTATGCTTGTTATATATTTACTACGATTTATGTATGTACTCACGCAAGGGCAGATATATACATACATACATTTGTACATATCGTCTTGGGCAACTGGTATTAAATCATTACTGGCCGGAGTAAATACGGTAATAGTATACAGTATTGGGGTTTAGCAATGTGGTAGTAATGATTTAATGAAACACTCAGGAACAAACTACTACTAGTGCGATACAAAATAAATACTAGGATAGTGTATGCATGTATGCTATATAAGTACAAGTATGTATGTACATACATATATACATATGTACATATATGACACGGTCGAAGTTTTTCAGATTTTTAACACCGTAGCACTTTTATTATTTCAATTCAAATTTAAAAAATATTACAATTGCACACGTCGTCCGTTAATAGCATTTACACATAAGTTGGTAAAAACATGTAAATTCATACATATATGTATACATATATACGTATAAAATTAGTGCTCAATTTGTTTTTAGGAGTAGGGCTGAAAAACTTTTTAGTATTTATTGGCTACTGAAGAGGATGAGGCGTATGGATAAAATTTGCTGATACGTAATGTCATAAAATAATATTAAAAAGTGGGACACATTACCACTCTGCGGTATCTCAACATGACACCCAAGAATTTGGTCTAATCCTATAGATACATACATACATAATATTTTTAATTTTATTCCCACAATTGTATTGCAATTATGACATATTAATCTAAAATCTAACATAATTATCCTTATGATATATGTAAATATGAAGCACGAACAATAACTAATTATGTATTACGATTTGGCAATTCCGAGCAGAACGGCGTTAACTGATTCGGATTTATTTTTTAGCGTCCACGGCGTCGTTGATGAGACGATGATCGTGCAAACTCGAGTGATCTGGCGTAATTCTCAACCCAGGAAACCAATGTGTCCATCGATGGTACATTATTGTCGGGCAAAGATTCCAGAAACCTTACGACATCTTCATCTTCTAATTGTGCTAAAATGAAGCCTGAGAAGATCACCTCTTCTCGAGTAACGGTACCAAGGTCGACTTCGCTCAGGCGAGCCTGGGCTGTACGAACTTCTGCGAGCACGTGGTATATACCGTCTCCGGTCATCTTTTTCATGGGTCGCAGTTGAAATAAAGGTTTAATAGCGGCGTACGCTGCTATTTTTTGACTGTCATATCTGCTCAGCAATTTGTCCCATGCTGCGTCCCAGTTTCGGTCGGTTTCTTGCAGGTCCTGAATGGCTTCGAGGGCCGGTCCAGTTAGGGCTTCTTTGAGTAAGTGAAGCTTTTTGTGACGAGGGAATTTACTAGAATCGTTCACCTTGTCGTTGAATTCGGACTTAAAGGATGGCCAATCTGCCCAGTGTCCATTGAAAGTGGGCAAAGTGAGTTTAGGGAGCTTCAATCGGAGGCCTTCTGGGGGGGTTAGTTCTCTAAGAATTTCAATGATCTTCACATGAGTGAGGGTAAATTCTTCGTCGAGATGCTCCCATTCTGCAAGTGGTTGGTCTCGAGGACTGTGAGGGTCGGTAGGGTTGGAGTTATCGCCAGAAAATGTGCTAAAGCAGAGGCGATGGAGGTCGGTTATGTCCTGGGCTAAAACCTTGCAGTCGTCCAGGTGACATTGGGAGGATATCTGGGTTAACAAATTGGTGCCATTGGCATGATTCGCAAGAATCTCGATGTAGAAATCTACTCGTGATTTGATTGCCTCGAAGGTATTCCAGTATGTGTCGGCCATGGTAGGAGTGTTTTATCTAGTAAAGGTTGCGGAAGGGCCGACAAATATTGGGGGCTTGTTGGCTGCGGGGGTGGGGCGTTTGGAATGGGCGGAGATGGCGGCGTGGTTTGTGGCAGGACGCTCAAGGGGGGACACTTGGCGATTATAAAACTCACTAAAAGTCACTTTGTACGATCTACTAGACAGTGGTTCGAATTCAAATTCGTTGCAAAGAGGATAGAGGTTGCAAATTCACTGATCGACACATTTTTATTGTGTTAATTTTATTCATACTCACTGCTTCCTTTATACATATGTGCATATGTACAAGTTCATTTAAGATTAGTCCACAAACGTTTTGATCATATGTAAATGGCCGTCTTGTACGAGACAAGTAGGAAGTTGTGGTTTCGCGAATGTGATACCATGTGCAAAATCTGTAATGTACGCGCATATGTATGATATTTCTTATGCATACAAACAAAATATGCGGCAGTATTGCGTATGTAGGTATGTACATTTGATGAAACGTATAACTTGTTATTATGTGTACATACATAGAAACAGAATACGTGGTTTTAACTTTAACTACATTGCAATTACTTACTAGTAGTAATCGCATTACTTGTGTATATAGTAACTTACTACAAAAGTAGTATGCAAATTGAAACATCAATTCATGACGCGTGTACATAGGATGAGAAAAGAAGAGAGGGACATGTACTCGTAAGTACAGGTTTCTGCACATAAAACACAACGAACCCATCTGCTCGGCTTACTATGTACTAGGGTCCATTCATATATTGCGTAAATAAATTGTTGGGCGGAGCGAGTCGAGAAGATTTTCACGATTATTGACCACGATTGTGGGTTACACAAGTTGACATAACTTTTTTCATGGGGTAAAAAATGGAATTAAAATTTATAAGTTTTGCCGGAATTTAAAAATTATACCCCACTTTAGGTATAATTTTCGTCATAATTTAAATAGGTCCAGATTCAAATTTTGCACATTAGTTAATTAATTTGCAACAATTAGATATTGAAATTTTACGTATTTCTTAATTATTTTATTAAGGTAAAAGATTCACGTTATTACCTTTGTCGATGATAAAATTTATCTCTCAGCTTACGTCAACTTTGGGGAGGGGTTGAGGAGGGTCAAGACGATAATGAAGATTACTAACATCAAGTGTCCAAAAATCATTTCTTTTAATTAACGTAATATTTGAGCGTACCCTAAAAAACTTGCATGCTATGCAGTAACATATGATTCCCAGCCGATTCCATGTAATAATGTAGCCGCTCAACTTTTTCTTCTCCCGGTTAATAATAGTGGAATTAAAAATTAATTCGGTCAAAATTTTGACTAAATTTAATGTCAGCTATGGCCACCACAGTTCTTAGTCAAATTTCTGCCTTAAATCATGATATTGACGTTACATCAAAGATTCTTGAGACCGTTAAATCCGACTTGGAAAATGATTCAGTGGATATGGATAATAATGGTAATTTTTTTCTAGATTAACATTTAATTTTTATTCTTGAAACTCAATTACAATTAAAGTGTTGATCATGAAGCCTATTTAATTTACAAATTTATGATTGTACATCTTTAGAACCAAGCAAAACCTCAATTAAAATTTAATTAAATACTGATAAATCTTTTCTTTTGAATATATGTAGAAAACAAAATTAAACTTGAGGCCGCTTTAGAATCCTTGCTAAACGCTGCATTTCCGACGACTTGTCAACTCCTGGAGGAAATTGGGGAGAGAATTCAATTCTTCTGGAATTCGAGAAATCACCCGGAGGACGAGGTCACCGTAAAGCTCGAGACTGACGTCGACGATCTCACCTTTGTGGAGGAAGGATTAATCATAATACCAGAAAATCTATATGACAGAGATAATGGCGAAGGAGAATTTGCTGATCCTCTTGCAGATATTGAGTGTAAAGAGGAACCTAACGATGGTTCGTTTTAAATAAATTCATTCCAGTAAATTAATAAATTATGTGAGATAAATAAATAAATCAAAAAATTTAAAATCTTTAGATGACGCAGCCTTTTCCGATAACTTAGAAACGACAGAAATGAAAACCGTGGCGACACGAAAAAGATCTCCCGGGCGCAAATCGCCCACAAAATTACACACCAGCGATGATTCCGAAGACGACAATGATGTACATACATAAGTTAACTTTTTTAACATGTTTTGAGCGTATTTACATACGACAATGTGTTAATTATCACGATTATTTAGTTGTGATACTAAAAACGCAAAGTTTTCAAAAAAGTTTTCCAAAATTTCCTATCGCTTTCCAGGAAAAGTTTGTGAAACCTTGCAAATTTCAAGTTATTTTGCTATGCTGAATTTGTGACATGGAAAGGTTGATGTGAGTACGGCAATTGTTAAAAATATGCTAATTTTGTTTCTCAGGGAATCGGGGGTACAATTCTCATGGACGAACAAGCTGAAGCATCGCTTCGAAAACGTGAATATAATCACAAAAGAAAACCAGCAACTAACGTACAAGAAGACGAGGACAAGAAATTTAGTTAGTATTAATAATTAGTAGTTCTTGGTAACATTGTAAAATCCACAAATTCTGTAAACCTATTTACAAACTTTTACGAAATTTTACTAATATTCCGAAAGAAAATCAGCCTTCAAATTTTTGTAAACTTACTCAGCTCCTTTTAATTTGTTTAGTTTGTGAAATTATTTTACAAAACTTTCCGAATTTTACCAAGTTACCAATGACTACATGAATTTCCTCTTTCTTAATATCAAAAGGCTCATCCCATTATAATAATCATTTCGTACATTTAGATAATTTTAAACCTGATGACGACAAGCCTACCTGCAAAAACCGCTCAAAAACTGATGCAAGATTGCCCGTTGCCCCGTCAAACTTCGTACGAATCCAAGGAAAAGTAATATACTGCCCTTTTCGCGGTACACAAGTCAAATCGCAAAACAGCCTTCCAACTTATCTGGCCCCTAAACCCACCAATCCCCCAGAACCATCATCAGAATGTCACATTTGTCACAAGACTTTCACATCCATCCAAAAGTTTAAGGATCACATGTACAACCATAAAAGACCCAAGAAAACTAGTCAACCTACGGACAAATACGCCTGCCACATTTGTGACGAAATCTTCTCCACCAAACCAAGCAGACGTCATCATATCATGGCCACCCATTCTGCGACCCAAGGTAAAAGAATAGCCTGTACTTTGGCCGGATGTGATGCGACCTTTTCAGGGAAAAACTATCTGAGAACGCACTTCAAAGCTTTCCATTCGAATGAAAGATATGTCTGTGAGCTGTGTGGGAAATCGTTTCCATGGCAACGGTCATACGCCAGGCACAAGGAAATGGCACATAATTACGACGGAGGCAAATTATCGTGCAGCCTGTGCTCAAAATTGCTGAAAAATGAGGCATGTTTAAAGAGTCATCTAGCCTCGATACACAATCAGGTAAGCGAGCACGCTTGCCACCTCTGTGATAAGAAGTTCAAGAAAAAGGTGCACCTGCAACATCATTTAAACACACATGATGGAAAACAGGATGGATTGAATCGAAGTAATGAAGATATCGAGTGAAAGTGACATACCAAATTACGTTGACATTGTTTTCTACAAACTTTTGTAAAATAGTAAAATGCAAACCTATTTATATTTAAAAGTCTTTACAGCAAAATGTTTACCTCATAACTAAATATTTATATTTACATAGTTATGTCGATTAACTAATGTTATAATTATTACTAGGTATTCAATAAATACAAGTTTATTCAGTCTCAACACTTCCGTAATCCGATGAATTTTGTAAATCTGATAAGCATGAGATAATCCGACAGTACGTAGAACCATTTGTTGCAAAATTTTAGCATTACTTAACATAATCATGCATTGCATTCATCAATCGGATAGATGCGTACATATGCGTATTGCGTACTCACGATGATGCCATACGTATTTAGCGTCATTACTCATTTAACAAATTTTGAATGTGAAAATAATTTAAAATATGGTTGTTTTATCCTACTTTCATTTGAATTATCTGGAACTTCAATCGCTCTTGACGGAGAGGATGAGTTTTCGAAATAGGGACACATTTACCCCATTTGCTTTGTAAAAAGATCGGATTGTTTGCAAAATTTTTGCGGAATCTTTCTTCAAATTCCTTATCATGTTAAATATGTGAAATATGCGATAGTTGACGAAAATGTGCAAAATTTATGTAGTACCTGCGTCAAAATTAATATGTAAATGAGTTAGCATGCACAAATAATTTCACTGTACTTGCATATAAATATTTAGTTTTATTACGCAAATTTTTTGCATAAAAAATGAAAATTATACGGCAAACCCTCTCCGATAACTGTCCGGACTAAGCTCCATGTCTTTCTTGAGCGTCTTTCCGATCCAGATGGAAAAGATGCTCAAGAGAATAGAGACGCTTGAGTAGAAAACCAACTGAAGCGTCCAACTCCCTTCGACGACGGTGTAAACGAGTACAACGACGCAAAGCGCAATTCCAATGCATCGGTAGACCAACCAGACACCAATTATTTTTGGGTGCGCCTAAAAATTAATATATTTATAATTTTGCAAAATTACAGATTATTAGCTGTTATGATTTGATAACACGATAATTTTATCATCTCGTAATGAATTTAGCATTACAGGCAGTGTTTCTTTTTGTGCGCACGAAATTATTTTTATGCATGCACGGTGCATAAAAATGCATAAAAATGCACGAAAATGCAAAAAATGCATGAAAATGCATAATAATACATGAAATGCAATTTATGCAAGGAATTTCATATTTTAAGGAAATTTTATATTTTCCTACTCTGTCAAATTGGAATTTGTACACATATCGAATAACATAAAATTATTATTCGGCAAGAAAATTTCAAACAAATTACAAGTATTTGTTTGCAAGCCCGTATTCAACCGTACATAAAAATCGTCATGTTCATTCATTTTCATTTTCAAAACTTTAATTCATTTTTCGGATTGAAAAATGAAAAATATTTTTACAGTAAAATACTAAAATAATGAGGAAAATATCTTAAATACACGTCGAATCCTCAGTTAATCGAATATTTGGAAAAATTGCATCATTCCAATATTATTGGCATGTAAATTATTTTAGTGCATTTTCGTGCATTTTCATGCACTTTTTCAGATTTCTATTGGGTGTTATTAAACGTTTAAAAACATTTTCATGCACTATTTTCGTGCAGGTGTTATTTAGCAGAAACACTGATTCCAAGATATGTAGTTATCGTGAAATCATGAAGTATAAAGCTGTTGAGAAACGCTTACTCGGAAAGTTGCATAGATGACGAGTGAATTTGCGATTATGTCAAGTAAAACGAACGTAAGAATCCCCCAGAAAAATCCAGATAGTTCAGAACAGTCTTAAGATAAGATAACATTTTGAAAAATTATAATTCGTACACTTTTTACAGTTAAAAAGGTGATAAAAATTTAATAAATGTAGAGATACATACAATCACCGCATGGAAGGAATAAGTACACGAGTGTGATAACCGTTGCTATGTCGATTAACTAGAATTAAAATTTAAAAAAAACAGCACAATTTTGGTTGAGTGGTTTTCGTATGCAATTTAAATATAAATATATGTAAATATATATGTACATAAATATATGAATTTACATAATGGTTGAGACATATCACGCATTGCAACAAAGCATTGCAAAAGTTTGCAAAACACTTACAAGGGTTCGCAGATTTTGGTAATGATCATTTTGGTACATAAAATTCAAGAGTTTGCACACATTACCGAGTTTCAAATATTTTGGAAAATTGCCTCATAAACTTTTCTTGTTTAGGATGATCGACAATTAGTGTCACGCAATGAGACCTTGTCGTGGCATTTTTCACGACCACACCAAATTTCCTCCGTTTTCTGCCCCACAATTAACAACAGTGTGGAAACGAACGTCGTAAAAATCCAATTTTTTTCTTATTTATCAATCACGACAGATTAAAACTTACTAAAAAAGTTCCCGCAAAACCTGCAAGGTATTTTTGTTTGTCCGAATATTTGTATTCCGTCGGGGATTGAAGAGCAGTTTGCTCGTCGGTGTTATTACTAGGACGCTCCATGATGTTGCCTGTTCGCAGAGTGGTCAACGATTAACTGAACAGTATGTATGTACAATTAATTATGAGTGGCGTTATACCTAAATGAAGACAGTTTTAGTAGCGGATGTTCATTACATGATTATAAAAGTGAATTTGCTTAATCCTCAAAGTTCGATTCCATGAACTATGCGGAAAATTGAATGGAAAAGGGTTTCATTAATTTAGTGACGCATAATTCATTAACCACATACACATATTTACTTATGTGCGTATCTAAATATGTAAATGCGTCTATAGCAGCATGAGTCGAGTACACGCATGAACAAATAAGTATATAGGTAAGTGCATATATAAAGACATGAATATAAATATTTATTGCGAGTCTTGTTACACGATTTCACAAACACACGAAATTCCACAAACTGAACGTGTAAAACTGCGATAGTCAATAACATATTTCAGTAAAACGCAGTGCAACTAATTTACACATACATAATATCGGTATAACTTAATTCCACGGAAATCGGATTTTTCTACTAATATTGATTACTATTCTCATAGGTATATACATAGACACACACATACATTACATGTTTGTGTGCATGTATGTACGTATGTGAATACTCACATGTGCATTAATAAGTAATTTACTGTTACAGTATGTATTCAGTAATAAATAGTTAGTAGTATATATGTAGTTAGTAATAAATGTAGATATGTATATGTATACATTTATTACTAAATACAACTCCACATCCACATTCCACCAGGAAAATGTTGACCACATAAATAATGTGTCACGTATTGTTTTAGTAGCGAGGCTGATATGCACATCCAATTACCACCCTTCTTATCTATCTAAGCTTACGCAAATGCTTACATACATATGTAAATATTATGTTTCCCTTCGGACAACAAAAGCTGAAAATGTAGCTCATCTCAAGAGGAAAAATCTGGCATCAGGTTGCCAGAAGTAATTGGCTGGGGCAATGAGTTTTTTGACGACTTTTGTGTACGTAAAAAAAACGCCAATTTTCGAATTTTGAAACATTAGATGCATCAAAATGTTCGTATTCCAGGGGGAAGTCAAATTACAAATGCAAGTATATATAGGTCTTACTCTTGTTCTACAAGATCTACATTGACTTTCTCATTTTTCCAAACTTTCTTCCTTTATTTTTGTGGGGGGTGTGGTTGCACATAATTAAAAAAATGCTTTGGTACATTAGTCCTTGTACCTACAATTTCATTTATAATGAATTTTATTTAATTCATTGCGAAAAGCTGTGGAACCTATCTGTCATTCGAGTAAAAGTGACCTGGTTGATTAATTTTGATTATTAAAATTAATCTGCTATCTTTCAAAGCAGTAAAATTCGAACCTAAATGTTCTTACAAATTTGTTTTGTACACTCAAATGTATCATCTTTTAATTATCATGATTACTATTATCTAAATGTTCAATAAATACTTAATTATAAGTTTATGCAGTCTCATCTCTTCTGAATAATTTTATAAAATCTGATAAGCTCTGATCAGATCAGATGCATGACAACGGATAGTTCCGGCAGTAATGTGCATATAAATATATTTTTTAATTCTCATAATATCCCCATGAAGCATAATCATTCATTACATACATAAATTCACCGGAGGGGTAAGGTGCTTATTTATGAATATGAAGACTTACATAAACTAATCCAAATATGATACCATTGCTAACATTAATTAAGCGTTGTAACAAACAATATCTGCATATGTACATACATGTGTCATTTCGTGTGAATCATTCACATGTATTTACATATGTACTTATGTAGTGAAGTTTATTGTGATCATTCATAACCAGTTTGTTTATGACTTAAAATCTTGCAGTAAAAAGAAGTGATTAAAAGTAATGACATCTTTTAACCTCGACTTTTTAAGCCATAAAATTTAATTACTTGTTGCAAGCAATTAACTTTAAGTAATAAATAAAATTAGTATATAAAGGTAACTTGTGCCACAGCTAACTCAGTCTTATCTTGGAATAATCTCTGCAGGGTTTTACTTTGCCCACCTTTTGAGCTTAATCCCCAGCCCGGTGGGTAAAATGGAAAAAATGGGGGAAATGGGTGGGTAGTGGGGAAAATGGGTATGAAGGGTTATAGTGAGGTGGTGGGCCACCACCACCATTGCGGGAGGTTTATTTTCCCTGTTTTGTTCTGATCTTACTGTTTATTAAATAAACCACTCGATTTTTTGTTTTGCCGGTAAGTTAATTAATTGTCAATTTAGTAACCATCCTTCCTTTCGTTGCATTGCACATTCTGAAGTTTAACCTGCAACATGTCGAGAAAAAAGAATGTGCTTACTGACTCACAGATTCAAGAAATTCTGGGTAAATAAATATCCTAACAATTTACATTGATTTTATTCTCTGATGGTCGATAGCAATTTGTTTTTCTCATTAGATCTTGACAGTGATAGCGACAAAACCACAGAATCTGATTATGATCGTGAACTTAAATATGGGTCAACTATCCAAGATAATCTGGCCCATGAAGAAGGAAATGCAAACGATTTCGAAGACAGCAATATGGACACGGATTCCTTCGTGTCACGAGATGGTGAAACATTACTTTAAATACTTTAAAAGTGACTCTAGTACAGGTTAGCGACCATAACCTGACATTAGTGCACATTAATTGTTTTCAGATCAATTTAACGAGCAACCCAGCACTGATACAAACTCAGCTCCAGTGGTGTCATCTCCCATGCAACATAATCTTGAAATAACATTCATCGACATATCCAGTCCATCTCAGAAAGTAGGCAGAAATAAGTCTTTAGTGTGGGACTGTTTCGAAACAAAGCAAGTCAACGGAAAAATTATAAGCAACAAGTGCAAAATTTGCAAGGAAGAAGTAAGCGCTAAAGTAGAGCGAATGAAGAAACATTATGAAAAATGCTCGAAGAAAGAAATGAAGAGAGCTGTACCAATGTCACTCCACAGTGCAACAGAGTCAGCTGCAGCAAATTGTTCGCCATCGTCTTCTACAACCTTTCTGAAGCACCCAAAAATCTAAAGTTTCGTAGCAAGCCTGGCAAAAAATAAATCGGAAGAAATAACATTACACTTAGGAAAATTTCTTTACGCCACCAACTCGACATTTCATATGGTTGAAAATCCAGATGTGATGTTTATTTGTTTATGTTTATTTGATGTTTGTGATGTTTATTTGCAAAATGAATAATAATCATTAAAATGTCAAGTGTGATATTTATAATTTATTGAACATTGTCGAATTCTCAACAAGCTTCGTAATGTCTCATATTCGGAGAACTATTTTCAGCCCATGGAATGTAAATCTCCTTAAAAATTTGCATCGTCGCTTTGGCATCTTCCAGGGCGGTGTGAATTTGTCCGCTTTTCTGAATCTCGGAATTAAAATAGTGACGATAGATTTTCTTTAGCGACAAAGGTTGATAATTTTTTCGACCAATTTTGTTGAAAGTTCCGTTCCATTTTTGAAAAGTATTTTAACGAATCGACGTCCCCTCCTCTGATGTCCAGACTGTTGAAATCTGCTGCACCGTTACAGGTCACCACCAATTTTCCATCCAAAATCGAAATAATTTTATCTCTAACTTTGTCCATATCAATTCCTCCAATCAGCGAATCTTCGCGGAATCCGTTCACGGAGATTATCTCCTTGCTTACCAGAAAGGATCCCTTTTCATGGAAAATCATCTCCTAGAAAACCGAGTAATTATTAATTAATTGTGATTTTGCAATGGAAAATATGATTAAATTGCTTGCCGAAAAGATTTCCTTTCCGTCAAAATCTACAATGCTAACGGTTGCTGCGCGAATGATGTGTTTTTTACGTCCATTTAGTTTCTTTAATGCAACCATGAAGTGGTTTCAAGTCGTCCAAATTACAGCAGTCGTCAATTATCCCTTTCAACATCCCAAGTCTGCTGTGCTGATCGACTCCACGCAGTAGATTTTTTATTGTCTCCTAAAAAATGAATCACATGGAAATAAATCACAATCAAGAAATTTGTCCATTATTATTTATATAGGAAATTACCAAATGGTTTAACATGTTTCCCGATTAATGTTAACGTCCAACACTTACACACAGAAGAGAAATATTTTGTATCAGATAGAGAGTCAGCAATTATATTTTTATAATCTTACAGGAGTCTCGTGTTATTTAATGTGCATGAATCAATTTATCTTTCAAGTTGGGAGCGAAAAAGTGAATCATTTCGCCCCAAAAAGTATTTTCCCCATTTTTTCCATTTTCCCCACTAATGAGGCTTTTTGGTGGGTGGCTAAAACCCATTTTACCCACCCATTTTCCCCACCCTATTTTCCCCACGGTAAAACCCTGAATCTCTGCTACATATTTTGTGCCATCCTCTCTATCTCGAGTCTTGACAAACTTGTATAAATACATATATCGTTGAAAATAGTTGAATAAAACTGCACACTAAATAAATCTTGAAGATAAACGGAGTTGAATATTTCACAAATATTGTGCTCACAATTCAGGTAAGTGAATCGACTAACCTAACCTACCCAAACATGTAAATTGTGGGCTTAGTTGAACATACAACGATTCATACAACGAAGTCTAAGCAATTTGTGTGTATATTCGGAAAATATTTATGATTTTTCAAACATCTCAAATCTGTACAAACAGTTTTGTTATTTCTTAAATTATTTTTCCAATTTCTGAAGCATTTAGTAAAAATGATGAGTTTTTTTAAAATAAACATATTTCCAGTTCCCTCTGTAAATTTGTGAGAAACATCCAATTTTTGTCCAGCCAATGTTTTACACAATTTCAAAACTTGTAAATTTGCAAGATATTCCAAAACTAGAGAAGTTTGGTGGTTGTTATTATAACCTGCTAAATTCGTAATGTACGCGATAGCTGACGTGAGTAGGCCCAATGCATTCGGAACAACGTTTTATTCACACACATACATACATAAGTGAACCACTTTTCTACATCTTCTTAAACGTCACTGTGTAAACGTTGTTACTCGCACCGCACGAGTAAGCATGATACCTCAAAATGTGTAACCCAACCGCATAATATCCAAACATATGTACATACATACAAAGAAACACAAAACAAATCCAGCGTTTCCATAGTCTGCTAATTGCATAACTTAGGTAAAACGTTGCTCAACATCTTTGCTCCTATTAGTGTTGTCGCATTATTGTATTGTACATATCCACTTGCTTGCTTTTCATCCGAATAAAGTTGCACATGAAATCTCATCTCATTTGGGCCCAGTTGCACATGAATTCACATATTGTTAGGGTAGGAATTTTATGGTATGAAAGGCCTGTGCAAAAAGCATGTGATCGATTTGAGGTCTCAAGTGATCCTACTCTTCCCCTGTTAATTATCACATGGACACATATTCAGGTTACACAAGGTGGTTAGATTTCAAAATTTTCAAAAAATCGGTCACACTCTAGATGTACGGCCCCTTACGTAACGGAAGAAAGTTGCACATGATATCTCATCCTGTTGAGGCAGGAACGTTGCACATGAAATCTCATTGGGAAAACGTGCATATATTATGTCAGCAAAAAACGCGGATTTTTATGCCACCCCTTCCCGATCTAGTAATGTTTAGCTTAACACGAGTAAGATAGGCGACACAAAATCAGTCACCTTCCTATTTGATGACGTCGTATATGCACGTTCTCTTGCTGCAGGAAAACGTTGGTATAAAAGGAGCTGCAGCCGGAAAAGGGGAGCTCAAATGTCGTTTGCTGCTCGTCAATACCACACCTCAGTCTAAAAGTCAAGATTTTTTATGAATGTATGCCTTCTTCGTAAAGAAGAAGGAACAGGAAACTGTGGGAACTAGTACAGCAAAAAACAACAGGAAACTTCGGAAATTGTACTGAAAAAGGAACAGGGAATTTTCGGAAATTTAACTGGTAAATGCATATTTTTTTTAAACCGATACTATAATTTTATTCCGCTGCTAATGAATTTTACCGAATCAGTCGACGGGGCAGGGAACCGCAGGGCCGTCTTGACCCTGCCGTCCCTTAGGGTAAGGCGCGTGTAGTTTTGTGGTGAATAATTATTTAACAATTTTTTTTTGTGATTGCAGGTTCAGAAATTTTGGATGGAAGGACACCTCCTCCAGAGTTGAAGAAAAGTAGGTTGAACATAATTAAATTTTTAAACTTTGTAAAAATTTAGAAAAAAATTTTCATGAACTGCATTATAAGTCATACCGTCATAATACACCTCAGACCCGTTGGAAATAGTTTAAAAGTTTAGAACATTTTTCGGAAATTTTCATGGTCTCCATAAAGTTAGCATTGTAAAGGAAATTGAAAATAAAATACAAATAGAGAATTTGTAGTAAATTTAGAAAGTTTGTTTCAATTTTGGAATATTTTTTAAAGGAAATTTACAAAAAATTTTAGAGAATTTTGGAGCATTTTTCCATAGGTTTGGAAATTTTGAAAGTTTCCTGGAATTCTCGAACATTTTAAAAATAAATTTTTGAAAATTTCCCGGAAATGTTGAAATTTTCCTGAAATTTAACAAGATTTTTAAAAAACAATTTAGAAACTTTTCCGGAAATTTAAGAGCATTTTTAAACGAAATAGAAATTTTGGAACATGTTAAAGAAAAAAATTTTCCGGAAATTTAGGAGCAGTTTTAAAAGAAAAAAATTTTCCGGAAAATTATGAGCATTTTTCTAAAGGAAGCTTCTGAAAATTTTTTTAGAAATTTTGAAAGTTTCTGAGAATTTTAGAGATTTTTCTAGTAAATTTTGGCACATCTTTTCGGAAATTTTGAAAGTTTCGTAGAATTGTCGAGTTCCTTTTATAATTTTTTTTACATCCTGGGAAAGTGTTTGGGCTTGCTTTACACCCTATCGTACCTCCAACTTTGATACATACTACGCTCTTAGGAATAGTTAAACTTTAATGGGCGTGCTCACGTCAAAGTGATATTTTCTCGTTCCAAATCGAGAATCTCTATTCGAGATTGCAAAATTTGAACTCCTTGAGTGTGAAAATATGCCTCTCTCCTAGATAAATTTCCAAACAATGAATTCACCGCTTTCTCACAAAAAGTTTTGCAAAAATACGGCGAACGTTTATTGATCAAGTTGACAGTGTAAATTTCTGAATCTGTGCCATAAAATAAATGTAAATACTTATTTACTAACGCTTTTTTATTAACTTTCGTAGTGTCGCTAAAAATAATTTCTCCACTAATTACAGCCTATCCTCCAGAAATGAATCCCGGGAATAGAATGGCGGGATCGATCCATTCCTCCACCGCCACTACGACAGCCTACCTTCCTCTTAGCCCTCCGATGAGCCCAATACCCGCCGTTGGTCCACATTCACCCCCAAATTTTGTGCCCCCCAATACGTCACCGGAAGTCAACTTCCAACTTGAGGTCAATCTCCCACTCATGGTCAGATTTGGACAGGACGGTGGATCAATTTGGATACACACAGAAAGCGGAGTTGTAACTCCCGCCAAGCGCAAAATGCCGCCTGCCCCGCCGCCGCCTAAAATCTCATTGGAGACGCAAACTGGAGAAAGTTTACTAAATGGGGAGTTTATCAGAAGGCCAAATATTGATGTAACTGCAGGTAATTTACTGGAGATAACTAAATAGTATTCACAGAATTAAAAGTTTCTGAAATAAGCATATTTAAAAACATGAATTTGGCGTATATCTGCAGGTTCAAGCAGGCCCGCCACTGGTGTCTCACCTCAAACTTCCAACACTTTTCCCGCCGGTTTATCGAAAAGCTCAAATCCTCCCGCCGTTGTTCCTCAGTGTTCAAGGCTTCCCGCCGTTGCTCCTCAGTGTTCAAGGCCTCCCGCCGTTGCTCCTCAGTGTTCAAGGCCTCCCGCCGTTGCTCCTCAGTGCTCAAGGCCTCCTGTCGTTGTCCCTAAGTGTTCAGGACTTCCCGCCATCATTACCCCCTCCACAGAGCGAAATTTTAAAACCACATCTTCTCACCAATCCCGTCATCCAACTCGTAATCTGCCGGTCTCTCTTTCTCCCCAATCACCTCCACCAACCTCTCATCGCTGCACCACCATCGCCCCGCCAGACGAACCCCTCTTCCAAAATGCGACCCAACTCATCAGTTTAATTCAAACGTGTCACCAGTGCGAAAAGAGTTTTCGCTCCCGCCGCCATGGAGTGGATCACCAGAGGAAAGAGCATAACTTGAGACACTGTCCTGTCTGTTTTGTTACGATTTCCCGCCAAGGGAATGCCTTCAAAGACCACCTAAAATTGTACCACGCCCTCGAAGGGGACACGGAAATGCTGTCGTGTCCCTTCTGTTCGGCAGCACAGAGTTTCGAAGGGCTGTACCGCCACATCGGGTGGATTCACCTGATCCCCGTGGAGGCTGATTTGACCGCCAATCAGGAAGTTGCTCACCCTGCCCCGATACCAAAACCACATAACAGCAATGGACGTCAAACGAGCTCGGCCCAAGAAGGGAGGAATCCACCCCAAAATCACACGAGCATGCGGCAAACGTCCCCGCCAAATGCGAATTGTAAACCGGGCCAGGCATCCAAAACAGGCAAAATTTCCAACCAGATACCACCATCGATTAAAAATACAGACCCCGCCAAAGTAACCAATCGGACAAATTCCAGGATGGTAAATCCCGCCCTAAATCGTATCCCGCCAAGGCAACCAGACCCGCCCTCTTCACCCCAACCAACCAACAATTTCCGGCGGAAATCCCCCAGCCCGATCCCACCTCAACCAAAGCGGTCAAAGATAGCTAATCCTAAGCATTCCGAACAAGAGTTAAGTGACAAAATTAAAGCGGCACTAATTACTGCGAAAAGAAGGTCCACCATGGAACCAAGTGTTCCACGCCAGCGCAGGAGGACGGGTCAGATCTCGGATGATGAAATGTTCTCAACACCCCCGCCAAGTCCACAAGGTACGAACTATAATAAACAAATTTAAAATCATTTTCGTGGGATCGTACACTTACATAACTTAAGCTGGATAAATTGCCTTATTTAATAACTCATACTCTAATTTTACTTAGATAACCGCACCACTGGACAACTGAAGACTTCCCAAATTTCGAAACTTAACATTATATACCAGCAGTTAAATAGCTACCCGGACACAAAAATTATCTCCAACAAGGCGGAAGAGTTTGGAGTTACATATGCCGTGGTAGCGATAAGTGATTCTGATGGATTATAGAAAAATTATTTACATAAATTTGTTCTTATTTGATTAATCTAATTTTTTATCCCATTTTCAGAACTGGTTTACAAAGAAGCACATGGACCACTGTCAGCGTGTCCAGCAAAGCAATCGGAAACGACGACGCTCGGAACCCAAATAACTATTAGGCAATTGTACCAAGCCATAAAAAGGCAATAACACAAAATCATCAACACGAGATATTTACATGTACATACATATACTCATATCTGAGATTTTCTGACAGTTCTGTACACACATATGTAATCCGATGTAGGAGTAATATATTTATTTGTAAAACTTAGAAAATAATCTACATGACCACGATCACTTTCCCTGTTCGTGCACTACTTGTTACAACGTTTTTAAAAATCCTAAAAATAATTCTGTCATTAGCTGAAATTTTATTCTAAGGGTGTGTGACTTGCAAATAGTTAAGAAGTAATTGAAGGGATTAGTCAACCGAGCAATGAATCAGTCAGTGTTTCAGAGCTCTTTGTAATTTTATAGATAATGTGTATAATAAATATTGTGCTATAAGTATCAAAGTATGTATGTTCATATATAACTTTTCAAAGCTGTAAGCAAAATTAGGTATGTTAAACTTTGTCAACACCACACACAAATAAATATTGTTGACATATTTAGGCATGCATTTATATTTATTATATATTTATATGTATGTAGGTGCAATAAAACTTAATAAATTATATATTTATATATGTACAGATATACACGTTTCGCATAAGTATGAAATATGTATCATGAACTCATTTGCATGCAAAACTCATTGCATAAATATTTAAATGCCGGTAAGAGGATTGTATGTGCATATGTATTTACTGTAAAAATTCAAATAGTACCCCTTGCTCAAATAATAACCGGGTCTCATCGATTTTGTAAGTTAGTAGTCCAAAGCTACTATTGTGTTTTTACGGTACTTTGAAAAGGGCTTGGACCGGTCGGGTTTTTGAAATCTTAGGCCCGACTCACATCTAATATCTATGTAAGTATCACTCTCAATCATTTTTTGACAAAATTGTTACCGGCGGAGACACTATACAACGCTACCGCGTGGTAACACTATAGTAACAAATTGTCTTCTGAGGGTAAGAAATTGCCTCCGGTATCGGTAATATTTTTATTACCTGAGCGTTGACATTGGGGGCTGAGCAGGATTTAGCCTCTGTATGTATGCTACCCTTCGATGATAAATTACTACCCGAGCGGTAGAGTTGCATAGTACCTCCGCCGGTAACAATATCGTCAAAAAATTATTGAGAGTATACATACACAATATGTATGTGCATCGCATTGAAGTTGGGCAACCACAATTTGTTTGTTGTGTCCACACAGTTACATACATCTTTAGGTAGAGGGATTCTCGACTAAAATTACTAAAATATGCCTATGTAACACCTAACACCCTTCCACATATGCAAATATGCATACTTAAGACAGATTGATTTTTTTATTTTTCAAAAGAATTCACCAATTCAAGAAGAATCAGGGTATTCCGACCCAGGGTTTTATTGGGTTGGGTTTTTTGGGTTTTAATGGGTTGTTAATGAATAAAACCCAACGGGTTTTACCATGTTAAATGGGTTTTATTTGGGTTTTAATGGGTTGTTAATGAATAAAACCCAACGGGTTTTACCATGTTAAATGGGTTTTATTTGGGTTTTAATGGGTTTTATTAGGGTTTTAATGGGTTTTAACTGCGTTTTAGCTTAAAACTATATTCTAAAAGCTGAAAACAGCTGTCATACATTAGTCGAAGTTGTTTGATGGCAGCTAAGTAGTTTATTTGATTAATACTGTAAGTTTTGAAAACCAGGAATAAATCAGGGACATCCCTTACCATTACAAGTTTCAAGTGACAAAAAATACACAAAAATAATTTGGGAACGAGGTATGTTTAACTGATCATACATAATTTAATACATTTTGCGATCATAATTAATACTTTTTTTCCCGAATACTTCCTCTCATCTCAGCGAATAAATTAAACAAAATACTATAGTGTTTTTTAATTTAGTTTTTTAAAATGTTTCAAACCGATCTTAATTATCACGGTGATATAATATCACCTCTTGAAAAATCGAGTTCTTATGGACAACGAAGTACTTTATTATGAGCAAAATAGTATATCTGTAAAAAGCACTTATTATATTCTCGATCGTAATACATACGTGCGTTGTGCTTTCATTGTTCATAAGTACTCGATTTTTTCCAGAATTGATAATACACGTTAAGATCGAATTGAAATATTAAATTTTAAAAACTTTTAAACAACTTGGATTTCATTATGATGAGAGGAAGTATTCGAGAAAAAGGTAATATATATTCTCATAAAGTATTAAACTATGATCAGTTAAACAAGACTATTTCGAAACGGATACAAATTCTAACATGGACAAGTAGGATTTGCATATTAATTGAAATTGGATTGCAGTAGTAGTGAAAATTGTTGTTCAATGTATTACTTATGTAAAACCTAATAAAACCCAATAAAACCCATAAAACCCATTAAAACCCAAAAAACCCATTAAAACCCATTAAAACCCCTGGGTCGTTACTTTTTGATTAAAACCCTGGGTTTTTCCGAACCCTGAGAAGAATATCACTCCTCATGAAACACTTGCATATCCCCAGAAATTATTGTCATTCCCAACGCCGAGGAATTTAATAGGTGCCTGGTGGGCAAGTGGGTTCCGGTTCCCCTGGCATATAGTCCAAGAAATCTTCCACCCTATATTTTGACAACTTCTAGTTAATCGCGAGCCTAACCTTCTCCACGACGGCGGCCTTGTTGGCGGCAAATTCGGAGTCAAAGCAAGCCTTAAGGTTAGCACTGAATGCGGGCCAGTCAACGGGGGCCCCACCTATTCGGAATTTCCGGCCAAGGTCGACCCTGACTGTATCGAAGGAGACAAAAGACAGGGCCAAGCGACCGATTCTGACGTAATCTTCTATCAGATTGATGTTAAGGGTGAGAGATCCGAAAACCTTGAGTCTGCCGATGTTCGCCGTGGCTGGAGCGGGGCCGTACCCGCCACTGGTAAAGTTTCCGGATGGGATGCATCCCTGGGAGAAGGGCCTCGCGTCAAGATACCCGGTCGCGGTGTAGGTCGTGTCAAGGCTGAGCTTGTCAACCGTGATGGTGAACTCGACCGTGAGGGCGATCACGGTGATGGTGTATTCGTAAGCGAAGGTGTCCAGACCAATAATGGTGGAGACTCTGTGAAAAACGTTGGAAAACAAAATGAAACGTTTTAAGAAATTTATGAAGAAAGAGTCTCCCGTTACCCGGTGGTTCCGCCCTGATGGATTTCGAGGATTGGGTGGTAGGTTATGTTCAAGGGGCCCTCGGTGCCGATGTAGACGGGGGGAAGGGCTGTGGAATTATGTAGGGAGTTGCAAAAATTCAGAAATTTTTAAACATTGGAAAATTTAAAATTTTTAAAATTTTTATCATGTACTTACTACATGGTGGGCCGGTTTCTCTCGTTTGCGTGATGGAGTTGGCCAAGCTGCCGGTGACGAGGAGCAGGACGATGGCGAAGACCTGCATGGTGACGATTGATTTGTTTTGGAAAAGTTGAGACTTGGAAACTTATTGAGAGAGCTAGAAAACCTAACTGATGAATGTGGGAGGATTCGGTGTGAAATAAATGCATCTCGCATTGGAATGCGCATACATACAATCGGCTTATCTGATGATGAGATGATTGCGACTAATGGGGACGCAGATGGATGAGCAGATAGGGCAAAGAAGATAAGGTAAAAATTGATATTAGGAACAAATCGAATTGTAATCTTTCAGTTGGTGAAAACATGACTATACTTTACGTAGAGAAATCTATACCGTATGCACACAATTATATACGTTATCGATTTACAAGCAGATAAATCAATTAATTAAATATTTATCGGTTTGAAGTTAATTGGATTGCATTGGATTCCACATTTTTTGAGGAAAATTACGATAAGTTTTATGAAGGTGGGTTGACATACCAGGTGACCCACTGAAACTGTAAGTGAAATGATATTTACGCCGTATGTTGCTTTACCAGTTTTTGTATTTCAAATTTCTACTTAATCTTAATCGAAAGCCACTTAATTTCTGTGTAGTGAACTGAGTTTGGATAGTTTTCGAAATTTCCTCCTTGTATAAAAATAGTACAATCTAAAACACGGCCTTGATTTGAGCAAGTTTACAAAAATTGTAAGCTAACTTTCGTTACAAATATTTCTAAAATTTGGTGAAAGTTTATAGAATTTACAGATTTTGTAATGTACCAAGGACTGCGTGAATTGCTCCAATGATTATTATTAAGTGATGTAGATGAGAGTTTATTCAGTCTCATGTCTTCCGATCGAATTTCATATTCCCGATTTGTTTTTTTTTGCATTTATCAAGTTGGTGATAAAAACTTGTTTGTACTAATTAAAAACTTATAAATTCAATTAAATGGAATAGCAATTTCAATTTTGTTAGAATAGTCTGTACATATTATATGCCGAAATAAGCTGAACGGTAATTGCTTATGAAACTCTCTTCCAAAGGAAATGAAGTTTCTGATTAATCACTCAATAATTTAGGCTATTAATTATAATTATTATATATTAATATAGACTAAATTATTGAGTGAACCGATTAATCACACACTCTTCAATACTTTAACTTTGTAGCAGTGTCAGAACGCCATACCCGCATTTAAGTTTTTAATACATACATACATGCATATGCATCTCATTGACGTTGGGCAACCACAAATTGTTAGTTTTGTCCATAGACACATCTGTAGGTGGAGGGATTCACAACTAAAATGTGCCTAACACCCTTCCACACATATACATAAATACGCGTGACTAAGACAGATTTTATTTTTATTTCTCAATAAGTAGAATTCGCCAATTCGAATAGAATCTTATTCCTTACAAAATGCATAAACCCAGAATTTACTGTCATTCCCGCCAAAAAGAAATTTAGTTGGTGCCTGGTGGGCAGGTGGGTTTAGGTTCCCATGGAAGATAGTCCACGAAATCTTCGATCCTATACTGGGACATCTCGTTCATCGAGAGCTTAATTTTCTCCTCAACGTCGGCTTTGTTTGCTGAGGAAATGACATTTGGTAACCTCTGTGACCTTCACAAAATGGCTGTCGTTACTAAGTTACATTTTTCTGCTTTGGTTTGGTGGTTCGGTCTTTTCTTGCCTTGCTGGGGACAAGCTTGCTTGAATCTCTTCATGATATTCGGAATTTTCTAGAGCTTAAACGAGGTCAGAAAATAGATATTTTGTAGTCCAATCCTTCTTTCGTGAGTGCTCAAATTTTTCTCAGCGATACAAAACTAAACTTTTTTAACCATTTTTAGTAAATTTGTACTGTAATGAACATCAAATCGTATTATACTAACGTTACGACATTCAGATGTGTGAGGGTTTTCGATATAAAAAATTAGGTACCACCATTACTTCTGTCATTACAGTTTTTCATGTTTTTGAAGTTTTTTCTCAATCTCTCCCGAAAGGAGTCAGATTTACAAATTCTACTTGAAGTATTTTCTTATCAATTAGTTTGGCTGTAAAAACGCCTGCAGAATTAGCCCATGGTTATCCCATGGTAAAAATATCATACACGGTACTGAGCACAAAATTGACCATTATTACTTTAAGCAACCCAATGTATGTATGGGAGCGTCCATAAATCACGTGATCGATTAGAGGGGGGGAGGGGGTCTGAAATTTGTCACCAATTATCACGGGGGGGGGGGGGGGTTGTAGATGGTCAGATGTCACGTGACATGAAGTTTTTTTTAACTTTTGTATATGCCAATAAATGTCATGAGAGTTATATATAAGTAAACTCTCTTGGCATACCACACGCACGTTATATAAACTTGATTGTCATTTTGCATATTTAGAAATTTGCTTCGACTTAAAATTCTTGTCTTACTGGCGTATTAAATAGTCATTTACACATGTGTGTAGCTCTAATTTGATTAATGATTTAAAAATTATTGTTACTCCGGACAACATGATTTAATTTGAGCATCATCTCCTGTCACGTGACCGGTGGGGGGGGTAGGGAAATAATCACCACCGGTCACCAAGGGGGGGGAGGGGGTCAAAATTGTCCAAAAATCGATCACGTGATTTATGGACGCTCCCTATGTAAAATCTGAGTTTTTCTACACACTATGTATAAATGAAATGTCTCCGTGGTCTGTCAGAACTTGCTACAACGTATCTGAACCTTACATACCTACCTATTTACATGCCCGCACAACATCCAAGTTTTTAACACTCGTATATTTGCCAGCAACTTACGAGAATATATCCTAAGCAAAATGGTGTTGAATAATCCCCAATCGGAGTGCATATATACCTTCACCGGCGCGGTGATAACGGGCATTACCGTATAATGAAAAATATTTATACACTGTTGTGGTGATGATAACTCACCAGTCAGAATCAAATTTTACCAACCCAGAGAGAAGTTATCACCAAATCAATACCATCACGGAGTGTACATAAATTTGTAACTAACTTTACCACATTTTTAACAGGGTACGTATCTACATATTTAGATACTTATGTAACGGTTTGTCAATCCTTTACATACGTTGCAATAAAATTGCATATAAAAAACCATCCTGACGAGTCTAGCTGGAACTAATCCTAAGAAAAGTTGCAGCAGGAGAAGGAGATCTTTAGTGTGAGGTTTGCTTCCATAGAGTTTTATTAATATAAGCAGAGGGAGTACCATTGCTGTTTGTTCAGCGAGAATGCACGCCACGTGATGTTTTGATTTGGTTGAGAACATAAACATTACGTCATCACTCATCACCACCATCACTAGAATGTTATATACAACACATACAAGGCATGCATTGTATGTATAAAATTCTGTGAGGTTGTTGAGACTCAGTTTCAACGTCAGGTACAGGTAGCATGTTACCAAACTTGTTACCAAATTACGATAACCTTCAAATTCTCATTATTTCTTCATGACATA
This sequence comes from Folsomia candida, assembly GCF_002217175.1. NCBI lineage: Eukaryota > Metazoa > Arthropoda > Collembola > Entomobryomorpha > Isotomidae > Folsomia > Folsomia candida. The sequence continues at coordinate 677,700 of NW_019091229.1, read as the reverse complement.
TTTTCGAAATAATTTTTAAGTAATTCTTAACTAATGTTTCTGACCACGGTCAATAAACCAACTTAGATACACATTGTGGTTGGATGGACCCCACTCCGATCTGCTTGTTTTTCCCCAACATGAGAGCCATCATACAAGAAGTAAATCGTCATTTTAGTCTGTTTAGTTGTGGTTTAGTTTGAGGACTGTCGGTATGGTGGCTCGTTCGCATGCAATTTTAGATCACCCATTCAATTAACCTGCTCCTGTCAGGCCTTGTTTGCTTCTCATGAAATCTCATGCATGAAACGATTCATGCCACGAGGCTGTGGTACATACGTATTTATATACGTACCACAGCCTGGTGGAAGTTAAAAGTCTTACGAGTCGAGGAACTGGAATCAAAACTTTGGTAAGTTAAATTGAAAAATCCCTAAATTATTTTTTATCAATTACTCAAATTGTTATTCCGCTGTCGAATTTGAATCAGTCGTCCCAACAGGGGAGCAAAGGGCCATAGTGGCCCTGCCGTCTTTTAAGGTAAGGTGTAATTTTTAAGCAAGGTGAATAAATATTTATAGCTTGTTTATTGCAGGTTCAGAAATTTTGCATGGACATCCCCTAAGTTGTGAGCAAGTAGATTACCATCATTAAATTTTGAAAAAATACATATATATTTAATCCCCCCTCTCCAAGTATTTTTCTAACTTTAATGGGTGTACTCACGTCGTGATATTTTTACACTCCAAAAGATTTACTCAAGATTAAGTTAAAAAAAGAGGATGACGTAACTATTTAAAAGGTAAAATATGTCCAACCGTCATGCAAAATTTTGATAAAGTTGTACAAAATTTATCCAACGAATGGATAGATTTTGCAAACCGTCGCAAAATTGTGTAAAACTCAAATGACATTATGAGCAGGTGGGTGTGGTTAGTTAATATTTTGTGTAAAACATTTTTCACCTGTGTTTGATATCATGTTTTAAAAAAACTAGTTACACAGTGAAAACTACACTGCCTCAAGTACAGGGTGGTTAAAATGTCACGCCACAATGGAAAATTTTTCAATGGGAAAAGTCCCTAAATCTCCATTAGTTACAAGATTTGGGATTGAGATTTTTATAAATTATTTTCAAAACTGGTGACAAAATTCTTAAAATGTTGCATTTTAGAGACAACATTTCGGTAACTAATGGAAATTTATGGATTTTTCCCATCAAAAAATTGTCCATTGTAGCGTATTTTAACTACCCTGTATATGCAATAGGTCATTTACATCATTTGTGCATCATTTGTAACTTGTTGTGCATAGGGACACGAGTTGCCAGCTTGTGCATACATAGATCATCATCAGACTTGTGTATACATACATGTTTACGCATCCTTCCACTTTTTCGTTCCAACGGATAAAAGTTGGTGCATGAAATTTTACAAGCAATGCACAGTGGGCCAGATTTAAAATATTTTGGCCAAAAATATATAGAAGCCGAGTTTGAAGAAACTAGAACTAGATTTTGGTGTGCAACAATAACCTAAGGCATATATTATATGAGGAAATTTTTAATAGTCACATGCCACACCCCCAGTGGGTGTGGCCCTCTGCGACTTCTCGATTTCAACGAAACCATGTCATGTGACATATCATTTTTCTCAGCTCAACGAGGACACCTCGACAGAATCATTATAATTTTGACACCACACCCCCAGTGGGTGTGGCTCTAAGCAAATTGTCGATTTTAACGAAACCATGTAGTGTGATATGTCATTCTTTTCAGCTTGATTAGAGGTATCGACGGAATACCTAAAATTTAGAAAACCACACCCCAAGTGGGTGTGGTTCCCAGAAAATTGTCGATTTTAATAAAACCATGCCATGTGTTATATCATTCTTCTCAGCTCAACAAGGATGTTTCGACGGAATACTAAAAATCAGCGACTTTTCGATTTTAACTAAACCACGTCATGTCATGTAATAAATCATTTCTCTTAACTAAACGAGGGGATTTCAACAAAATAATTTGAATTGCATTACGTAAATTAAGAAAAACCCACTTTCAAACTTTGCAATTTTTTACAATTTCTTGTTGCATTTTTCAAAATTTTGAAATAGCATACAAAGCCTTAAACTTTTACAAATGTATTTTTCTAATCTTTTTTTGTAATTTTTGAGAAAAAATGGTTTTGCTCTTTCATTTATGATATAGCGTAAAAATTATATAACATACAAATTTTTGACAAATTTTAATTTGGGCTGAAAATGCCCTCTAAACCGCCACAACCGAAAACGCGAGCCTTCATGGAAACGCAAAATACGGGTAGTGCTATTTCGGTGTGGGAGAAATTTAAAATCGGAGAAAACAACTTTAACTCGCTGAATTCCGCACCCACTGGGGGCGTGGTTTCAAAATTCTAATTATTCTGTGGATATCCACTCGTATAGCTGAGAAAAATGATATATCACATGATATTGTTCTCGCTAAAATTGAGAATTTTCTTAGAGCCACACCCACTGGGGGTGTGGTGACAAAATTTTAATCACTCCATTGAGATCCTCTCATCGAGCTGAGAAAAATGACATATCACATGACATGGTTTCGTTAAAATCTAAAAGTTGCCGAGGACCACACCCACTGGGGGCGTGGCATGTGACGATTTGAACATTGCTAGTAGTGGCCAGGCTGTCGAGGTATTTTTTCGACATGCACTTCGATTTTTATTGTTTGAAATTTTGCGGTATTCGTTAATTTGATTCTACAAGTTGCTTGACCTTGTGACCTTAATTTCGAGGGGGTGTGGTCGAATTAAAAAAAGCTGAAAATATATGTTTCGCCCATTGACCTAGGGTTTCCAAAACAGTCGCCACTTTGAAAATCGGTCAATAATTGGAAAAGTAATCCGAATTTCAACTTTCAATGTTGTTAAGCATGACAAGATCGGCCATCAAGCCTTTCAGCAAGAAATGTCTTTAATTTTGATTCCCCTACCAGAGGGTGTGGTTTTCACACCCAATATACGTTCCTGCTACCACCTCAGTTTGCTGAGAAAGTCCAATGAGTGAGTATACTTAAAGCATACTTGAGTAAAGGCAATTCAACTTAAATTTGATTTTTTTAACTTTAATGACTAAAAGTGGGTGTGGTTGGAATAAAGCTTGATGGTCGCAGACGGTCGCAGCAGGGTGTACTTAGCACACCATGGGCTATTTAATGGCATGAGTTTTGAGTCCGCAATGCGTGAAGTTTTGTGAAGTTTTTAGAAAATGTGTTCGCCCTATCTTCGTAATGTATTATGCAAAGTTTACCCGGGTGGGTGTAACATTTGGTTTTATATTTTGCATGGAGGACATGTTGGTTCTATACTACACGTTGAAATATGTGAACAGCCAATTCAAGATACCGCCTTAATGGCCACATTTTTAGGCTCCTGGCCCATTGTGCAATGATGCCCTAGGCCCAAGTAGTAAGCACTGCTGACTGCTCGGGCCCATCAGCTCGGGTTCAATGTTACCAGGGTTCGCAAATCCTTGGGGTTTTTAGCCCGAACCAGGGCTTAGTATGTAATCGTCATGTCCTTCCGTCTGTCTTGCGATAACTCTCGAACGATTTGACCGACCGACTTGAAATTTTTACGATATGCATATTGACCAAAGTTAGGAAACGATTTGGAAGATGAACAATCTCCGTCGAGTGGTTGACCCGTCGGGGTCATTGGAATGAGTGGGGTCTTATGCACCGTGCACATAAACCTAAAAACTAATCAGGAATATGTACATATGTACATAATAATACTGTAGATACTTGGAAATTCAAGTCGCACATAAAACGCTCACAATTATGTACATGGTGAATCCGAAAATTTAATTTTCATTAATCTAACTTTCAAGAATCTTGTTTCAATCTGCCCTAAAATCTTACATAAACCATGGAAAGCTCCACAAAACCTGCATCAAGCATTTGGGGTTTTTCCGGGGATTTTATACCCCAAAAAACACAAAAACCCCAGGGTAGCGAACCCTGCTCATACTCTAGTGCTGAGTCAGCAGTAGAGTGTGAATTGTTTTGTAGTCTACTTCTTATGTAGATACGAGAACATACTCTTCCTTGTCTGGATGAGCAAACACACGTGGACTTATTTTAACCTCTTAACCAAGAAGTACATATTACACATTGCTTAGTATTTTATTTTGACGACAAAACTCCCAAATTTGTGTACTCTATAAATTACACTGACTCCCAAATTTATAAACAAAAGAGAGCATATTTCTTTGATATTTTGTGGAGAACGTGATGCTAAAAAGTGAAATTTTTCGATGTTTTCCCTATCCCGAATAATGTTAAAAAGTGGATTTTTCGTGTTTTTTACCCCTTAACGTGGGTGTGACGGACGAAACTAAGGTGGCCATCGAATTAATACACCACTTATATATTCTTGCTCACACATGGGATATATAACGTGTCCAAATTACATCAAAATCGTGACAAGTAGTGAAGCTCTGCTCCTCAGTGAAATGTAAAGTACAAATTAACATATTTTTAACTACTCATCTTGCCATATTGTACATATATTAAAATAAGTGCACTATGTGCACTAAGACTGCACTAAGATTTTTTATTGTGTATTAATAAGTATGTATGTAGAATCCGTTTCTCATTGTTGACAACCTTTTAAAAAATATACTAAAAAAATTTCTGCCTCAATTTCAAAGTCGTCGTTAGTACGCCCAATCTGTTTTCCGCATAATGCGTACATATTAATACGCGGACCCAAGTGAGGTTATTATTAATAAAGTCACTAAAAACCATTTTTTAACATTTCCAGACCATCTTCCACCAATTTCGCCCACAATGGGATCGACCAGTTCCACGTCCACCACCTCCACTAAAGCTTCCGGCAAACCAACTCTTGTCATGGATTCGCAAAATTTTTTGCCACCCGATACGTCCAAATCTTCACTATCGGAAATCAACGTGCAGCTAAAGTCTCATGTTCCAATAATTGTGAAATTTCGACGGTCCGGTGGATCGATTTGGATCCAGACAGAAAATACCCCCACCACAATGCCACGTGCTCCGCCCCCGCCAAAAATATCCAAAATGCCCTCGCTCCCGCCAAAAATATCACTGGAAACACCCCGCTTCCAAAATGCGAAGCAGCTCGTCGACCTGATTCAAACTTGTCGGATATGTGACAAGAGTTTCCGCTCCCGCCGCGATGGGGTTGACCATCAAAGAAAGGAACACAACTTAAGACATTGTCCGGTCTGTTTCGACACCATTTCCCGCCAAGGAATCGACTTCAAAGAGCACCTTAAAATGTACCACGTGCTCGAAGAGGACAAGGAGTTGCTGTCGTGTCCCTTCTGCTTGGCAGAACAGAATTGTGAAGGGCTGTACCGCCACATCAGCTGGAGTCACCTGATTCCCGTCGAGGTCAATATCGCTAATCGTGAAGCTACTTACCCCGTTATGTCAACGCCACACGGTAATGAACACCACGTGAGCACGTGGGAAGGGAGTGGACCATCCCAAAATCATCCGAAATTCCTGCCAAATCAAACGTCCCCGCCCAATCCTGCATATCGCAAACCAGGCCCGGCATCAAAAACAGGCCGGATTTTCAACCAGGGGACGAGTTTGATGTCGTTTGATGATTTGTCGCCATCATCAAGTCTGCAAGGTAGAAAATACTATAAATTTAAATATTTTTCGTGGGAAATATTATAATTTAAGGTTCATAAATAAATTACTTGATTTAATAATTGATGCACTAATTTTATGAATTTAGAAAGCTCCAGCTACCGCCCAGAAGAATTGAGGCCTTCACAAATTTCGAAACTTAGTCAAATCTATCAGGAGTTGCAGTGTTACCCGGAAAAAAACCTGATCTCCAGCACGGCCGACCAGTTTGAAGTTACATTTGCCGTGGTAGCGGTAAGTAATTCTGATGGGAAAATTTTAGCTGTGCTTCTCTTCTGGACACAAAATTGGTTTGTTGCTTAAAAATGCATAAAAAAACATAAAGTGTACAAAAATGCATAAAAATGAATGAAAAACGACTCATACAGGAAATTTAATATTTTTCTACCGTCAATCTAAAGATTCCGATATCTACATAAACCTTGAATAGAACGGAAAATATAAAAACGAGAAATAGTTAATTTGAAAATAAAATGACGAGGAAAATGCCATAGAAGAGCAGAAATATTTTTTGATTAGTCAAAAATCTGGATAAATTGAAATATTAATATTTATTTTGCACTTAAATATGTACATATGTAGACGATTTTTGCACATTTTTGTGCATTTTAGTACTTGCTTCCGGAATTTTGTTAGGTGTTACTAAACGTCATAAAATATTTTGTGTGTACTAATTTGGTGTTTTTTAACGGCATAATTTTAGTATATATTTACTTACACACCAAAAAATTCTTGTTACTTAATTAATTTCATTCTTTACCCCATTTTCAGAAATGGTTCACAAAGAAGCACATGGACCAATGTCAGCGTACCCAGTGGAACAAACGACGACAGTCAGAACCAAAATAATTGCTAAAAAATTATATGTACATATGTACCAAGCCATAAACGCTGTCTAATGCAAAATCACTAGATATATGTATGTATGGGTACAAACTCAATCTGAGATTTTCATGCAATAAATACGCTATCTAACCTGATTGACATGTGGACATCACAGTCACAAAACATATGCACATATGTACTTCGAACTTGAACAAAGAAGTCTTTGAAGTAATTACTTCAAAATTTTGAAGTCATTAGTTGACTGACTTGCGTAATACCTAAATAATACAATTCTCAAGGACTTATTTTATTCATGAGTAAAGAAAGCAAACTTTTCTTTCACTCTTGTTTTGCGATAATCTTGCTTGTTAGTGGTATCCTCTCCGAGGAAGTTTGTGTATAAATATTCTTGTAATAAAAAATGTATGTATTTATATCAAGCATTACTCACTAAAAAGTGAACCAAGTGTAAATGAAGTTCATTTCAAGTGCACATTTAGGTTAATATTATTGACAGCACGGCACAAATTAAATTTGTGCTGTGCTGTGGTGCAACTGCATATGTCTTGGGGGGCAAAAAATACTAAAAAAGTGATTTAATATGACTCCATCTGACATTTAACAGGTTTTTGCTGGGTTTTATCATTGCGATCAGTTTTTTACTCGTATGTAATATTTAACAAGTATATAAATATTGAATTTTGTAAATTTTTTCTTTCAAGTAATTAAAGAAATTTAATAGGTTGGAGGTGGGCAGGTGGTATCACCGCCGTCAAGAAAGTCCAAGAAATCTTGGAACCTAACACGGAAAAGCTTCTCATTCACCGCGAGCCTCATTTTCGCCACGACGGCGGCATTGTTGGCGGCAAATTCGGAATCAAAGCAAGCCTTGAGTCCCCCATTGAACGCGGGCCAGTCAACGGGAGCCCCTCCGATTTAGTAATTTGCGCTGAGGTCGACCATGACGGAGGTGAAGGAGAAGGAGGACACGGCCAAGAGACGGATGTACATAAACTCGTTCATCAGGTTGACTACAATGGTGGCATTTCCGACAAGTCGGAGTCCAACAATGGTAGCTTTAGCGGCACCGTTCCCGGTGAAGTTTCCGGATGGGATGCATCCCTGCGAGAAGGGCCTCGCGTCCAGGTACCCGGTCGCGGTGTAGGTCGTGTCCAGGCTGAGGGATCCAACGGTGATGGTGAACTCGGCCGTGAGAGTGAGAAAGTTGATGGTGTATTCGTAAATGAAGGTGTTCAGACCATTGATGGTGGAGACTCTATTAAACGAAACGTTTGGAAACGTTAGAAAATATATAACAAAACGTTTTAAAAAATGAGAGAAGGGTACATCATATCAAGTTACCTATGGGTTCCGCCCTGGTGGATTTCGAGGATTGGGTGATAGGTTATGTTCAGGGGGCCCTCTGTGCCGATGTAGACGGGAGGAAGGGCTGTAAAATTAGAGGGTTTTAGCAGTTAAGAAATTTGCGAAATTTTCGAGATTTTGATTTTTAACGTACGACACGGTGGGCCGGTTTCTCTCTTTTGCTTGATGGAGGTGGCCAAGCTGTCGGCGACGAGGAGCAGGACGACGGGGAAGACCTGCATGTTGACAGTTTTTTGGAAAGGTGGACACTAAATAAGAAACTTACTGGGAAAGCTAGACTGATGAAAGTGAGTGGATTCGGGGTGCTTTAAATGTTTACATGCATGTGTGTCGCGTCTCGTATGGGGAATGCACGGTGGGCTTATCTGTGTATGACACGAGTCACTGGGGAGATGGGCGAATAAGATAAGGTAATAATAGGATTAGAGTTGCCGGTGAGATGAGTTCATCTCATCCCATCTCATGTGAAGATGAGTTTGAGATGAGATGAGATGGCCGCTAAATGAGATGAGAACTCACATGAGACGGGTAAAGTGAGATGAGATGAGATGAGACGAGCCCATGAGATATGAGATGAGTTAAGTGAGACGAGATCAGCTCATTAATAAATATTAATCAGCATTCAATTTACGAACTTTTATGGTGTAACCTAGACAAAACTCATTGTTGTCGACTTTGGGGGTGTACCCAAGTCAAAATTCAATTTTGGAAACATTGGGGGTGTACCCAAGTCAAAATTCAGTTTTGGAAATATTGGTGGTGTAAACAACTAAAAATTCATTTTTGGGAACATTGGGGGTGTAACCAAGTAAAAATTCATTTTTGGGAACATTGGGGGTGTAACCAAGTAAAAATTCATTTTTGGGAACATTGGGGGTGTAACCAAGTAAAAATTCATTTTTGGAAACATTGGGGGTGTAACCAAGTCAAAATCCATTTTGGGAACATTGGGGGTGTAACCAAGTCAAAATTCATTTTTGGAAACTATCGAGGTTGATGTAAGTCAGAATTATTTTTGGGAAATTGTGGGGTGTATGTAACTAGGTTAAAAGTCAACCATAGAAACTTTGGGGTGTATTTTGTGACCAAATCAAAATTCATATTATAATATCGAAATTTGGATATTGAAATATCGAGATTACATGCCCTTGTCACTACATCATTATTTTTCTATAGGAATTTTAGGCAAAATATTGCGTACGAAGCGCTAAATGAGCCATCTCATCTCATCTCATCTGAGCATGAGATGAGATGAGATGAGACGAGCCAGGGTTTTGACGAACTCATTTAGTTCTCAACTCATCCCACCAGGTAATGAGATGGGGTGAGATGAGCTCTGTCTCACTTCATCTCATCTCACCGGCAACCCTACCCAGACTTATCGAATTGGAGTGATAAGTAATCTTCCATTTGGGGAAAACACGACGGTTTATACAAATAAGTACCGTAAAAACTCAATTAAGTAGCCGAATGCTACTCACAAAATCGGTACATAGCTGGGATTCAGATTTTATTTGGACAAGGCTACTATTTTTGAAATAAATAATGAACCAGGACACGGCAATATGTATACTATTTGCATATACACATACATACATATATGCAGATGGTACATTTTACCTGCAGAATCACGCTCAAATTAAACTTCAATAACAGCACCAGTTTCAGAGTCGTAGTCGATGATAATTTCACTCTTTTAGGCGTAAGCTTCATCAATTTCTTGGATACATATGATCGGATTCGTATTCTGGGCAAAACTGGACTCATGAGGTTTTTCACTTTCATGGCGATTTCTAACAAACAAAAAATGCTCTATATCCCTTGCAGGCCAATGCATTTACATTCAAAAAATTCAAGGTAGCAATGCACACGGACCGCGCAGTACATACAATGTAAACATATTTTTACATTACGCAGAACCATTTATTACTGCATGTTCGATATGCAAATACATACAGGGACAGTGGACAGGGACATGGTTAAGTATTCGATGTCCCCACTGTTATATAAACCCCTCCCCGTTATCCCACAATGACAATTTCCCCAGATGTTCCCAGGGGTCACTAATTACCATAACCCCCTGACCATGAACTATTAATTAGGTAAAAATATGTGTTTTTATATGCACAAATACATAAAAATATCATCGACCAAGACTCATAAATACACACGTATGCATGTATGTATATATTGATCTACATACATAAACACACACATATTCAACTAATCATAACATAAGCATTGATGCATATGGGCGTACTCACGACAAAGTCTTAAGTATTTAGCACATCTGGTAACTTTGCAAGTTTTAAAATTAAAAGAAATTAGTGAAGCCAGAAAATTGGCAAAAGAATGTTTTCGCAATTATATTATACAAAGCTATAAGAACGGTTATGCTATCCTATTTTCATTCGAGTTATCTGAACTTATTCCAATAATAATTTTTGATACAGAGGATGAATTTTATAAACTAAAACCTGCCCAGTTACTGGGTAAAATTGTTTAAAAAAATCAAACTTTTCCAGCAAAAGTTTTGAGAATTTTGCAAATTTCTCCAAACGCATTTGTGTTGTCATCCTAAATTTGTATCATATGCATGCATGCGATAGTTGACTTGATCAAGTCATCAAAATACTCGAGTATTTTGTTCAAATGTTAATGCATTATAAATAAACGCGTATTATCAGGAAACGGTTTTTTTAACAAAAAAATATTTCATTCACACAAAACACAAAAAACGTTACTAATCTACAGATAATCTTTCTCCCTGTATCATTTGTACATAGTATGCAGATCTTCGTAAACCGATGCAATCCGGTGCACGAATAATCATGGTATCTAAATACTTTAATATGTATGTATCTATAATATGTACATGATAATCCAGACCAGCCACATAGTACGCGAAACACCATTCATACTTATACATGTATGTAAATATGTATGTATGTATGTACAAAAGAATACATAAACTGGGTGGAAGATCCTCGTGATCTTTTAATAACCGAAATTATTTAAATAGCATTATGTGAACGTCTCTTCCGCTAAAACGTTTCTTTAACCTTGTGCCTGCAGATATGTAGACTTTTGTATGTACAAAAGTCAAGAAACTTTTTCAATGCCAAGTTTTCGAATAATAAAGCAGATTCTTGTCCTTACCCGCAACCAATGAGTATGTATACATGTACATATTTAGACAGACCGTCTCTTTCTTTACGTTTAAAAAATTGTGCATGAAACATCTTCTGCAAAGGAGAAAATAATATCAAGAGTTGCAGCAGGAGAAGAACAGTGTACAGTTTGCTACTCATGTCATCACGTACCATAACTGGACAGTGAAATATTTAAAAATTAAGGAACGGACAACTTTAGTCAATTAAACCGGTAAATCTGTAATTTTTTTTTATTTCTCAAATTTTACTCCGCTGTCAACGAATTTTACCGAATCAGTCGTCACTACAGGGACCCGCAGGGCCTTTTTGGCCCTGCCGTCCCTTAGGTTAAGGTGTAAGGTGTACATAATTTGTTAGTGCGGGGGTTAAATATTTACAATTTATTTTATTTTTTATTACAGGTTGAGAAATTTTACTTGGACACCATCTCCAGAGTTGCAAAAATGTAGGTCTACCATAATTAAATTTTTTTAAATATATTTTTTAGGTGCATAGAATTTGGAAAGAAACTCTTACCATGGCGATTATGTTGCTCTTTTAGTTTGCTTCTTGTCTCTCCTCAAATTCATGCGAAAACGGTTTCGTACTTTTCTAGCACAAGATGAAATACTCAGTATTTTCTGCATTCATATTTTGCGTTTTACTGAAGGAGAGAGCTTCATTCCTTGTCACTTTCAGATTCCGATGTCCTTAGATTATATTTCAATGCCTACTGAATCTATTAAAATTTTCAAGTGGATTGACTCCCTTGCCACACTTGCACCCAGTTACTCGAAGGAACAAAAAATGACCCAAAAAGCCCTATTTTGACCTAGTCAAACCATTACCAAAAATCTAATTTTACTCAGATTTAGAAAATTCTTCCCCCATTATACTCCCAAATTGTCGCTTTTTCATTGCCAATTCAAGTTTTTTTTTAAATTTTGATTTTCCAAAGGCATACCCCTAATTAAGAAATTTAAAAAAACATACACAGAATTTAATAGCTTGCCATCATAATTCCTACAAAAACGCAATGAAAACAACTATCCGCAAGAATTTTTACAATCCGAATAAAATTTAATTTTTAGTTATAGTTTGAAAAGTTATTTTTTTCGTGTTGTTCGCCAACCTTGAGTGTCGGCCACGCCCTTTATTCACTCATGGGATATGTATGTACATACATATGTACTACATACAACATATTCAAAAGGGCATCGAATTCTGAAAGTGACAAGTAGTGAAGCTCTCCTCCTCAATGAAATGTAAAGTTAGAATATTTTTAACCACCCCTAACAGAACCTGAAGCCGTATTTCATGCGTTTTTTGTACGTTGACGCGTATTTAGTCCGTAAAATATTTTTCAAATAATTTTAGTTAGTTTTACTTGCATTAAACACAAGAGAAATCCTCAGCATTTTATGAACAAGTAATACGAAGGTAATAGAAGTGGTTTACGTCACAGTAAAACATGCGTATTCATGGCTGATAAAACTCATTTAATATATGTGTAAAATCCTTGCGTATTTATGCACCTCGTAATACATGCGTAAACAGCACGTTATTTTTTAGTGAGACAAAATAACTAAAGAGGGAATATTTGAAATAAGACGAGTGCGTGGTCCTTGCATTCACTATTAAAATGTTTTCCGTCGTAAAGTTTAAGTTGGACCGTTCGGTGCAATTAGTGCCATCAAGCTGGATAAGTGCTGATAAGCGCCTTTGTTCTTGGCCACCTGGCCCAAGTAGTAACGTCACATCATTAATAAAGAGAGCTGAGAAGCCAAAAAAGTCCTGGCCAAAGTTGGATGTCACATGTTGGAAAACTGCAGGTAATTATACAAATTATATTATTTTTAATTTATTTATACTACTTTAAATTAAAATATTATAATTTTATTGCGCATCTAAAGATACATTTCTAGAAGGACGACAATTGGAAGAAGCTGCCCGATTTACTGGTGACCTGGACACTTCTGACGCAGAGGGCGGGGAAGAAAATAATCCTCCCAAAATCCTACCATTATCTCTTATGACCGACGCCAACCAAGAACAAGGCGAGGAAGTGTCGCAAATTGGTGTTACAGACGACGGTTCAAGTAAGTTGAAAAATAGTTCACCTTGAGTCTAGCAGTTGTCATTTATCAATGTCAAGGTACAATGATTATCATTAGACGTCATATTAAGTCCCTGCTTAACATTTTCAGGTCTTGTAGCTGTGGGAGGAAATGTGTTCCGACTCCAGCTCTTTAATGGAGAGGAAATGACTACTGGAAGTCGCTCACAGATTGACCCGAATTCCGACAATCCATGTGGAACAGGAGGTGATCTGGTTGGCCAACCTGAAGGCGGTATCATTAGCCATGACGGACAACAGAATGACAACGCCGGGTCGTCGGGCTCAACCAGAATAATCCCAAATTTAGATGCCATTTGTATGAGACAGTTAGGTTAGTAAATCAGAATTCCTGTTTTTACACAAAATGGGTCGAAAATATTTTATTTTGATTTTTGTGGCAGCTTTAGAGGAAACGATTGCAAAAGAGTTATCATCAATTAAAGAGGATATTCGGACTATCTTGGCTCATCTGGGGACAAGTTTTGGGGAACCAGAAGTCACTCTTCCTGTGGAGATTCCTCTGCAATCGGAAGCTGACATTGCCACCCTTGAGTCATGGCTTGATAAGACAAATTCCGAAAATCTGGTAATATAAATTAAGTATTTAATGCCTTTTTGACTAATTTCTAACAACACTTTTTTTCAAGACTCGCATTTGGTCAGTGGATGGAGGGAAAAGGACGCAAAAAGTTGTTTCCGGCATTTTGACAAAGGCGCTATCTTCTGAATTGGCAGCGAAAATTAATTTCACCGGTGCTAACGATAAGATTTAAATGACAATTTAAATGTAAGTGTACATAGTAATACTTTAGTGGTAGCCTGTGCAGAAACATTCACAGTTAACCCACGTAATAATGTAAATATCAATGTAGAAAGTTATGTAGTAGATCAGGACGAAGAAAATCCATTACCCTTATCCACATCTAATCTTTCAAACGATTTAAAAAGGTGGAGTCTAAATCATAATATTTCACACGTAGCACTAGATGATTTATTGAAATTAATGATTGCCAACTTTCCAGACACAGCTCTTCCAACCTCCTCTAAAACTTTATTAGGAACGCCTAGACATATTGCAGTTAAATATATTTCTGGGGGTCAATATTATTATTTTGGAGTTGAGGAGCAAATTAGATTAGTTCATAAAATTTACGAGAAAATATTTATAAATATTAGTCAGGTTACTTTAACAATTGGTTGCGACGGGTTTCCGATTTACAATAGCTCAAGTAAACAAATGTGGCCTATTTTGATAAAAATTGATCAAATTTCACAATGTCGTCCATTATTGGCAGGGTTATTCTGTGGTGACAGTAAACCATCCAATTTAATTGAGTACTTAAATCAATTTACCACTGAAATTGACCAACTACAAACGCATGGAATATATTTAGGTGACAAGCAAATTAATTTTTCCATTCGTTGTTTCATTTGTGATGCCCCAGCCAGAAGTTTTCTAAAATGCACCAAAGGTCACTCTGGTTACAATTCTTGTGAACGATGCGACGTTCATGGTGATCATGAAGGTCACATCATATTTCCAACAATTGTAGGAAATTTAAGAACAAATCTATCATTTCGAAGTAGAACTGACCCACGCCATCATCACGCAGATTCACCTCTATTAAAATTAAACGTCGACTTAGTCTCTGGCTTCGTACTCGACTATATGCATTTAGTATGCCTTGGTGTAATGAGAAAATTAATTAATTTATGGTTATCGGGACCCCTGAAATGTAGAATATCAACGACAAATTCAAAGCAAATTTCTGAGTATCTTATAAAAATATCCAGCAATTTTCCAGATGAATTTGCACGACGCCCACGATCATTAATTCATGTAAATAGATTTAAGGCCACCGAATTTAGACAATTACTTTTGTATACGGGACCTTGTGCATTTAGATCAGTTTTACCGGATAAATATTTTCGACACTATTTACTTCTACATACCGCAATGTACATATTATTATCCAAAAGTGCTAACAATTCTGAATGGAATTCGTTTGCGAAATCGCTCTTACTAAAATTCGTCACACAAATGTCAGAACTTTATGGGTCTGGTTCAATTGTATACAATGTTCACTCATTGTTACATATTGCAGATGACGCCTTAAAGTTTGGATCACTTGATAATATAAGTGCTTTCGAATTTGAAAGTCATCTTTGCTTTCTAAAGAAAGCAATTCGGGGGAATAATCTCCCTTTGCAACAAGTAGTAAAAAGAGTAAAAGAGTGGGAGGCTTGTGTATTCCAGGATTCTGTTATTGTTAATGAGAAAAAGGTGAAAAATGAACCGAACAAAAATGAAGAGTTTAAAAAATTTAGATATAGAAAATATATTATTGGCACAAAAATGGGAAATAACTGTTTTTTATTAAAAAATAATGACCTTGTTATTGTCAATAGAATATATAAGGAGAATTGCAAAGTTATGATTGAATGTAAAAAATTCACAACAAGAACTGCAGTTAAAATTATCCTATTAATACCTCTATTTTAAAAATATTTAATGTGTCATTAAGAAATATATCCAGGTGTACGAATAATGTAGAAAATATTTGTCAGAAATGTGTCCTAATTCCAGTAAAAAGTAATTCTATAGATGAGTATTTTTGTATTCCTATGTTGTGAATAATTAAAAACGTGGAATATTATTTAAATTTATGTCGTAACTCGTGTTCTTTATTAATGAAACGCATGTAAACCATGTAAATTAAGCATTCGTAAAACTGCCGTAATTGCCGCATAATTACGTTAGTTTTCAGGGTGCATAAAGGCTTCATAATACCTGTCCATATTACGCTCAATTTTAGCTTTCATAAACGCCCCGTAATACGTGCGCATATTACGTGTATTTAGGTAGGGAAAATGCGAGTTTTGCATGCGTTTTTAGGATTCGCGTATTTAGTTTGTCCCGCTCTGCCAAACCATACTATGGAAAACGGATTCGTTTTCCAGACGGTTTACTAGAAAAATACTGATTTGGTTCTGTTAGGGACTGCATCTTGTGGTATTGCATGACGCATTTTAAAACAAGTGCACATATCCTCACCCTGCAGAGTAAGAAAACGTTTTCGTAATTATTCCAGAGCGATTAAGGAGCAGACCATCAAATGAAACATGATCTACTTCTGACCTCGGTGAACATTGCTTGCCAAATTCTGCGTATGCACCAATGTCGGAAGTTTCACGAATTTTATGATCTGCATACTGTTAACTCATGTCGCTGTGCAAAACTAATGTGTAAATAATGACGAGCAGTGGCCGCGGAAGGCGTGGGGACATTAACACTATAGGATAAGGCAGGAAGGGTTCTATACATATGTATAGTGTGGGCAGATGATCGGGACATGGCCCCTCGGTCCCCACGCTTCCACGGTCACTGATGATGAATGATCTACTTTTAGGCAGTGTAGTTTTGTTCCATGAGATTGCATAAAAAATAAATGCACATTTACATACATAAATACATAAAAAAGCATGAAACCGATCTCGTACATACATATGTACATATTTGAGGCAGGGCAAGATGCAGATTATAAAATAAAACATTACCCTGTGCTCGCCTTGGTCAATGTTGCTTGCCAAATTACAAGCACCAGGGGAATAAGTCTGGAAACTAAATATTAACTCGTGCCACCGTGAATGAATGTAGAAAAAATTACAAATGACCAACTTCGTGGCAATATGGTTTTGTAATAAATTGCGATATCCAAAATTGGTTAAAAAATATTGCACAAAACCTTCCTACTATATGTATTACTAACTAACCACACCCACCATCAAGCTTCGTACAGAAAACTTAGTATAACACAAATTGGGAAAAATTCTTCTTACATATTTGCTTACACAACCTGCATTATGTTAATTTTAAATTGCCACACAATAATGAAATTTCGTCATTTTATCACGTTTAGTATATATTTAGAAGTTCTGAATTACCAGGGGAGTCCCATTGTCGATAAAGTTCTAGCCAAATTTAATCTTGAGCACACTGCAGGCCTTGATTTCCCTCGAAACCACGGATTTTTTTCCGTTAAATTGCACCGTATGACGGCCACAGGTTTGAATAATTTTACTCGAAGTAGAGTTCACCCAAGACGCCAACGTGAACATGAACATGTTCGTAACCAAGGAGTCCAGCAGGATAAGGGGAAACACGAGAAAGCCCGGCATCGCTATTTTCGAATACATTTTGACGCAAACGTACGTAGAGACTATTTGCGCCAAAGGAGCACAACTTATCATCGTGGGGACGATTCGCACCATGAGAAAGCCATTCAAATATTTTTCCAAGATTTGAATACTTCTGTAGAGCTTGAGGCAGGCAAGATTTTCCAAAATTGTGTACGAATTTCCAATCCGGCTGGAGTTGAAAGGAAACATTTATTAAAATTTTTAACAGGTTATTTAAGAATGCGAGACGCATTTCTAATAGTCACGGTCTGTGTCGCGTCTAATACGAGAAAAGTTTTCGGATACAGAGGGTGAACTTCAATTATTTGACCACTTTTGCAAGTTTCGCGAAACGTGATGTAACCAGTGGTTAAAGCTAAGATTTTTATTAGTATAACCTTTTCAATAGCTGAAAGTAGTTAAGAATTGCCATAATCCCAGAAAACGGCGTGGATGTAAAACACCCACGCCGACCCAGAGCTGAACAATATCAGGGCCATCCAGCTTTCAAACAGTACGACGAAGATTTCTCTCCCAGGCGGCATCCACGCAATATCGGCGCATCTTGACGAGAATGAGAGCAGGAAGGGGGGCGTGCATGGATCAAAGGTTAGCAGCAAGAACACCGCGAGTGGAACTGCTAAAGCGCTGAATTCCAATAATGTGAGGAACGCGACCATTGCTTTCGCTTCGAGCGATGTTGTTATAATTTCTCCAACTAAAGGGTGTTATATGAAATTGGGACACTACGTTTTACAAGTTTAGACTCAAAATTATTGTAAAAATCTGGCTACCTTTAAACAGATCACGTTCGAAGGTGATAATCGAGTTTATAATTTGTACCGGTGCGATATCTAGTCCCACGTTCCATCCTACTGAGACCAGGATTCCGTAGCAGATCATGAATGGGAATCCCTGCTATCTTATAAGGATTGACACGTTGTCAAAGAGATAATGGTATAGCAGGACTAATAAGTAGATTGATGTCACGAGGGTTTGAATTTGAGTGACGCGTAATCGTCTCAGGGACTTCATAACGGTAACTTTTCCAGAGGTGGGGTCAAATTCGTAGGGGACGCTTGCTATGAGGTGGGAGAATTTGAAGTGGCGAATTAATAAGGGGAGGAACTGAGTGCTATACATTTGTATAGGATATTTGTTTGCAAAAATTCAGGAATAGAATGAGATGAAATTGCTATTTTGCAGCGAGTATCACTACCCATTAGATATTTGTCAATGAGCGACACGCTGTATTAAATTTAAATGCGGATTATATCGAACAGAGGTTATTATCAGGTAATCAATCTCTCAATAGTTTTGACATTCACGCTTCTAATTTATTCATGGAAATGTGTTGAGCATCAAAAATTATTAAACTCGTCAAGTTATTCAAATCCTTTCAATAGTATATTGTTTTATGAAAATGAATTAATATGTGTACATGTACAATCATAGATATTTAAATAAATAGTGCAGACTAGTGAAATCTAATTAAGATGTTGTCGAATGCCGGAGCGAATTAATCAAGAAGTTTGATTAATTCGGTGTTGTTCATTACAAATGGTCCCATAATCCATTTCATGAGATCAAAGATAAATTTGCCAAAAAATAAATGCAATTTTCTTATAGCTAAAGCACACAAAGGTATTAAAAAAGAGTGTAATGGCATTCGTTATGGTTTGGCATTCGGTGTATCTCTATCGCTAAATTCTGAAGTGGGTGTCAACCAGCTTTCACTAGCAACAGAAACCCACTTTTACATATGTGCTAAAAAATTGTGGCTGGATTTCTTGGGGTTTGGTTAGGATGTACAAAAGGCGTTAGGACATGGTTTTGACGAATTCATACCATAATTGCGGGATGGTTTTTAGTTGTAGAGATTTCTAACATTTTTTATGTGAAAGCCCATGTCTCAACCTATAGGTAAGCATATCTGGCTTCCGATTTTATGTACTCTGCGAAATGAGGAAAGGTCAAATTTGGAGAGGTGTTCTTTTTTAGTTTTCCAAACCAGAGTTCTTATAAAATGGCGTTGAACAAAATATTTTTTTCTGAGGTCCTGGTGCAAAAATCGTCTTTGCGACTATTATCAAGGGACTTAGCATGCTTTTCACTATATAAAACCACTTTTGTATCATGCTTATCTTTTAAGTCCCTTTTGTAGTCTAGCTTCATACTTGTCTTAATGGAATGCTCCCTTGAACGCAACTCCTCGACTTTAAAGGCCCCCACATTTTAGGACTTTGATGCTAAAAATCCCTAACGTGGTTTTTATCCAAGGTAGAAATTGTATGTTGCATTGTAAGTACTTTTGATAAAATTTTGATAAGTGGTTACACCCCAGGAAATGAGTTTCCATCAAACCCTATAAAATTTTTACAAAAGTTCTCCTCGAAATTGAAGCGGAACTTTAAATTTTTTTAACTAATCAAAACGCAGTAATTTTATTATTTTGTCACTTGTACCTTGTAGGTAAAATAGTTCTGCAGCAGGGAACACAAAAAAGTTATTAAAATTTGTTTTCAACAAAATTTGACCATTATTTTCCTAAATTAGTTCACGAGTTTTTTACTATTCCCCGTCAGCTGATTAGCTACCCAAGCTACCACACTATGTCGTTTGGACTCCTCTAAGACATCTAAACGAGACGATTAGTTTGTCGTAGCGACATCGGTTTTAATACGGATACGTAATAAAGACGTCCGTAAGACGAGCCAATGTCCGCCAAAAAGTCGTCTCTCGAAGCATGCTATTTGATGTCTTGGGGATATTCCTGAAGTCATCCTCATGACATCTGACTTAGTATGTATGATTATATGCGCAGTATTTAGTCTCACACTGGAAATATTATATTTTCACATATTTATTTCCAATTCAAAACATGACAATGAATACATTAATAACAATCTATAACTATTAACAAATAACTATGACATTTAATAACAGTAATTAAATTATACAAGACTCCAACGCTGCATATTTTTTATGTTGTTAATTCTCCACCTAAGATTCTTTATGCTCCTGCAATGATTTAAAAATACTTAAAAAATACTAGTTTTACGCTCCTATATTGTCGATGGATTATGATAAAACTATATAAAATATTACCGATTTATTTTTCTCTGGTGCGTGCTGAAACCATGAAGCCAGCTTAATTTTGATATCCGAGTCAGTAACACCGGCACAATTTCGATTATCCTTAACAGCAGCTAAAAAATTGTAAATATCTTTCACATATCACTTAGAAGCAGATTTTAATTGTAAATTATTTACCATAAATAGCGTCTTTAATCTTGCAGTGTTTAAATGCACGTTTGGGGTTGATTTTTCTTATCCCCTCCCAGCAAAATTTACTACCAAGATTGTATGTCATCATACGAGTCATTATGTTAGTAATGTTTTCCTTGTAATTTGTGCCACCGATCTCTTTTAACTCCATGATCTATTCATAAAGGGGAAATCAAATGCTTGTACGATTATACTATTTTTATCATCAAACAGATAATTTATTACCAATTGTTGAAACATCTTCTTATCTTGAATTGAAGTTTCTAGCTCATCAAAAGCTTCCATTGTGTCAAATGGAAAGCCATAGTCGATTTTCTCGGGACGACCACTTGGCGAGCCTTTGCTATATAAATCATACACCATTCTTACATTCGTCGTCAGAAGATCCATTCGTTGCCTAAGTTCGGCGAGTTCCTTTACGACATGCTTTTCAAATGGCGTAAAATTAAAGATGTGTTGAATAACAAATATAGAATTACTTAAACATCCGAGTTCTAAATATTACCTGAATTTTTTTGTAGCTTATTATCAAATACTGGAAGTTTATCTGCGTGACCTGCATAATATGTACAAGGAAATATTTATTACTTCTTCAACAACATCAACCCACAGATCCTTAAAGTAACACTCAATTTACCTGAACATCTCGATTCATTCGATTTATTGTGGTCATCCAATCGACTAAGAGTACCTGAGCCCGGTGCCAATACAAATCCAGGATTTGTTAAGGCCAAGCTTGACTCGTTGCTCCGATTTGTAAATATTACGGGCGGTGGCGGGAAATTCGCCTTCATCTTATCTTTCGCTGCAGGTTTTGAGAATGATGATAGCTCTCTGCTGCTCCCAGACAAACTTTCTTCATACTCGATGTTCAGCGCTCGAGGGCGCGCACTGCGCCTACTTCCTTCGTCATTTTCTTCAACCTCAGATTCCAAGTTTGACGTCCATGCTGCTGTTGATAAGTGTTCGCGTGCTGCTGCGTATGTTGCTAGAAATTTATATAAATAACTAATTAGTTATTAATGAAAATGAGTTTATTACAATGAAATAATTATTCACTAACCAAAACACCTTAGAATCCTAGCATTATAAATATTCCAAGTTTCCAAATTCACTGGCGACTGATTTTTAACTGCTGTCTTCACCTTGTCTGAATTTTTGTAAGGAGGCCACCAACATTTTAGTCGTCCCTCTTCTTCTCGATCCAGCCAAATGTCCGGGGTCACTTCCACCTCATCCGTTTCAGGAAAATGGACCACCGAGAAGACCATTTTGACTAACAGTGGACGAGGGGGAGGGCAGCGAATATCCGAACAGTTTTGCAGCGAACAGTTTTCGGTAGAACCAAATATTTACGTGAAATATCAGAGAGCGGAAACTTTTTCAACGGTCCAAATTTGGAAAACGTAAAAATTCCCAGTAATTCAGAGTTGCACGGTGAAGTGTAAAGTGGAGCAGTTTTCAGGCAAGCGTGACCAATGATCCAAACCTCCCCGCTCTCCAGATCAGTGGCAAAATTTCTCACCTTCACCAGTTCACCAGTTCTCATTTGTACAAACTGATCACGTTTGTTAATTTTTAATATAAAATTTCCATTCACAAATGTTTTGTACTGTGGGGAACCATACCCATGAATTAGTGGACCGGTGCTATGAATATGTTTCAACTCTTGTCGCTGAATGTGTGATGGCGAACTGGATTCCCTTTCTGAAATTCTCCCACAAATTTGAGAGAGAGGAGAAAATCCACTTTTTGTTAATCGTTTTAAAATCCCAAGATGATTTTCAAAACTAAAGGGACTATAATTATTGATGTTGCCGAACATCTTCACGTCTTCGTATACATGTAGTAAACCGTGGACATTGTAAGACAAGTTTTCTTTCCCATAAAGTGCACTAAATTCCACAACAAAAAAATTTAGAAGTTGATCAGCATAATCACCATAACTTGCAATTAATTCGTCATTAGAGTAAATTGTAGCAGCACAGTGGAGAGACAAAAAATGTGTCAGATAATTTGGTGGCAAAATATTATGCAACACAATAAAGCCGGTATATAATAGAAACTGTCGTAATTCCGTTGCTTTCCATCTCGGTAGTTCGACAAGCGACCTAGGTTGTCGGTTAAATTCACAGCACATATGAAATCTTAACGCAGTTAAATTGTCAGAAATTGTGGAAATTTGAAATGCACTGAACTTTAGATATTTTGGTTTACCACCAACCCACAAATTTAAAATTTTCTTCACTACGCCCAAATATATCAAATGCATTGATTCGAGAGGAAGTTTTGATACAAGTCCAATCCCAAGTTCAGAAAGAATAGTAAATCCACGATGATGATCATCTTCAAGCGATGTTGAACTTCCAAAATTGGCATCAGTTCTTCTAGACGCAATTTTATCCGAGAAAACGGTACGATTTTCGTACCTCTCTCCAACCTGTGTACATTTTGAACACGCTGAAAATCCTGAATGGTATTTTGTACACGTAATAAACGCCCTAGCAGGAGCATCACAGATGAATCCTTTAATTTGTATAGATATTAACTTATTTTTCACTAATATTCCAGTTTGAAGTAGTTGTTTACACTCGGCGACAAAATCTTGTAAGTATTCGTTCTGATCATTAGGCTTACTAGATCCTTGGTATATACCAACACAAAATGGTTTATAGTTTCTATCCTGGAATATTGATGCCAAAATTGGCCAATATTCACTTTTGCTACTCTTGCTAATTGGTATTCCGTCTATTCCAATTAGTAAACTAATCACTTCTGGCACAACTTTTAATTGATTCACATAACTTTTAACCCCATTCTCAAGTCCAAAATGTGCGTATGCACCAGGCAGCACATCTCGTTTAGTAAAATGACGGCGTGTGGACAATAATGATCTAGCATCGGCTAGTAATTCTGAGAAACATGAATGTTTTTTTAATATTTTCAACAACGAACTGGTAGCAGAATTAGTCACATTATTCTCTATTGCCCACTTCCGTAGTTCTTCATTAATTTGGTTATCTTGAACTTCAGAATCACTGCTGAAATCGGACGACGACGGCTCAGATATGATTTCGTCGTCGATAACATCATAAATTTCTGAATCTAATTCTACTTGATCGTGGTTGAAAGAGTCTGCAATTAAGTGAGGGGCACTTAAGTCTTGGTAAAAAGTTGCAGTCGACTGATCAGAAATACTGGCTTCTAAATTGTTAATTGTTTCTACAACTGTTTTTTCGACACGACGGCGTAATTGGCATTTCGATAAGCTCGTGCAAGATTTCATGGTGTAACTAAACAAAAAAGTAATTTGAAAAATGCGCACTTTTTTCTTTAATGGACAACCTGAGATGATAAATGTAGAATGTCTATCGACAATATCTAACAGATATCGGTTCACGACGTCTACAGGAGCCCTATTTGCTGACATCGTAATCAATACATCGTTATTATATCCTATGGAGGTCGTCACTGCGACATGTCGCCCTTAGACGATGGCGATGAGTTTGGGAGATCCTCATGACGAGTGTGGTAGCTTGGGTAGGGTCCTTCTCCAAAACTGTTTACACAAAATCTTCACTGTTTAATTTAATATTACTTGAGACACTTAGAGCTTTGCCCTCAATCTTCATTTGACCTAGTGGGTCCGCTTTAAAGGTCAGCAGGTCAATTTTCCTGTGCACGGTCCGATTGATCACTTTTCATGAAAACGTATCAGCGACGATGGAGGCCCAACGTTATGTAATTCATTGTGGATTCTTTTATTATTACATGCAATGATTATCTAGGGTTGTAATATTAACAATCATTCACCTCTGACCTCTTAGGTTATCATGCTATATGAGTAATTCAGTTTGGAAAGTGTTTTTTTGGCTCCTTCAAACTCTGGGGGCACTGGAGGGGGCATTTATAAAGCTATCGGCCCAAAATTTTAAATATATCTTTTTGAGAGTATTATCTTGCAACTGACCAAAAATCAGTTCAAAATTCAACTCCCCGCCAGAGATATTCACCCGCGAATTCGTCAAAACCATGTCCTAACGCCTTTTGTACTACATGTTATTCTATCCATAAAAATTGAAATCCTTCACCCTCCCTCCACCCTTCCGGCACTGATCAGGAACAAACTCAGGGTTTGATTCATGCAAAAATTCTGAATGACGAGAGGAGTCCCATTGTCGATAAAGTTGGAGCCGAATTTTATCTTTAGCACGCCACACGCCTTAATTTCTCTGCCAATCACAGATTTCTTCCGGCCAAATTGAACCGTATTTCGCACATGGGTTTGAAGCACTTTAGTTGAAGTAGAGTTCACCCATGAGGCGAAGGTGAATATGACCACGTTCGTTACTATGGAATTTACCAGGAGTAGGGGAAACACAAGAAATCCCGGCATCGTTACTTTCGAATACAGCTTGACGCATACGTACGAGCAGACAATCTGAGTCAGTGGAACGCAGATTATCAGCGTCGGGACGACTCGCACCATGAGAAAGCCATTCATGTATTTTTCCAGGATTTGAATACTTCTATGGAGTTTGAGGCAAGCCCGGTTTTTCAAAATTGTGTTCGAATTTCCGATCCGGCTAGAAGTAAGGGGAAATGTTTATTTGAAACTATGTATTAAGGTTCTTTAAAAAAAATTGAGTCGATCTTGGTCACAAACAAAATGTGAAATTAAAAAAAAACATGTTGCATACAGCGGATGAACCCGTATGGATCGACTACTTTGTACATAGTGTGTCCATAACGTGGTAATAGATAAGCTGGACAATATTGAGCTACTGCACGATTTTTCAAAGTGTAAAGGACTGTGCAGAAAGCATGTGAAACATACAGTCATCGCCCCATTTGAACGCACTGGCAAAACACAAGCTGGGAGATATGACTATATTTAGATTGAGCGAGATTTTTTAAAGTATAACCTTTTCAGTAGTTGAAAGTAATTCAGAATTGTCACAACTACCGAGAACAAGATGTAAAAAGCCCACGTCGTCCCAGAGCTGCACATTTCCAGAGCCATCCAGCCTTCAAATAGAACTACGAAGATTTCCCTCCCAGGCCGCATCCACGTGATATGGGCGCATCTTGGCGAGAATGAGAGCAGAAAGGGGGGAGTGCATGGATCAACCGTGAGAAGCAAGAATACCGCGAGTGGAATTGCCATCACGGTAAATTCAAAGAATTTGAGAAAGATCATCATCGCCTTCGTTTCGGGCGACGTTGTCATACATTCTCCAACTAAAGGGTGTCACATTAAATTATGGACACAAATTTTTATATGATTTTACACAAAATTTTTGGCTAAATGCGCACATGCGCATTTAAAGATCCAATATTAAACTAGCATCGAGCGGTATTGATACATATATTACTCTATCAAAGTGGTATCCTTTAAATTAAGATAAGTAAAATTTACTCAAGACCGAGCAAAGAAGAGGATAGGATAAAAGAGGATAATTGATCCCTCCGTTGGACAAATTTAACATAACTTTGGACAAATTTTGTACAATGGTTGGATAAATTTTAAATACTGGTTGTGTCATCCTCTAAGTAAGAGCTCTGTATTAAAGTTTCATCTGATCGGTAGCAAATTTATACTGACCGGTTTAATTCTAATACCAAACGGAACCAAATTTGGTATCTAGAAATCAATACCTGCCTGATTATAAAAGACTATTCTAGCAGTGAACAAACCTTCTAAGAGATCACGCTCGAATGTGACAATCGAATTGATTATTTGCACCGGTGCGATATCTAGTCCCACATTCCACCCGAGCGAGACGAGAATTACGTAGAGGATGACGAATGGAAATCCCTGCAATCTTGTCAGAATTGTCACGTTACCAAAAAGATAATGATAGAGCTGCAACCTTTGGAACGCTGATGCATGCGTTACAGAGCAGGACCAAAAAGTAGATTGACATCACGAGGTATTGCATTTGCGTGACCAGCAATCGCCTTCGGGATTTCATGACGATAAGTTTTCCAGAGATGGAATCAAATTCGTACGGAACGCTTGCAATGAGACGGGAGAATTTGAGATGACGAATTAGCAAGGGTAAAAACTGGGTAGAATACATCACTATTGGAGAGCCCTGAGAAGTAGAGGGGATTTTGTTCGGAAAATATCAAATGAAAGATTCAGGAATAAAACGAGATAAAGTTGTTATGCGTTGTTTGGGCGTAGGAGCTAATTATTGTCACCAGCTGTCATATGGTAACTCGTCAAATTAATTGTATTACCGTACGGTAATAATTTTTACCCAATTTTCTACTAGCTAGTGCAGATGTATGTACATACATTGGTACAGTATACGCAGAAAGTCATTATACCCTCATACTTTTTGTACATAAAGCCTAATATTTTTTGAGAAGCTTGAGAGGGTGAACTGCAATTTTGCACAATTGCTTACTATGATGCAAGGTTTCCGAAACCATACTTTAGATAGCGGCGTTGCACAAGCAACGACACGGTGAAATTATATCCAAAATTCCGACAGGAAAAAACTCTTTATACCCCGATTTAAGTTTCATGACAAATTTGTTCAGAGTCTTCTGTGTTAAATAACAGTCAAATTAGCATCTTGGTTGTCGACCTGGATCCTTTGGGAAGGCAGAGACACACCTTGGAATCGACCCAAGAAATGGGTTGGTGAAAGAAGTGTCAAAATTCTCCAATTCAAGCTATTCGGCGTCGACCAGGCTTTGAAGTTTGATGGCGTGTGCTGAGAAATTTTGGGCTTCACCATTGACCACAAACGTGCATTAACATGCTGTCCGATGATTATGGATGGCAATTCAACTATTCAATCTCCTTTGTTGTAAACCAAATCCTGAATAATTTTGATGTGTGCTTAGGATGGTCTTACTATTTGAAAATATAATTATTCCCTAACGGTAATTTCCTCCCGTTGCCATCAAATTCCAACCCAGAACGTCGCAGCAGTAGTTGGAGTACATTATTACTTCGATTAGATTAAACTTTCGGACGCCGTTCCACAACGTAACGCCCAAACAATTCAATTTCCACCCCCATCCTTAATGCTTAGTGTACGGTACTTGGTTTTGTCAGTGTCTTTTTACGGAATCCATATTCTGCTGGTCCCAATTTGAACCAAACAGGTTGATGTTGATGTCGCCAAACAATATCAGGAGTTTCGAAAATTTAACCGTCCAATTGAGATGTTTTTTAGCCCATTTAGCGCTGTTCCCAATATACGCCTCGCGGGGAAATGAATTTATCTATGTTGCTGGCTATTCAAATCCAGGTTAAGTGATCCTATTCTTTATAATTCGTACAGAAACTCGAAGATTATATTCTTCTCTCGTTTCCAAGTTGATTTTTGGTGAAGATAACCGTGAAATCTTTGACTTTTGGCGAAGTTGCCGTGATTGCTCGTTTTAGACGTAGTTTTGGGCCGGTATTTCAAAAATCGATATAGATTTGACGTGCCATGACCTCGTGACCGTTTCACTTCACCCTTTTGCTACATTTCGTTTGCAATGGTTTATTTGATCTACATACACGATTACTGAGAATGCTTCTTACGCTCCTGAGAAATCAGCAGACAAATGTATGTATGTATATAACATGGGGAGGTGAACCTCGGTTTGGCCTACAACTTGTAGGCCTACAAGGTATAAAGTTATTTGAAGCATGCTTATTCACAATACTTACCTATGTACATATTTATGTAATTCAATTCACATTTCAAACTAGCCAACAGACTTCCTCATAAATGGTTACATATCGTTGATAAGCATAACAACAAAAATATTACAATGTACATACGTCACATCACGTGAGGTACTGATTTACATATAATATTTATTGGCAAGCAGTGACTGCTGAAGCATGGGAACAGAGGGACAATGTCCCCACGGTTATTCGATGTACGCATTATCCCCACATGTTATACAAACCCATCCCTCCCACAATGGTAATGTCCCCCACGTCTGGCTTCCGTGGTCACTGATCGCATGTGACTCACATGTACATATGTATGTATTTACATATGGATTTTCGTACAGAAAAGAGGACTGCAATTTATATTTCAGAATTATTTCGTATTATTAACCTCATGCAAATAATATCTTAGGAGTCAAATTTTTGGTTCGACAAATTTCACGCACCCTTTATGCACGGCCCCTTCGCACAAGTTCAGTCAGATCTCCAACCCGCGAGACAGCTGACAAAATAAACTCAATTTTCCAAGTCCCACAAAATGCTAAAGTAAACAAATACAAATATTAAACTCAACATCGTTAATTAATTAAAACTACCAATTAATTAAACTTTACCATGGATAATCCTAACCCTGTCCATAACCCTTGCTTATTGTGCCGCACCCCGTGTCACAAATCTGTTCTCGATGTCGACCCGGTCGCCGAGGATGGAATCCATGTTATCTTTTTGTTAAGCAAAATCCTCCAATTTCCGGCGGACCGGTGTTCCTCGCTCTTATCGAGACACGGCCGCCCCTCCGAGTGGATGGTCCTTTGCGACACGTGCAACGCCCTGGTCTCGCAGGGCATCGCCTTGTTCGTCGAAATGGAGAAACTTCGCGTCAAATTCGACCAGGTTCGGGATATTCTCAGAAATCAGGTCGTTATCAATGACGACGACAACGACGAGGTCGAAATTGGACCAGACAACGGCAGCAATAAAGGAGCGAAAGAAGTTCGGGCTTATTTGAAAGCGACTAATTTTAAGAGGGAGCCAGGTATATTTTTAAATAACAAATTGAACATCAATTTTAAAAATTTGCAAGATTTTGCAATGCGTTTGTAAATAATTTTATCAATTTTTACGACTTAAAACGACTAACTAAAATCTGTAAGCTAATTTTCCTCAGAATTATTTTTAAAAGTGTACAAAATTTACAGAATTTACAATGCTACCAAAGCTTGCGTGAATTACCTTGCTTCATTATCTTGTTAATTTATTCCGTCACATATGTAAATATTTATTACATTTACTTGTAGGTCGTGCTAATTGTGACCCTGGAACGACCTTGACTCACACTGACATAGCCGCAGCGGCGAGAAAAGTTAATGAAATGGTATGATTTTCGTAAAAATTGCGACAATTATTACGAATACTCGCTAATTAGTGTTAATTGAAAGCCTTGATTTGTTTTTTTAGGTGAGGAAAGAATCCGAAACTATGATTAAGCTGGAAGAGGCTAATGAGCTCACCGACATTATTTGCATGCCGGATATCGATCCCGTCCTAAATTATGAGGATGTTAATCTGCTCGGCGAAGAAATTCTTCCTGATGGCGACACTGCAGATACAAATTTTGGACTGGATGATAATTATAACGATGTCGATGATCCCCTCAAAATTAAATCTGAGCAGGATTCCAGCTCGGAACTGGGAGACGATGTAAATTTTGGTGAAAACATGGACACAGAAAACGTAAGCGAATTTTAGCACACATTAGTATATAAAAATTAACTAATCAATCAATTTTAATGGGATAGGGTGACAATTCTTGGCGTGACGATGGCGTCCGTACTCCAAACGACAAGGTGAACACCAAAAAATGACAATATTTATATTAAGTCAAGTAATAGTTTGTTAAAGATGAATACCTATTTTTTTAATTTTTGAGTATTAATTTTGACACGGCTTTATAATTACTCATTGCACTTTTCCAATCATAGTTAAATATGTAAATCAAGATTTATGTAAATAATTCCTTTCCCCAGATCGAAACTCGTCCCGCTTCTTCCGCCACGCGCACCTACCCCCATCTTCCCCCCGCCACCCCATCTTGGACCTGGGCTGACTTCGCCACCTGGCAAGCAAACCTCAACTGCCAACTCTTCGGTACCACATCTACCCGCTCTGCACGAAACGTGGTCCCCCCACTCACCTGGCTTGCCAAAAAATACAACTTTTCCTCCTTCCCCTGCCCCCACTGCCCCCGCCTCTGTGCCACCGTTAACACGTACATGAAGCACACAGCCGTCTGCCTACGCCTCCAGCAACAAAAAACCGACCAACCCGCCCACCAATGCCCCCACTGCCCGCAGAAATTCATGGAACCTGGAATCCTACAACGACACATAATCAGCACCCACCTCCCCCCAGAATCCGTCTCGTGTCCCGGGTGCGGTCTCCCCTTCCCGGATCCGAGCGCCTTTAATCGCCACATTTCCCAAACTCCAACCTGCTTCAAAAGCGCGATTCCTTGCCCGACATGTTCCCACGGTTTAAAATTCTTCCAATCTCCACGTGCTCTAGAGGTCCACGTGGCCACGAAACATTCAGACATTCGTCCCTATCAGTGCCCCCATTGCCAGCAGAGTTTTGCATACGCATGCGCGAAAAAGCAACACATGTCCACCTGTCACCGACCGGATGGCGCAGAAGATATCGCGGTGTGTGAAATCTGTGGCGCCAGAGTCTCCGCGCGCTCGGCGGGGCTGGCGAAGCACATAAAAACCGTGCATGACAGCAGGAAGCCCGGCGCGAAGAGGTACAAATGTGACATCTGCGGGAAGGAGATGATTTCAAACTGGAAGTTAAACAAGCATCGAGAGATTCATATTAAACCCGAAGACGCCCCGCATTTGTGCACCCTGTGTGGGAAGAGGTTTCGATTAAAGGACTATTTGAGGATTCATATGAGGTCGCATGATCCCGAAAGGAGGGGACAGTACAAGAGGAGGAGGAAGGCAGATCCGGAAAGGAGAGGGGCTGCCGGGGCGAAAATTGGGAGGCCGCCGGTATTAGATAAGACGAGCAAGGGTCACGATGGAGGTGAAAGTTAGGGAAATTATTAATGTTTAAATTCATATAAGTTTGTAAAAGTTTCCATGGTATGGTAATTATTGGTAACGGAGATACATATTTAACGTGGAATTTTATGTAATAAATCTTAGATTTAAAATCTATGTACATATAAGGAATTCCAAGAATTCATTTGGTACCTTGTAAAATAATTTTATAAACTCTCACAAAGACGACGCCTTTGATCTGACAATGGAGGTCTCCCAACGTATGCTCACAGATTTGGACCAAACTAGCGTCAATCGATCACAAATATAATTAGTATGAAATTTGCAAATGGAACTATCTGCCAATGCTCAAGTTTAGCTGAGATATTTGCATAAAAAGAGGAGAAAATGCATCCCCAAGGCTGGCAAATTTATCATTTTCCAAATTTGCTGCGCATTTTTCCTGCTTTGAATGCAAATACCTCCGCCAAACCTGCGCATTGGCAGATAGTTCCATTTGCAAATTTCATACTAATTATATTTGTGATCGATTGACGCTAATTTGGTCCAAATCTGTGAGCATACGTTGGGAGACCTCCATTGTGAGTAAGTTTACAAAAATTAGTAAGCTAATTTCCCTGCAAAATATTTGTAAAATTCTGTAAAAGTTTGTAAGTTTAAAGAAATTTAAACAATGTTATCAGGGACTGGGTGAATTTTTGTCCATATAATTTACAGCAAAATATGAAAATATTGTTTTCACGGCATGTCTGTCATCTTTGTGAAGAAACATTTATAAATCTGTTAGTAAAAAATCTGAAATCAGCAAAATATTAGCTACATATTCATTTAAAACAGGTCAATTCATAAAATATTTATGAAAAATGCAAGCATCGAAGAACATTTAAAAACGAGATTTCTAGATCTAAAAACGCATAAATAAATACCCACCATTTTTCTAAACTTTCACACCAATTTTCATAAAAAGATCCACTTTTATTTTCAAAATTCATTACCCTACCCCAAACCCGTACCATTTCCCACCTCTCCCTTTCCTTCCTTGATACCCCACTCCGTCTTCAGCTTCCCCGTATCCCGCGTTCTTCACCAACTCATCCGCCGCCAGTGGCGCCGCATCGGTCAAATCTTCCTGCACTTCAGTCGGGACAGAGTCGACAATCTCTTTAACGACTTCTTTCGGCGCTTCGACCATCGCTCCCGCCACCGCGACCGGATCCGAAGCCGATACTGCGTCCGCAAGAACGTCGGGATTCGTTTCGGACGCTATATCGGCCACAATCTGGGGCGGAGCTTGGATAAGTAGGGCCGAGATAAGGGCCGAATCCGCCTTTGCGATCACTTCCGAAGCTTGGGACAAAATAGAAAGCCCGCTCGATTTGGCCAGGGCAACTTGCAACTTGGCTGATACCGTTTCCATGAGTTCTTGTTGAAGATGGTCCGGCGCGGAGGAAACGACCTCCTTCTGGTTTTCTAGGTGGGGCAAGGAGAGATATGACGGCGGGAATATTTTGTGGTGGTATACTTTAGAATAAACAGCTTACCCGCCGGTGACGAGTATATAACTCCCGCCGCGGTATATTTATTCGCACCGGCAATCATTGCTTGTAGAAAATGCGCAGGCGCGTTAGCTGCAACGTTGACTACTACCTGCAAAAAATTAGATATATTCCCGCTATATTTTCAAATTTCTAATTTACATTAACAGACGCTTCGACAATCAATTCCTTCACGAGCTTGTCCGATGCGTCCGAAATGGCGGCTACAGCAGCGTGCAAATTTTCCCCCAAGGAAACCCCCAAGGTCCCCATAAGAGACGAAATAATCCACACTGTAACGACAGCGGTCTGCATTTTGACTTGATCACAAATTTTCAAGGACTAAATTTCTCCAGCTTGTTGCGTCCATAATTTTGCAATTGTTATGGTTTCCGGGTCGGGTTGTATTTAAACTGAATGGATTGCATTTCCTGGTCTTCATATATAGAAATCAGGGTCAAGAGGGATACCTAAAATTAATTGTGTACATACACAACAATTAAGTTTATTAAGAAAATGCTTGGTACATATATGTAAATATGTACATAATCCATAAATTGTCTCTCACATACACGATATACGTATAAATGTTTGTGCAATGAGTAGCGTCCCATCCGAAATGAAGATAGTGATAAAAATTTTTTACTTGATTTTAATCCGAACAGTTAATTATTACCTAATGACGCCACACAATGATTGAACACCGTATTTTTTAAATTTTAAAATAGCCGGATCAAATAATAGTAGATACATGCGGATTTTTGTTTCAAATTATTGATTGGAATATTTACAGATGAGTATATGTACATTAAAAAACGATTGAATGTTTTTTTTACGCATTACTAGGTTTTCTATAGTATATTTATAAATGATTCAAGTAATTAATAAATGCTTACTAATTATTACAATTATGTATGATTTTCATAGATATGGTAAGTTTACGTGTCTTTTCTTTGCATCATAATTAGTGATTTATTAAGAACAAGCTATCACTAAACTCACATCAGTAGAAAAGTAATGAGAATATCGACACACATACTACAAATTTCCAGGGATGTACCCCTATCAAAAAACCTGCCCCCACCCAACGTCAACTTTGATCGGGGGCACGACCTCACGTACCGCTTAACCCATTTAGACCCGTTCATTCGCCGCAGAGATTTCAATAGCTCGCTCGACTCAACGTAGAGGCTCGCCATCATTTTCAAAGGTCCAATGATCACTCCGAATATTTCAGCTGCTACGATAGCGAACATAATCAAAGCCGGAACGGGTACCAGAGATGTCGACGTTATTAAAATGTACAATGGAAAGCTTTCGCACATCGTCCCGCACCCGACCAGGGTGGGCATTAGGGGCTGTGTTACGACGGAATTGTGCATGGCAGATAGCATCTGCAATGTGCGATATGCTCTCAGAGATTTGTAGATGTTTTGTCCTCCTTTGTTCAAATTCCTGTAAAATTAAGCAAGTATTTATAAATATTTTGTACATGCTTTGTACCGTATCCTGTGAATAATAGGGAGAAAAGTCGCTGGCGGAGGTGCCCTATTTTGAAAACCGGTATTAAATCATTAGTGACCGGAGTACATACCGGCATGAATTTGGGCACATTAGTTTTTGCCTTATTTCCCGTTGGTGACAAAATGTCTACATAATCATTACCAAAAAATAGGGCGCTACATTGGGTGCTATGAATAAAAAGTAGTAAATGCTTTTACTTCACAAAATTCAAGTAAAAGGTCACCTTGGTATGAATAAAAATTTAGTAAATACTTTTACTTTTTAGCAAAAGTACTTACTTAAATTTCCATGACTTTTACTTAGCAAAAAATAAATGCTCAGGCTTTGTATGAATAAACATAAGTAAAAGCTTAGAAAACGAAGTAAACTGTGAAGTTGCTATACCCCGAGCTTCAAGGTTTACTTTTTTTTTAATTCCAAGTCATTTCATTAAATTTTTGGATTGTTTTTTGACAATTCTATACCGTGATTGATTTTCGAAAATAGTATGACCGTTGCCAATTTTTAGGCAGTTTTGGACACCGAATTTGGACGCCCCAAATGTCCAAAAGTGTCCAAAATAGAAAATGGGGCAAAATGTTACCAGTTCTTTATTAACGACTTTGTTGCAAAGCTATGCACAGTATGTAATCTCCTATTAATTTTGAGCATTTTGGTGTGCAAACTGAAGCACTGATTTTTAAAATTGATGAGTAAATTTTCGAACCCGATATTCTCAAATTCCTATTGACCCCGATGGGTCAATAGCAATTTTTTAAATGTAGTGTAATTTAGAGCAAATTTAAACATAAATTAAGCTGAAGGTATGGAAAATTTGCAGCGATTACGCAACTCGAGTTTAAAAGAATCCCGTCTCGTTCTATTAAAATACATTCGCTCTGTAACCGCTTATCACACTATTCTGGTCTTAATGGAACGTTATTAAATTACATAACGCTAAAATGTTATTCTTTGAATCTCCCACCCACCTCCCCCCTGTTGTAACGCTCACATAACGCTTTCGCAAAACCCTTTGTAACAATGAAAATTTGAATTTCCCAAAAAAAAATAATTAAACGTTTTATTTTAAATTCCATAATAAATTTTAATGTATTTAGTAAATAAAACTGGAGCAGCAGAAGAAATAAAGAACGCGAAAAACACATAATCACAAATAAATCGTGTAAAACCACGCAATTTTTTAAAATTGTATTTTGAGGCGACCAAAATAGTTATAACGACTGCCTCAAACCCCCCTCTCCGTAACGGAATTTCCAAATTCCCTCCCTCCCCTTATGATATTACGCAACTTAAGAACTTACCCTAAAACGTAGCCAACTACATTAACCAGCAATGTAGTTAGCTACGTACATTTAGCGTAAATTGCATATACGCTAAATGTTCACTTTATTTCAAAAATTTTAATTTTATTTCGAAAATTTTATTTTTATTTCGAATAATTTTAATTTTATTTCGAAAATTTTAATTTTAATCTGAAAATTTACTCGGTTTCCATGCAATAAAATCAAGTACTTGCTAAAAAGTACAAGTATTTACTTTGTAGTAAAAGTAAAGTTTTATTCATACCAAGTCAAGTAAATGCTTCCAGCTTTACCTTTTACTAATTTTGGGTGCTTTTACTTTTACTTGTTACTATGCAGTATTTACTACTTTTTATTCATACCAGGCATTGCCTCCTCCGGTAGCGATTTGTTTCCAAGGTATTTAGAGTGTATGTAGTCTAACCTGTTAATTGTATCGAGGATTAGTTGCTTCACGACGTTAGGATATATGTACTAGTACCACAACCATGGTGAAAACGACCGTTGCTGAAAGAATAGCATCCGCGAAGGATAGCAAAGCCGCCGGCCAAAGCCTCATGAGAACTGCCGTATTCCC
Organism: Folsomia candida; assembly: GCF_002217175.1. NCBI lineage: Eukaryota > Metazoa > Arthropoda > Collembola > Entomobryomorpha > Isotomidae > Folsomia > Folsomia candida. Next base: position 641,385 of record NW_019091229.1, on the reverse strand, counting down.
GCCATCGTTCCATGATTCACATTCCAGAAGAATAACACTGGTCACGACGGGCGGCGTGCAGGGCTGGAGGAAGGCAAAGGTAAAGGGGATGATCGGCATTGAGATAAATATTATCTTGGTTATCGCAATGAATCCAATGTAACGAATATGTACGGTTTGTACCCCTGCAAATTAGGATATGGGGATGACCCTTCAGTTTCATGCAATGTATATGTATATGTATTGCCAATACATATACTGTTGTTGGGCCTATTGTTGAATCGAAAAATTCGAAAACATGTCTCTTCAGAATGACTTACTTGACTTGTAAAAAATCCGAATGCAATATTTTTTAAAAAATTCAAAATTTGAAAAAGTGTATATAATTTTAATGAATTTCAAAAACTGGCAAAAAAGTATGAAATTCAAATTTCGAGACAATTGAATTTTTTATAAGTAAAGTAAGTCATTTTGAAGAGACATGTTTTCGAATTTTTCGATTCGCATTAAAATTCGAAAATTTACAGAATTTTTTAAAATCGAGGTTTGGGCTGGAAAATGGTTTAAAATTGGCGCCACGCGCTCAGATTAGCGCATTAGGAAAAATCAAAAAATACGGGTACGCTTATTTTTTGTGGTGAACAAAATAAAATTGATCCCATGCAGATCTGAGTTGTACACATAAAAGACTTGCATTGTAAGCTGAAGAACTAATTTAAATTCGAAGAAATCAATACCTGTGTGACTACGAGATTTCTGTTTAACAGTGTTCTACCCAATCCTACCGATCTGATAATTAATTACTCTCCGTTCGCACACAGTTGAATTTTCATAGAAATTGAGAATTCTGAGAAACTTCCCCGAAGCATTCCCGAGGGAATTTGAGACTGCCAGTTCATAAGTATCTCTTTGTCAATGTGTTACTTGCAATTGCATTTGCCAGAATCGTTATCATGTATTTAAATATGACGTAAGTGTTACCAGAAAATATGCCTAATCATATTTTTTAATTTCAACCCACCTTTCACAATCAAATCCTTTTCTACTTGAATCGTAGAATTTAGCAACTGTACCGCTTCTTCTTTGAGGAATGTAAGTTGCGCCAGAAAAACCAACATTGCGGAAAATGCAGTTGCACAATAGTACATCACGACGATCTTCCAGATTGGAAAAGCAGGATTTTCTGGTTTCAACCACTGGTCTAGAATCCACTTGACGGTCACTGCCAAATGCAGCAGGATTGCCAAAGGTGGGGTCACCTGCGCCCATTTTCTTGAATTGGTAGTTACGAATTGTTCCTTATTAATTCGGAATGGAAGATGGTGAGGGTGGAATAAAACCTTCGAGGTGTTAAGTACGGATGAAATATTAGATGATGGTAAAAATACGTCGCGTAGCCAGGTGAGTATGGATGCCCTGGTGAAGGTCATCTCTCTTCATGTATGTCCTTCAGAGTTACTAGGAAGATTTAGTTAATCCGGAGTCAGTTTCTGCACAGCAAAAAATCTGATTTGCATATATGTAAATCAAAGTTTTCAGACATTCATAGAGATGAAGGATATGAAGGTCGATTCCGAAAATATTTAGTATATTAGAAGTTGGCTTTCCCCATAACTAAATACAGGGTGTTAATAAAGTCCGATCCCATTTTTCCTGTAAAAAAGTGAAGGCTAGTATAAAAAAAAACTACCCGTGATACTTACAAAAAATGTTCGACATATTTACCTTAGTATTTGGTCTTGTTACCATTTACTTTAACCATGCCCTCAACTCTTTGTTTAAGGCTCTGTGCTAATTTTTCCAATGTGCCTCTGGAAATCGAATTCCATACATCTTGAACTTTTTTTTACTAGCTCTTCCCTCGTCCGGGGTTGTGGCTCTTTGTATACATTTTCCTTAAGTATGGACCACTGGTTCTTCAGGGGATTCAAATCTGGGCCGTTAGCGGCCCACACCCCCTTGCTCCAGACCGTTGAAACTTGCGTCTTGATGAGACTCAAACTCGCTTTTGCTGTATGGGCTATAGCACCATCCTGCATGAAAACTATTTTTCTTTCATTCGGAAATATTTCCTTGTTCCCCATGCTATCGAAATAGATAGGTAATATTTTTTCCATATAATGCTTTGCATTGACTGATTGGCCTTTTGGTATGATATGTAGAGGGGTCACGCAACGTGCACAAAATCCACCCGCTACCATAACTTTAAGCCCGAATTTTGGGATCGCTCTTGATGGTACATCCGATTTGTTTTCTGTCCTGTAACGAACATTTTGTTGGTTCAATTTTGGATATAGTTCAATAATAGATTCGTCAGTCCAAAGGATGTGACTGCGCAATTCTTCACCAAGTCTTTTTTCACTCAAATGGGCACTTTTCTGAAGGAGTTCTTCAAATTTCAGACGGTCATCGATATATTTTTGTGACATGAGAGGTTTTTTTGGTTAGTTTGTAAGCTGTGTGACCCCACTTCGTAGTTTTCACAAATTTTTGCACGGTCACACAGTTAATTTGCTTCTTCTTCTCTTTATAGCGTTTTGAGTCATTTAACTCCCTTGCTCAATTACGTAATGAACTACCGGTTTTCTTGCAAAGTCTGTTTTTAATCATTCTTTTTGTGGTAGGTGACACCTTTCTGGGTCGCCCTGGTCGCTTTTTGTCGTGGACAAAATTTTTATTCTTCCATTTCCAAACAGTTCTGCGGCTGCAGCCCAATTTTTGCACAATTTCTGTAGGTTTAAGCCCCTGCTGATGCAATGTTTGTATCTCAACTCTAAGATGCTCATGACTTACACGTTTAGTTGTTCCTCCCATGGTAAAAATTTGAAATAAATAACTTCACTGGTTCAAAAGTTCCAGCTGAATTTGTAACAACCACGCTCCAAAAAATGCATGGGATCGGACTTTATTAACACCCTTTACATACTGTATGTACATGGGCCGGCAAATTTTCCCATTTTGGACGGTAGAAACCATTATTTTTATACACGTATTTATGTAAATATTTACAATTTACAGATACCTATGTTACATAAGTTATGTAACTGAATTGCAGTAATGCACGATAAGTAAAGTTGTGCAAAAGTTACTGAAGGTTGAGTAAAACTTATCTGATGTTTTGTAAAATTTTACACCCTCCAAATACTTTAGTCAACCTTTAGTAATAAACTTTACAAGCTTTGCAATACGTTTTGGAGCTAAAAATTGGCACATACTGGTCACCCGTATATAATTAAGGATCGCCCTTTCGACAAGTCTTACCCAATTGTTGTGTCTGTCTCTGTTACTCGAGTGTAAATAAGTAAGTTTTACACAACCTTGTTTACAGTTATCCAGTTCACAATAGATCCAACTTCGTAAAATTGGATAAGACATGAGGTAAAGATAAGTACAGCTCTAGGCGAGAACTACAATTCCCTTTATTTTCATAATTTGCGACAAAACACTCAACACTGGGAAACATGTTCTAAACTTACAATTCGAGTCCTGGTGAATATTCATTCTTACATTTTTATGCGCCATATGCACATATTATTGGACGTCTACATGACGTCAGCATAAAAAGGAATGCAGTTTACAGGCTCAGCTCCCGAATTTTGATTAATTTACAATGCGATGGTGTGAAGTGCAAACCTTCGATTTGGTTAAAATTTTAAAATTATATGGTGAAAGCAATACAACCAACGTTTCTCGAAGCAGTTTGTGTAATGGATGGAATTTCTCACAATATTTGAGGTCGAAGTTGAAAAATGGGCGATTTTTTAGCTAGCATAGGAAGCAAACCCTACTCATATTCCCTTCGTAGGTCAAAAAATCGCTCATTTCTTCAACTTTGATCTCAAATATTTTGACAAATTCCAACCATCGCACAAACTGCCTCAAGAAATGTTGGTTGTATTGACTTGGATTGGATTACATAATTTTAAAATTGCAACCAAATCGAAGGGTTACACTTCAAACCATTGTATTGTTAATAGAAAATATGTATGTATTTATCATACAACATAGAATTCATACATAGATTCACTCGCAATTTTAAATTGAAACTTTAAAATTGACGAAATTCAACTTACCAAAATAAAATTCAATAACTAAAATTGCTTCCCAGCAAAGCAAATTTGATTGTGAAGATATATTTAAATATGTAGGCAATGAAAACGTGATGCTAAATATGACAAACACAAAAATGTATACATTTTTTGTATTTTACAAAAGTGTATTTACACCCTTTTGTAAATGGTACTCGGAACTATGTACTCGTGATTTTTGTAAGCTGATTGTAAACTCATCTTTAAGGTATCTTTTCAGTTAATCGTTTCGTAGATATTTGATCACTTAAAAATTTATGAAATATAACTAATCCTATTTTTCTACCTTACCGGATTGGATAAACTACATATAAGGTGAATTAAATAAAAATTACTTTTTTCACCATTTGTTTCCCTTACTAGGGAACTTTGTCATATTTTTGTTGTGTACTTCGGAATGTATAAATTCATTACGAATTATTAATCATTGCATGAACCGCACAAACCAGGGTATTCCAACCCAGGGTTTTACTGGGGACAAACATCGTTTGTAAGATAAGCATTCTTATTAAGTATATTTATTTAGCATTCATTCTTATTCGAAAAAATATTTGTGACGCAGAATTTATGTAGCAAGCATGGAAATTATTTAAAATGTGTAATAAAAAGTTATTGATGTCGGACTCGTCATGAGTCATGTTTCAGGGAATCAATCTCCGAAAGTCGACACGTGTTCACGTTAGGGGCCATACATTAATCGTGTGCGATTTTTGAACAAGTTTGAATCCTAGTGTCACCCATATACTCCATGTTATGAATAACTAATTAACATGGGAATGAGAGGATGCCAATAGATACTTCTTTTCCCCACAATTTGATCGCATGCTTCCTGCACAGTCCCTTACATACGTAAAATTGTACATAACTTTCTCCTCTATGAACCTATTGCGTGCAACTACAACACAAACAATTTTCGCCACATTCGAAATTAATTTTGAGTCCGTGTAACACAATAATACACGAATGTGTGAAAAAATGTATCAATGAAACCACAAACCCGTGCTCGTGGGGGTAGAAGCGTGCTTACATACACAAAATTGTTATTTATATCAAATGCACAATAACTCACAGTTACCAGTATGTATGTATTAACACACGTGGAGTGTGGTATTGTCAAATTCTTTAAAACCCACGTAAACAAATTTCTCCTCTTATAACGCAGCAAATCTCGAACCAGAAAAGTCCTCACCTACTTATAACGGGAAACATGTTATAGAATTTGCAAAAAAAACTTCCAAAACTTACATTAATTTTCATTTTTTAAATAAAAAATATTAAAATGTATATTTTTACCTTAATCCGTCTCATTATACTAGTAACTATCCTAACAAGAAGTTGTGTGGATTCTCGTAATATCGCAAAGCTAATAGATATTCCGGTTGACTACAACTTTTTTGAAATTCCATTTACTCCCGGTACATTTTCTTCTTTAAATGTTTCTGAAAAATATTTGCAATACAATTTATGTACTTTTAATTCAGTAGTAGACGATTACACGCCACCGATCAATGTTTCCTTTTCCACAACCATTGAAACAATTAGGAACATCGACGAGGCCAATAAGGTATTTATTTCCGGAAATACATATTTCAGAAGTTTAAGTTTCTGAAATTGGGAATACTTCAATAGGAATTAACGCTTGGTATGGAAATCATTTTGGGGTGGACGGACTGGAAGATTTTCGCATTTCGAAAGAATCTCACGCCTTCAGAAGTACTCGACTTAATTCGGGAAGGCAAACATACCAATCGCGTCGCATCGGAGATGATCACACTTAATAATCCCGACTATCTGAAAGCAATTTGGAAACCTAATTTGTATATTTGTAAGTATTTAAATTCAAAAAATAATAATTGGCATTCGGTCCACTATCAGCCACGCGCATTATTTTTGATTGTCACCTCATTTGCATATGTATGTAAATTCCAATTTTCGACGGTACGAGCTTCCCATGTTGAATAAATTCCGTCTCTAGCTAATGCGTCAAATATGCAAATGAAGTGACGCGCATCAATAATTCAATACATGCCTTTTTACCCAACTAAACGCATGTACTAACTGATACTGGGCGTTTAAAATCTTAACGACTTGAATATGTGCGACGCTTTGAATAACATTTTGGCGTGCTCTTCAATTATAATGATTTTTATATAACCTTCAAAATTTCGTTATACAGTAAAACCTGTAGTCAAAAATCCCAACCCGTTTGTGCGTAACTTAGAATTACAATCGTTCAGATTTTAAGATTTCCGCCTCAGTATTGTCCATCATTTTATTATAGACGATCTCGTCGAAACCAGTCAACCCAACTTAATCTCAAACCTTGAAACCTTAAAGTACGATGGGGACGGTGGATATATAAAATACATTACAAAAGTCATCCTCAAATTCTCTCTTCCCATGGACTTTGAATATTATCCTCTGGACAGTCACACATTCACTTTTAAAATTCGCGGTTGTAAGTATACAATAAATTCCTATTGCCACAAATAAATTATGGACCTAACTCGTAAATGCATATTTTCGTGTATAAAGTCTCCTACAATGAAAAGCTCTTGAATCTCGAGTGGGACAAACCACCCACCTTTGCGGGTTACGATAACCCAAACTTTGACGTCCAACTGGAGAGTTTTTCACAGTCTAAAACAATTGTTCATGGTAAATTGAAAGAAATTTTCAATTTTAAAGTTAACGAATCCAAATTTAAGTGTTATTTTCGACTATTCGCATCACGGGGCAAAATAAGAATCGGAGGAGAATTAGAATTTAGAGATAATTGATTCATTGGCTTTGAACGGAATTTTAAAAGTAGGTCTAAATTTTGGCTATTTTCTTTAATTAGAGGAAAAATTCAATCAACTATCCTTTAAATTAATGCTTCGACGCAAGATAAGCTACCACGTGGTGCAGACTTTCATCCCGAGCTTTCTTCTCATTCTGATAACCTGGTTGAGCTTCTTCATGCCGCGGCGCTACGTGGAAGTTCGTGTCGGAATCTGTATGACGACCGTACTCACGCTGACCGCCATGCAGGACAGGTACTGATTTATTATGAGGGTATTCACGATTTCTTTATATCCTCAGTATTCTTTGTATGACAAAATAAGTTACGCCGGTTACGAGATTTTGAAAGCTTCGTAAGATTTTGTTGTAAAAATTAGGCTACTAAGCTTACGACTTTCATTAAGTTTGTTTTTTCTTCATATATAAAGTACTTTACGATACCAAGGATACGAGGACAATTTTGGACACTCTCATTGTATAAATAAAGTAGGTAATGGCTATTCTCATGTTTCATAAATACACAAAAATAGGCAAGGTACACCAAAAAGTGCAAAAGTTAAGGTAAGTACTTATCCATTTATGTGCATTCACACTTAAATACATATAATTACATAAAAATGTAAAGGAGATATATTTAAATGCATTTATTACTTAAACATTTTAGGCGTTAGATATTTGGATGGTTAGCAGCATATTTTTCGTATTTCTGATGCTTGTCAAGTTTGCCATGCTACTTTGGTGAGAAAGAAATTCAGACAAATTTTAATGTAATTTTGGTTATTTATCAAATACTTTTTCCAGGTTCAAAAACAGACAGACCGAATACGAAAAGGTAGACCTCCCACTCCGAAAAATTTCATCCTCTGTGTCACTAAATGTGCACAATGCGAACCATAATTTGCAACATCGATGTGACGATCGTTCCATGATTCACGACATTGAAAACAGCCATGGATTTTACGTCATTGCGAAAAATGATGCGAAAAGTAGATTGGCAATAATTCTAAGGTGTATCTGGATTTTGGAGACTGTCGCGTTTCCCCTCTTTCTTACCATGTTTCTCATATTTATAATTTCATTTTGGAGCTGGCTCGTCGTCAGATCCAACTTCATGACCTGGCCGGCGCATAATAGAACGCTAAATCCAAATTTGTAAATGGGAGAAAGTTAATTTTTTAGATATAACAGAATTATTCCGGCGTGTCGCCGCACATTTGAGTTTATGGGAAGTTCCTATTGCAGAAAATGGACACGGTGAGATTGATGCAAATTATGTAGGTTGCCTGAAACAATAATTTTAGAATTTGTGGCAACTGCTAGGTACATAAGTTAAAAATGTAACAAAAATTAACTAATTTAAATACGCAAAAAATGCAGGTCATGTTATTCGTTTACGAATTATTTCGGCCCCCAGTTTTTAATTCTAAGGTCTCCCTCTGCTTACATACTTCAATTTTTAATTCTAAATATTTTAAGTATTAGTTATGTCGCTTATTTATGTCATATCAAAACTTATGTATGGGGCGTATGTATTGGCAAACAAATATCAAGCAGTAGTTTAATCTTTGGATCAATACAATTACATATATATTGAAAAAAATTGTAAATTGCATACCGCCTTCTCGCCAAAATATTGAGTCTACAATTTTGCCGGGTTTAATGAAGTATAATTTTAATAATTTTTAAATATCGCCAGATAACAAAATATTATCTACCAGGAAAGACAATAGTATTTACATGCTGAAACATGTTTGTGTCTATGTATGAGAAGATGAATTGTGCCTACATATTTATATAGATATGTACACATTAGAGAAAAGTTTAATTTTAAACAAATCTCATGGAATTTAATGCATTAGAAATTACTTAAATATTTGTGTATTAAATATACATAAATATTTCTACCGCGCGGAAGATTAAAATATTACTCTACTTCACTTAAAAACATACACCCTTAAACAATTTTACTAGAATTTACGTAAAGGCAACGATTTAACTTAATCATTGGTGTATATGTATACATTTACAAAAATCCGGTCTAGGTATAAATAAATGAAGATAAACATAAAGCATGAGAAAACCCCTTAATTAAAGCCACTCTACTACCTTTAATGAATTTAAATACTTATGTAAGTACCGGTTATGATTAAATGCAGTTTAAGTAAAATTTGACTCGACACAAATATATACTTAGCTTGTACTATCATCTGATACTTTTATTTATTTTACAAACAAACACTAAATAAAGTTGTGTAAAATTTACTCAAGGCTGAGCAAAATAGAGGACACCTCTTGGAATAATTGGATAAAACTTGTTCAACCTTTTGGCAAATTGTACCAAATTCTTGTTTACTCAACCGTTTGTCAATTTCACACAACTTTATTTAGAGTGCATACTGCTAGCAAATTAAATTCTTGTTGTCAAATAACAGCGAAAGTTTTTCTTATATCCAGAAAAAAACCTGACTTTCTTGTACGTAACACTGAAGAAAAATTAGCTTCGCAATGTTTTCGAATAATTTCACCTCCTCAAAAAATGTGCCTGTCTTACTAGTTCCTTCCGGAATTTGGGACGCTGGCGAAACGTTGGGCAAATATTATGGGAAAGTATCCCCGCTCCCATTTAAATTCATTTCGCGTAAAAAGGTGGCCTTGACTAAACTAACGCCGTGGAAACGCTTTCTTAGTGCGGCATCTTCTGTATGGATGCTAGTGCACACCCTGATTTGTTGCTACCTCCTCGCTGCTGCTTATGCATATCGGAATGAAAACTATACTGATAACAGGAACAAAAAAGTTGCCACTTTTGGTCTCGTGTACTTATCAATTTATCCCCTGTGCATGTCCGGAATTAGTTTTGCAATAGGATTTTCTCCACTCGTTGGTCCAAATGTGATCAACCCGATGGAATTTTTCGAAAAGAGATTGACCGGTAATATTGAAATTAAATCATAGAACTTTGGTAATTTCATTGGTTTCACATCGATTACAATTAATTATTTTTGTGTTAGTCAATCGTTTAAAAATACGGGTTTTACACTGTAAATTCTGCTGAATGACGTAGCTCTAGTGATCGTGGTTTTTGCCCTGTTGATGCCTCGGCGTGGTTACCAAGGTGATGTAGTGGTGTTACACCACTACATCACACCTTGGTAACCACCACTGGTGTATGATGATCATATGCAGGGTATGATAATCATAACCCTGCGTCACAAAATACTCACCGGTCGGTGATAATCCGGTTATGAAAGCTCTTAGCGTGCGAATTTTAATCTATTAAATCAAATTTTATGGTCAAAACCGATGTTTTGGGAGTAACTTCATTCAATAACCAAATAATTTTCACAATTTCAGAACTCCACTACCCAAATCAGTCGTCGCAACCATCAACCTCATCTATCTGGCTTTCCCCAGCCTTGAAACTACTAACTTGGGGGGTCTTAGTAGTGCCGATCATTCTGACACCAATTTTCGTCCTCTACGACTTAGATCCTCTACACGTTTTCCTTCATTGCCCACAACTTCCGTGTCCCTCCTGGATTTCACTACTGCTTCATCTCATCAGAACATTGCTACTCCTCCCGGTGGCTACTGAATTGTCCAAGTGTACCACAACATTACTCATCGTCGGGCTCGGTGTAGTCGGTGCCTGCACGAAAGTCATGCTAGAATTAAAATCACGAATGGAGTCTCCCTTTGTCCTTTACAAAATGAAGTTAATCCAGATTTATAAGGAGTTTCAGATCTGGAATGTCTACCTGAACACCACATTTGCATATAGGGCTATCCCACCACTTGTATTTTTTGGAGCAGGTCTTATGATACTTTCGTCGTATGGAACGATTCGAATGTTCCACTCTGCCCCAGGCGTTCTATATCCATTAATGCCAGGAAGTGGTGTGCTGACGCTTTTATTTTTGGTAACCTTGTTACCCCAAGGGGCACGAACGTTTGAAAATTCAGTCATATTTCTGCACACGGTGAAACGATGTTTGATCAATAAGTATGGAAGGAAAAGGGAGAAGGTTAGTAAGTCATTACGACCGGTGGGGATAATGTGTGGTCCGTTCGGTATGATTGGGAGGAAATGGACGCTCAAAATGGCGCAGACGATACCCGATTATACGGCTACCTTGTTGTTAACGATGTGATTGTTAATCCTCATTCGTTGCTGTGGAATATTTGCACACTGTGGCCAGTAGCTAGGGGATAAGTGATTTAGAACCATTGAAATATATTTATCAATTCTGTACATAGAGTGGCGCGAGGTTATAAATAATAAACTCTGTCCCTTCGAAGACGGTATGTCGGGGATTTTTATTAAGCAGGATGCCACATAACCACATTAGTGCACTAAATCATAAAAGCCTATTTATGTATATTTCAAATAAATTGCATTAAAAGCATATTTATGTTCGATGATATGTTGCAACTTAGGTAAGGGAGCGTCCATAAATCACGTGATCGATTTTTTGACAATTTTGACCCCCTCCCCCCCTTGGTGACCAATGGTGATAAATTCATTACCCCCCCCCCCCGCGGTCACGTGACAGCATACCCATTAAACCTTTTTTTCCCCATGTGCGATTTTTTGTGGCGGACTTTTTTTCCGCAAAAAGTTTTTTCGCCAAACTGACCTGTTTCCGACAGGTAAACACATGGCCAAATTAACCCAAAAATAATATTCCTGGGCCATTTCAAATCCGTAGTTAAATTAAATTTTAAAATTATTGAAAGAACTATTTAATACTAATCAGTAAGTATATTGAGTAATTCAACATTCTTACTTCTTAAGGACAACTGCGTAAACTTATTATCTGAAAGAATAATGAGAGTTCTATGAATGTGCACTGAAATTTGGGAGAGTGGTATATATATGCAAATCAGACCTACATAACATTGTCAAGTAAAAATTTAAAAATATGCCGTATTCGAATTTAAGATAAAAGAGATTAACGATTAAGTAAATACATATTATCAAGTTTAATATTTATATCCGAAGTTAAAAGAAAATTTTTCGTGGCATGTCACGTGACTGCCGGCCATTACCCCCCCCCCCCTTGGTGATAATAGGTGACAAATTTCAGACCCCTCCCCCCCCCTCTGATCGATCACGTGATTTATGGACGCTCCCTAAACAAAACACTCAGATCATGCAACAACTTCATTCATTGATCCAAGAATTTGATTTGTTTCTGTATTTAGTAAATAAATATCAAAAAATAGTTGTAAATATGCTTTTATCTTCCCGGACACATTTTGCATCTGTCCACGCTTGTCCATTACGTATGGATTCCATCATAATTTCGTTTAAACTGAGCACTGTGAAAAATCCTGATACAAGTGGGTTAACTACATATTTATGTAAAGCTACATACATAATTATCGTGGTTTCATCAAAATCGGAGCGATACAGCTGGCGTCATTGTACGATCGGGGATGTTAGTGAACGAAAACGTGAACGAGCTTGTAATTTATGTATTTCATGCCTTCAAATTCTTGTTCAGGATGATTTCATTAGTCTGGACATGAAAATGTTGGACAAAAAAATAATTTATACAAAATTTCAAAAATTTGTAGAAATTGTATTATTGAAAAGTGAGAAGTTGTCGTAAAAACAACCTACGAGCAGAGGTGTCAACAAACAGAGGTGTCTATGTACAAGGTATGCATACACGAAATATGAGTACACTCCTGTGACTGTACTGTACTGAGAGTGCACTCGCAGTACACTCGAGTGTACTGCCAATAAATGCATGCCGGTAGAATGTGGCAAGTTTTCCAGCTTTGATTCACTCCAATTTTTTAAACTGGTAGGTACAAATTACAAATATTTATTATCAAGTTCTGTATTTAATAATTCATAAATACAATATGTGGAACTAATTTCTCTATAATTTTATAAAATCTGAATTTTACAAATTAAGGATCTCCTTCGACGTGAAACGTGTCCCTCTTGGACCTCGGTTGCCTATTTTTTACCACAGCTTCGCCAATACCATGCGTCCGCTGCAAATGAAGGGTCAACGCGGACTTGGTAACGAACCCCTTTCCACACTGACTGCAGGTGAAGGGCCGCTCCCCCGTGTGGGCTTGGAGGACGTGCGCCTTCAGAAGGTACGGGTACTGGAAGCCTTTTCCACACTGGGAGCATTTGCACGGAGTGGGGGTGACATAGCCGGGGGTGTGGATCCGCATAATGTGTGCACGTAATTTGGTCCCGGTTTTGAAGGCTCGTTCGCAGTGGGGGCAGGGGTATGGTCGCTGGTCAGAGTGGGACAAGAGGTGATTCCGAAGTTGTTGCCTTTGCGAGAATGCGGCGTCACATTGCTGAAAAAATGAAATAACGTTTCTTAACGTTTTTGCAACTAAAACTGAAATAATTCGAGGACAATTATTGCCAAACTTGCTAGCCTGTTGAAAATTCATTAAATATCTAGCTTGTAAAAATAGCTTTTAAAAATATATGTATCTATCTTACATCACATTTGTACGCCTTTATTCCTGTGTGCGTCCGCTTGTGTTCCCATAATCCCTTCGTTGAGGTGAAAGTTGCTCCACTGCAATTACATATTATTATTTTATTATTCCTCCGGAAAGTTTAACGGTAATGGCGATGCAAACCATGTTCAGCCCATTTATTTTGAGAGACCAAACTTGTACAAACAATATTTAGTTGGTGCGAGACTTGCACAGATGCAAAATTCAGAGGGCTGCAAGTTCGCGAAAACGTTCCATTTCAAAGAGGAATCAGACTTTTCTTGCATTTTGCATTTTCTAAATTTTGCGCAAGTTCCGCACTACAAGTTCCTGATTTTTCAGACTGAGATCCGTGGTCAAAATATAATCTGGGTTGAAAATAGTTTGTTAGTCAAATTAATAGTTACCACTCATCGCAAACCACCCGATCAGCACCATGCTCTCGAACTTGGTGAGTCTGGAGACTACTTGCATACAGAAAGTCTTCCCCACATGTCTCACACCGAGACCGGATCGATTCGTCATGCCCTCTCAGATGCTTCCTTAGGCTGAGGATGGTGTAGAAATTTTTTCCGCAAATTTCGCAAACATGTTCCTTCACCCGAGTGTGATCACGAGCGATGTGTTCGGAAAGGGTTTCCCGTCGGGTGAATGATTTCGAGCAGGAGGAACATTTAAATGGGCGAACAATAGAGTCAAGTTCCGACCTTGGGATCCGACCCGGTAACTTTTTGAATTGTACGATACCCTCGTCCTTGAATCGTTTCAGGTAGCGGAACACAGTGCTTCGTGGAACGCCTTGCTGCCGGAAAAATGTTACGGTCTTTTTGGAGTCTTGGTTGGCCTCGTTTTTGTAAAAGTCGATCACCCGTTCGGCCAGTTGGATACTTTGCGCCTTACTTTTTCGACCTTCGACTCCCTGTGGGTGGGCGACCTTTCGGTGGGCGTCTCTCCCCTTAGTCGTGCTAAATGCGGCGTGGCAATGCGGATCGGGACAAGGAATGCAGTGCTGTCGGGCGATGTGATTGGACAGGATGGACGAGGTGGTGAATGATCTGGGACAAGAGGGACATGTATGAGTTGGCTTGGTTTTCTGGTGTTCTTTCGATAAGTCGAGATCATCGAAAGGAAGGTAATCTTGTTGGGTGTCATCGTCGTTGAATGGGGATAATGAAGTGGAAGAAATCGGGCTGGATTTTGCAACTGGGGGGACGCTAATCCGCTCTAGCGACACGGTCAGCGTTTTATTAAAACCTTTCGGAGGAAGAACTGTCTTCTTAGGGCGAGTTGAGCGACGTACTGCTTCTTTTGACGTTTGGTTTTCGAAAATGGGAGGAGAGTCGTTTCCAATTTTTCGTTTAGTTCTAAAAATAAAAAACGGAAAAGTAAAGCAAGCAAAAAAGTTGATGTTGTAATTTAAATTTTTATATCAAATCTGATAAAATTGGCTTTAAAAAAATTCTAATTTCATACCGTTTTCGATTATTTTTTCCAGTGGATTTCGGGCGTCCCCCTCTCCTCTTTTGTGGGTGTGGACTGATGCAGAAGGCGAGTTCGTCATAGTCATCGTCACCTACGGGAACCATGTTCAGTTCGGAAACGGCGTAGGGGGAATTATGATCGTCAAAGCTTCCGTCATCCCCACCCAGAAACACATCTCCGTCATCCTGTTCGACTTTGATTTGCACTTCATCCAGAGCAAAATTTTCGTCTTGTTGGTCGTCATTATCTCCTAATCATGAATAAATCAAAATAAGTTTATGTTTAATAGTAAAATAAAATAATGGAGAGTAGAACATTAAAATTGCACTCAACCCATCATTTTAAGTATACTTCTCCTCAATTTGTGAGCCTTGTCCCCACCATCGTCCCCATTTTCCCCAGAAGAAGCTAGCATAATTTCGCGAATTTTAGTCATTTTTATCCCAATTTGTTCCTCCAGGGCGGACATTTGGTCACGGAATTGTTCCATCTCGCTTATCACGCGGCCACAAACGGGACAAAGTTCACAGGTCTCATCCTCATCAAATTGTGGAGTAACTTTCCTGCGAGTATGAGTTGACGATAAGAGCACTTCGCACAGGGTTGAGATTCGTATTTGTCTAGTTTCCTTATCATCCAATGACGGAATTATGTCCACGAATTGGAAACAGAGAAAGCACACTGGACTCGACATGATGATCTAGAATATCATTTTGCAGTTAATTATATTCTGGCATTGTCATTTAATTATTTCCTCAAAAAGTGAAAAGTACTGTTTCCTCAATTTTGAACTTTTTTGAAATTTTTTTACTCGCTTCAGGACTTTTATCACTACAAATACATAAGTATGCAGCACAAATATAGTTTGTGTTTGCACTAATAATTTACCAAATTGAAATAGAACAATTTAATAACCGGAAATAGAAAAATACTTATTTTTGCAAAAATCATGCCAAATGTTTTGTCAACACGTGGATTTAAATTCGTGCCAATCAGTCATTGGTCTTAAAATGAGACTCGAAAAACAAAGAGTTCTTCATGAAAAGCTACAAAATGCATAGTAAAAAATATACGATTACGCATACCGTTTTGATTTAAAATATTTAAAATATCTGCGTTATTGTTTAAATAAATTCATTTTTGTTCTACCATCCGTTTAAGTTCCTTAGCATTGCATAATTTACGTGCATCACTACGATTTTATTGTATTTTGATCATGCCCGTCTGCCTTTCATTAAAAATGATAAAATGTTATCTACGTTAATCCTCCCATTGATTATGGAGTTTCTGTGTATGATTTTAACCTTAGATATTACAACCCATAAATATTTATTGTCAGAATTCACTAATCCATACCTACATATGCATAAATGCATATCTTTATCAAGAAAATTTATTAAATAATCGCCTTGAATTAAATGACTCAGGTTTTATTGTAGTCATCTCTTAAAATAATAAAACGAATTAAAATGTCTGCAACAAGCAAGCATATGTAACTCTGACGTATGCACATATGTAAGTCGCGTTTATGCACTGCTCCACTCTTGGAAATTTTAGGTAATAATGTAATCACTGATATTTGACACTACCAGCATCGAACAACAAGGAGTATACTTGTCAGTTTAATTTTAATTTACAAAATTACCCAACACTTCCGAACCGTCATAATCCGGGTAGAAAGTTGTTACCAATACAATACCACTCCTTAGTAAAGAAACGAGGTGTGTGGCTTTGCTTGATTTTTTAGAGTGTTCGAGAATTCACAAAAGTTCCCAAAGCTCAAGCGGCTCGCTCCGCATTAATACGCGCTTCAATCTCATAAAATTTATAATCCATGGATCAGTCGCTACATACTTACCTGCCATAAAATCAAAATCCGATTCTCAGCATGCGTAAATATTGGTATAAATATGGGTGCAATAAGTTCGTGAAAATCATATGAATTATTTTGTTCAAGTAGAAAAGCAGAAATTAGTGGTAAAAATGTGGTGGCAACTTCAGCCCTTATTACTTTTGGGAGTCGTGTCCTTCTGTGCGACGGAAGGTATTCCGTAATCAATTCGTTTTACATAATTTCTGAGATATCTGATATGCATATTTACGTAAAAATCTTCTTCTGACACAATTCTAGATTTAGCCCTGGATTCCGTTGCCCAAGGGGGATCTATAAAGGCCCAGAATTATTTGGGGGCATGGGAAGGAAAAAGGTATTATCGCGCAGAAGATACACAGGTTATTTTAATATATACGTTTCTGCTGCCATACATACATATGTGATGTATGTATTTATGTATATGCAAAATCATTACCACGTCTTCAGTTAAAAATTTGTCACCGAAATGCAACACAAATTTTGGAGAAATTCATAAACAAATATGCCTACAACTTATATGTGCAAATTTTTAACCGGACACAGTTGTACATATGTACATATGCACGTACATATCAAGTTTGAATTTCTCGGAAATTTCCGGTTATCATTTTTCTGTGACATAACTTTACCATAAAAAAGTGCCCACCTACGGTAACGATTTTGTTACATACTTATTTTGAGTATGTATTGTTCATGTACATATTTACATAGGCCACGTGGTCAGAATCGTTGACTCGATGTAGTTCGCAAGGAATGGTTCTCGCTGATTTCGGTTCAACTTCAGAGGTGGCAGCCGTAGCAGGAATATTGGATAACTGTAAAAATTTGCATTATATGAAATATTTATGTCCTAAAAATAGGAACATAATTTGAACTATTTTATTTAGTTTGGTACTGGACGGCAGGAAAACTAATTCCCACCTTCAAATGGGAAACTACACAGGGTGCAGTTAACGTTCCCGTAATTGAGGATGACTCGCTTTGTGTTCTCATTAATAGCGCTGGGTTCCTGCATGACGCCCCATGTTCGGGACTCGCTTATACTTTGTGTCACACGTGATTAAGTACTTTCAAGCAAGGAATAAATCATCCTGGAGGAAAGTTTCGATCAACATTACCTATTCTTGCAGTTGTTTATTGTTTCAATTAAAATACAAAATATAATTTTGTTGTTGAATGTAATGACCAATTGTAAAATTACTCGAATAAAAGACTAATTTGTCAATGAATGAGCAGTCTAAGCGAACAACGGCCTCATAAATGTGTATTTATTTGTAGCAATATTTTTTGCAAATTTTTCGCCATTATGCGAAGATGTTTGTGGAGAATGGCAAACCCCATATAGGATTATAGTCTAGATTATAGGATCAAATAGGATTATAGTTTCTATGTACATAGTCTGTATTTGTTAAATATGTATAGCTTGCATTTCAACAATTCTGGGTAGATTTTCTTCATTTTTGTTGAAAAATTATCGGAATGAGTTGTATTTTCAGATTTCGACGTTTTTGAAGTTCCACAAATTTAACGGGTAAATAGTAAAGGTAACAAGGTCAGGGTGATTGCCTAAATGAAGCAATGGGCTGAGTACCACGTTGAAGGAGACGTTATTTCTCTATCTAATTTAACATCCAAAAACGGTCTATATTTATTACCCTGACAATTCTAAACAGTAGCAATTCAATCATGCAGGACACATGGTTGACATCACTTTCTCACTTCAGTTTATTCGACGACGTACATATGTAAATCCAGTGATTGAGAACCCTCTACTTTCACCAATTTTTCCAAAACACATTTCAGCCCCAAATTTTATGTAGCTCATGCATAAATAAGTTTACATATGTATGCATGAGCAGCAGGTCGCCTGTTCAATTTAATACTTGACATGACTAGATATTGATTTATAAAACTTCAAAACTAAACAATACCTCGACTTGTGAGGGTTTTCAGGCTGGAGGTCATCTTGCTTTGTTACCCTAATTTTCCCACAAATACAATTAGAATGAAAGATTAATTTTCCATTTAAAGCGGTATTTCTACCACCGAAATAAACATCATTAATTATGCACGTCCCTCGATTGGAAGAAATCCATACCTGTAGAATATTCCATTCGAGTTAATGCCTTTGTGTCAGCTTAGTTTTCATATTTGTACATCGTGATATTCCCATGATACGACGTTTTTGTTCCTCTTTTTCACGGGAATTGTAGAGATTTTATTTGATCATTCATGCATCATCCAACGCAAGACTTTTCTCACTTTCACTCCATATTCAATTCTATCTAACAATATTTTCAGTCACTTTCATACTTTCACTCTCACCGAGCGCACCTATCTCGATACAGTCGATGATAATTTTCAACTTCAGCGTAGAAGTATTAAGTAATAATTTTACTAATTTTTACTAATTTCAAAATTTTATAATAAGAAATACACGTAGATTCTTTGAGGATCTTTTCGCTGTTAGAAATCCGGTATAATAACGCAGATATTGCTTAGCATTAAAGTCGCTTGGTCTTAAAATTATACCGGACTGGACTGTACAAATTTGTTACCGATATAGTGAATATTTTTCTTTAATTCAAGGCGATTATTATAAGGTATTACTTTTTAACACCACTTGGTATTATTTTAATACCGGATTTCTACAGAGTGTGCAAAAAGGCGCCTTTTTGGGAAAAAATTCATGCCTTTTTGCCGTTTTGCCAGTTTCAATGCCGAATTGCCTTTTTGCGTGCCATTTTGCCCGTTTCATGCCTTTTTGCCTTTTTCCTTATGTTTCCATTGGGTATCGCCTGAACCACTTTACAAATTTTACTATGGACAAGAAAGTGTGACAACAGTGTAATTGGCTATAAATTTTGGTTTTTCTAAAACGTTACCAAATATACACTTCTACAGAACTAAACAACATTATTCAGTCATGATAATTAAAGGTATTTATAAATATTTATGCACCTCAAGATGTGCTTACATTTTTTAGTGGTGTCGACGATCATCCAAATCGGCTTAATAACCATAACTTATTATTCACGTGTCAACAAATCCTGTGAACTCTGAAACATTACAAGATTACAACTAGCAAATCATGGGATCGTATTATCACATTGCCCCAATTTTACCAAAAAGGCAAAACGGCATTTCGGGCAATCGGGCATGGTCAAAATTCACGTGCCTAATAGGCAAAAAGGCATTTTAGGCACGGCATGCCTTTTTGCCCTTGCACACTCTGGATTTCTACATAATAGTGTATCCAAATAAAATGACAGACATTTCTGAGGTCTTCTGAAAAGTTACAAAATTACTAAAACTCACAGTATATATTTAAATAGTTTTCAGAAATGGCGCCACGCCTTTACCCCGTCCACCAATACGCCGACCTGGATGACCTTCTCGCTTCGTCCTCCATCACCCAAAATGAATCCTCCCCTCCAGCC
Source organism: Folsomia candida (assembly GCF_002217175.1). Classification (NCBI taxonomy): domain Eukaryota; kingdom Metazoa; phylum Arthropoda; class Collembola; order Entomobryomorpha; family Isotomidae; genus Folsomia; species Folsomia candida. Next base: position 621,259 of record NW_019091229.1, on the reverse strand, counting down.
GGACCGCTTTGTCTGACCAATTTTCTCCTCACTTTCTCCGACGAGATTTTCTTCTTTATCTACTCCTTTCTCGGAGTCGCCATCCCGGTCGTGTACGTTCGATGTTGTCGAATGCATAATTGTAGTACTATCAAGCGATCGCGAAGTGGTCAATGGACAAGTAGAATGGTCTTGGCTGCTCTTGGTCTTCAGTACATCATCCAGTCGGTGGGATTCTGTCTATATCTTCTTTTTCGGGATAATTCCGATCCATCTGCAGCAGGGATGTAAGTTTTTTTGAAGAATTTAGCTCAGAGCGCGATAATGTCAATGGTGATGTACATAGAAATACTGTGGAGGTATTTTTGAGGGTCACCTTATTTGCATAAATCTCATTCATGTTCATTTTAAGAGAGTTGAATAAGCTCTAAATATTTCTCTCGATAATGCGGTAAAAGTATGCAAATGAGTTGACTGTAGTGACCTCATTTGCATACTTATTTTCCAGCTATAGCCGAAAATAATTCACGGTACTCACTGTATGTACATACATACAAACAGTTCCATTGTGGTGCTTATTAATAATTGTGCACCAAAAATTTGAACTATTTAACTGAGATTTCAGGGCGAATTTTAATTTATTTATTTTTTAATTTTAATAACTAAAATTGGTCCGATCGAAATCTGAGCTTGGCTGTTGACACTTCGTGTTGTAAAAACTTACTTTAATTTTGGCTGCATTATCTGTATTTCAGGTCAGAGGACAGGAATAGTATGGAGGATGTTGATCGCATTTAAAAGGTGCTGGGCTTTTGAGGAAAAAGCGATTCAATTAAATTTTCACCGTGTGAAATATTCAGGCTAAAAAATTGACACATTGTAGGTTTAGTGGATTTAATAGATACGTTCATATAGCATACTTTACAATTAGTTTATACCACGCAAGTATGTAAATAAGTAAAAGTATCTCAAGCTTTATGAAATTGACGAGATTTGTGAGAAATTTTACAGGAAAGCTGTGTTCGTAAATTTCAAGTCTTCAATCATAATGTCCTCATCATCCTGAGATAAATGATATATCACATGACAAGGTTTCATTGAAATCGAAAAGTCGCCGAGAACCACACCCACTGGGGGTGGGGCGTGTGACCCCTTGAACACTGCTCAGAGTGTCCGGGGGGTCGAGGTATTTTTTAGACATGCGACTAAGTTTTTGTGATTTCAAATTCCGCTACATGCATTACTTATATTTTATGTATTTTTTTAACTTGTGACCTTGATTTCGAGGGGGTGTGGTCGAATTTCAAAAATCTGGGAATATATATTTCGACGATAGATCTGGGCTTTCCAAAACAGTCGCAATTTTGAAAATCGGCAACCAATTGGCAAAGTAGTCCTAGTTTGAATTTTCAATGTTGTTAAGCATTACAAGATCGGCCAATAAGCCTCTCAGCAAGATATAATCTAAAATGTGCTTAATTAAAATGCCTCTACCATAATCTTCCTTGACGATTTTACAGAAAATTTGTACTCAGGAATTTTGCATTTTTATATTTTTCACCATTGATTCGCCAACTAAAGATGTACTTATGCATTGCATATGAAAAGTTGTAAAAATACGTAAAGTAGCGCGGTGTATACTGGACAACAATGATTAGGGAAGTAAGGAATTCATCAACATGTAATTTTAGGTTGTATATTTACTTGTGTTTTTATGCACTTTCACCTTAAATAAGTCGGTGCATATCGACACCTAACCAACCTAAGGATCTGACCGACACTAGTAATTTATGCCGTTCACTTTCTCTTGTCGCATTGCATTTATCTATTTATGATTAAGCACCTTCCGTGTTTAAGTCTTTTAATCAGGGTTAAATAAACAGAACCTGCATTCAATGTCGGTGCATAGGTCAGCAATTGTAAACAATTTGTATACATTGTTACGTAATTTCTGCACATTATGAACTTAAAGGATAAAAAGTAAATATGCATGCATATAAAAATTGCAAATTTTAATATTTCTTTTTTTTACAAAATATGTATTTCAAATCAGTTTATGCTTCTCGTCGTGATTTCAATTTAATTACATTTTCTATTAAACTTCTTTTACCAATTTTAAAGAAACCAACCCGGAATTAATAAATACACATCTTTTTTTATTATTTTGCCACGTTTGAGTTATTTAGAAAATACATCAAATCAAGCTCGTTACCCGACAAAATTTCAAAAAATTTCAAAATTTCAAAATTTCGTTACCCGACAAAATTTCTACCCGCGAACCGCCCTCCTTCCCGCCTTGCCATGTTTGCTCATTTTCTTTCCGGATTTCTTTCCCTTCAGATTCCTCCCCGACTTTTTGCTCTTCTTTCCGCTCTTTCCGGACTTCTTGCCCCCCTTGCGCCCCTTTCGCTTACTACTACGTCCCTTCAGCAGCCTGACGTTGATCGACCTTCCGCTCGCCGCTCCGGTGGCGGTGGCTTCGGCGTCTTTCACAACTTCGGCGGCAGCCTCTGGGGCAGCGGCGGTCAACTAAAAGTTTTAAAAAAATAATTAGTGCCACTTCCGCTCGGGGAAAATGAGACTTTGATTTGACGGAAGACGGTCAGTTTGGCGAAACACTTTCGCCATAAAATAATTCCATTTGGCGTAAAAAATTACCCATTTTATAGTACTTTTTTTGGCGAAATCAATGTCCAATTTGGCGAAACATGCGGGTTTTTCGCGAAGATCTCACGGGTTTTCCGTTTTCGCCAAGTGTGATATTAATTTTGCCATTATGGCTTTTTAAGATATTTTTTACTACATTGGCAAAAATTTATTTTCGCCAAACTGACCGGGAATCGACTTGACGACTTACCTGTTTCTGAGCATCGGCCGGAGCAGCGTCCACAATCTCTTTGACGACCTCCTTTGGCGCTTCGGAGATAACGGTGGCAACCGCTTCTGGATCAGCACTGGCGACCGCGTCGGCCAGAGCGTCGGGATGCGTTTCGGACGCAATATCTGCCACGATTTGGGCGGGAGCTTCCGCAACGACCTGCGCAACGACAGCGGGATCAGCGGCGGCGATCACTTCAGAAGCTGGAGCAGAGGCGGACGTACCACCCGATTCGGTAAGAGCCTGTTGCAAAGCGGGTGACGCCGTGTCGACGAGTTCCGCTGCATATGCGTATAAATTTTCAAACTTGCCCCAAAAAAACATTTTTACCGCTTTTTACCTTGAAGATGCTCCGGTGCCTCGGCCACAACGTCGGCCTGATTAGCTACACGGGTAACGAGAGAAGTAATACACTTATCAATGGGGTAAGATAAGATAAGCCTATTTATCCCTACCTGCCGGCGCAGATGAAATGACCTCGGCCACAGCGGCCTTACTAGCTTCGGCAACCGCTGCTTGCACGCTTTCCGATGGGGCGGCGGCCACCACGTCGCTCACGACCTGTCATTTTTAAATTTTAAAATTCCCGCACATTCTTACTTTACCCTTTCCCTACCGCGGCGGGGGCTTCATTCACTAACTCCTTGACGAGGTGATCTGGCGCCTCGGCAATGGCATCAGCGGCGGCGGCGGCATCGCCCGCATACGCGAAACCGCACCCACAGACCAGCACGATAACTAATACGGCGGGAGACTGCATCTTTTTTAGGTGGGTGTGCTTATCTTGACGAGTTGAGCCAGACTGGGTTACAAATTGCGAAGATGGCAGGATTTTATGTACTAGCTGCCTACCTTTGTGCTTGTTATGATTTCCTGGTTTTTGAACAGAACCCTGCATTTCCTACGCTGCCTAAGCAACGGCATTCTTCTAAATGAGGGTACGCAGGTAGATGCATCGGGGTCAGGGGGAAGTCACCTGAAGTTTGAACCTGGTTAGATAAGAAAGTATGTATGTAAGAACTGACCCGGGGCATTTTCCCCTTTCATTGTTGAGGAATTTATGTATTTATGTAAGACATGAGGGACCGTGCATAAAGTGTGAGACAATTTTAGGCATAATCCTACTAGTAGTCACAGATTAGTCAATACATATGTATGTATTGATACTATAATTATTATGCAAAGGAAATGGAGACGTGGACGTGTCCACTAATTAAATATAAGAAATGATTTGTGTAGGGTCCTTTATACACATATACTTAAATACTTAAGCAAAAGAGAAAACGACCAGATGCACGTACGCATTACTGTTAAGCACGCCAAGCGGCGCAGTGTCTGCATATTTTGCGATTAATAAAAATAATTTGAAGCCTCCTTGACTAAATAAATATACTTATGTACATATTTAATTATTGTGATCATTGTTTTTACTAAATAAATAAAAAATAACCGTTCCATCCACAATTTTATGACTAAGAAACGTCACATGTACAATTTATTTACACTTTCCTTTGTTAAAACAAGTATAACAAAGTCGTGATATTTTTTATCGTGATACATATGTATATGTACACGGCACACGTTTGAATCTTCATAATATATACAATATCTACATTAAATCTTCTAAATTAAATTTTTATGAAAATCGTTCATTTTTTCTGCAATTAAGATTATATTGAAATTTTCTCCTCGCTCTAAGAGGGACCGGATGGATATAAGATAGTGAAAGTTGCAAGCTGCATATTTTTGCATTGACCCACTTTCATTTGTATAAGAATTCTAATAAACAGGTAGCAGATTACTGGGCAGTTCATGCCAAGTTACAAAAATTATCGTGATGCCTATCATAAATTTCCCCATTGTCGCCAGCAACCTCCTTCACATATCCCCCTTAATTAAAAAACTTAAATTGATGACACACCCACTGCATGACCCTGTTTCATTATTGATTATTAAAATGCAAACCCGGATCCAAAATCCACCTGTCGCATCTTTTCGTGCACAAACACACACACATGCACACACGTCGGGAGGGATGACAATTCCCTCGTCGGGGGAAAACAAGTAAGCTTAGCGGCTGCTTTCACCAACTTTCTCCATGACAGGACAGCATGATCATCATGATTCTTGGATGTAGTTGTTCTTGTTTAAATAAAGCTTCAGCTCGCTATCTTCGCCGTGCAAACAAAATAATCTCCATTTTTGATCCGGGCAAAATCCACCCGAAAATCTGTTTCCCTGCATCGTGGTCCAATTTGAAAGTGAAAGTTTCACGAAAAAATTAAGCTTGTAAGTCTGATTTCTAATTTTGTCCATATACATATTCATGCATATGTACATATGCAAAGTGGCTTAAATCATAAAACGCGGAATTTGCATAACTAAACACTTTTACCAAATTATTTTTGAAATTAATTCAAAATAAAAATACACCGCGCACCAAAAATCTAGTATACAGACATTAATTTCTTGGTCGGTATTGAACTTGCTACCAATACCCTTTGGTTGGTAGAGTCATACATATATAAATACCGCTTGGTATTATTTTAATACTAGATTTCTAAAAGTGCTCAAATTTGATTAACGTAACATTAATTAGATTTATGTATAGCCTGAGCTTCTTTCTTAAAGTTTATAAATGTTGCAAAAAAACAATTGTTTCAATTTAAGAGGAATTTTGTTATGCATTTTCAGGTCGGCTTTTTCACCTGGAGCAATATTAGTTTAAACATGTCAAAATTCACAGAATATGATGAGGACTTTACCTTTGAAAATATTTCATCCTCCTCGTCCGACCCAAATTTTGGGATGCAAAAGCTCTTTTCACAATCACACAACGCCCCCTCCATCTTTTTATCCTCGACGTACAAGTATGAATTCATTTTCGTGATAGTTTCCCTCCTCGCAGTCATAATTCCCGTTCTGGTCACACGGGTGGTCATGCAGGGGAAGCGGGTTCGATGGAATTGGAACAAGCGGTGGTCCAACAGAATGGTTCTGGTCGTTCTTGTATTGCACGTGCTCCTGCAGTTGAGCGGATTCGGATTTTATCTCTATTTTCGAGATAACTGCATCCAAATTGAGTCCAAATTGTGAGTAAAATCTTTAAATGTTAATATTCAATTCAAAGTCTCATTCGACTTGTGTACGTCTAAATACACTGTTAGAAATCTGGTATAATCAGGCAGGTGTTGATTTCTCGGTGTTAAAGTTATTACCCCTTGGTGTTTAAAATTACACAGGTCCGTAAAAAATTTCTTACAGAAGCGGTAAAACTTTAGTACCGAGCTATTACTACACGAGCTATTACAAAAAATTCCCACTTTAATAATCAACATTTTTTAGAAACAGTCAAAACTAGGGTTGCACCGAGTACTCGGCCACACCGAGTACCAGTGAGTTTTTTAAAATTCCAGTGGAACTAGTATGTTCAATTAATGTAGATTTTTTACTTAAAAATAACTTAGATACTATTTATTTGAGTTACCTTTAAGTAAAATATCTACCTTAATTGAACATATAAGTTCCACTGGAATTTTAAAAAACTCACTGGTCGGGCCGAGTACTCGGCCGTACCGAGTATACTCGGCACGGCCGAGTACTCGGTGAAACTCTCGGTGAAACTTAAATAACAAAAATTAACATGCATGGGAGTTTAAGGAGCACTATATAGGTATTATCAACATGGGTACATGATGATGACCGTAAAAGTAGTAAATTAAAAGGTCATAATACCGAGTTCGGTTGGTGCCGAAACCTGAAAACTCGGCCAAGTACTCGGCCGAGTACTCGGTGCAACCCTAGTCAAAACATACCCAAGAAAAATGCGATCTTTGTGCGTATTTTGACTTTTTCCTGAAAAATTTTGAGCGTGAAAGTTGAGAATTTTTTACAGATTATATATGTAAAAATGATCTATTCATTGAAACCTTCACGAATAGCGGTCCACCTCTGCATAGCAACTCAACTAGCGTTGTGATATGATAATTGTAAATAAAAATTGATATATTTTTTCTATTTCAGCACTATCGAATTTATCGTTAATAAGAGCGACTTGTACAGTCAATACGTTACCTAAACAATACTTATGGATGGACTGAAATTCCACCGATGTCATCCCAGTTAATTATGCCGTGGTACTTAACCAGAAATATTTATATACGTTCGATTATCATAATTTATTCTTTATATGTCAAACCTACTTATACAAGATGTACATATGTATTTATTATACGTGCTTGTAACAAGTTTTTATCGATTATCGAGTTTAACTATGATTACACATCATTTTATACATTTTGTATTTCTAAAAGTTTGTGATGCTTTATGTTCTTTAATTACAGAATATCGACGCGACTGATATTGTGATATTTTTACTTGATTTTTTTAGACAAAACTTTAGATAATTTCCGCCATGTTTTTTTCAATTTTAATAAATTTTATTTTTTAATTCTTAAATATATATATAATAGTAGATATATAAATATATCGTGAATGCATTGTTCACCTATCAAAACGATAACCTTCACCAGATCCTCACAATCCGATATTTATAAAATATGCAAATATAAAACGTAACATTCTGCAGAAACTCAAGTGTAAATACGTATGTATTTATAATTACTGAAATTTAGCCAAATTTGTGTATCACGTAGATAGGTATTTACCAAACATGCTTACTGAGACGTATTATGGGAATTTTTATATTTATTTCTTCGAAATAAATATAAAAATTTGCAAGTAGAGTTCCGGGTACAACCGTCAATTTACCATAGCTATTTTTGAATTATATACAACCACCCCCCTTTTAAAAATTGAGAAAAGAAACTGAGAAAAATGAGAAATCCAATGTACACTCGGGACAGCAAGAATTAGACCCCAACTTGCATTTGCAATTCTAATTTCCCCATGAATACGGACATTTTGATGCATCAAGACTTTCAAAATTCGAAAATTGGCGGTTTTTCGACCTACATATAAATCGTTAAAAAAGTGACCTTAGCGGTCATTTTGCGGCTGACAACCTGATGCCAGATTTTTCTCCTTCAGAAGTGCTACATTTTCAGCTTTTGTGGTCCGCTGCAAAATGACCGCTACCATGACTTTTTTGGGGTCAAAGTTTCTGAGGGAGGGGCTTATAAAGCAAGAGCCATAACAAACTCTTGCCACTAATCACAGAATATAGATTCTACCAGAAGAATCGATCTTATGTATTCGAGTGACGCTTATGGAAGAACGGGGAGAGCCAACCAAATAACTCGGTGTACATTTGGCCCACCTGGGGGATGGCACCTCCGCATCATCATCATCACCACATCTCCTGGCATCAACAAATGATGATGAAAGCACATAGGTGGCGGTGGCACCCCCATTTGTGCACCAGAACACATCATTCTGATCTGCGTCTCCACAAATTTGATGCTCTACGAGGGTGTGTTCTGGTGCACAAATGGGGCTGCCACCGCCACCTATGTGCTTTCATCATCATTTTTTGATGCCAGGAGGTGTGGTGATGATGATGATGCGGAGGTGCCATCCCCCAGGTGGGCCAAATGTACACCGAGTTATTTGGTTGGCTCTCCCCGTTCTTCCATAAGCGTCACTCGAATACATAAGATCGATTCTTCTGGTAGAATCTATATTCTGTGGCCACTAATGAGTGCAGAGAGAGAAACAGAGTGAGAAAATGGATCGCGCATACGATCCTAACGCACGATGGTGGTGGATACCCACCGCCAACCACTTTTCTCACTCTGTCTCACCTTCTCCTGTGAAATATGGGAAATGATTTTGTGTTACATTTGGCCTGGTTTTCTCCTACTTTTGTATGTACTTACATATGTGCGTATATATGCATGTAAGCGCAGCAAAATAATATGCGGAACTATGTATTTGGATAAATAGATGGCAGAATTCTCGGAAGAATTCCAATTCCAATAAACAATTTTTATCCATTTATGTGATATATTATGTATGTATATAATTTAGCCACGTACATATATATTTATCGTTTGTGCAATTGCATGATATGATCATTTTATAAGGTCGTGTCGAAAGCATAAAGAGTATGACAATATACTACTTATCATTTATGTAAAACAATATCCATCAGTTATATAATTCTAGGAATTCTCTTGTACGTCCTACATACATACACCAGGCATACACGTCTATGTTAAGCCTCTAAAATGGCTCCGTTCTAAAATTCCTTAATAACAATTTAATAAGAAAATTTTGAAGATTTTATACCCAAATTACGAAATATTATGAGTTTTGGAGATAACAAAAATTAATTTTCATGCGAAAACGAAAATAGTTAAAGTTGAATTTTGTAAAATAATTCAGGATTAGTATCCCTCCATTTAATCCCAAGCTTGAAATGTCATTCAAAATTCAACTTGGTCTACTATTCCTAATTGTATGTAACACTTTTAAATCATACACAGCAAATGACTGAGAGAAAAATACAGAAAGCGAAGCAGCCGCAACTTGGAATTCATTTATAAGTAAATTTAACCATGGCACGATCCAAGTATTTTATGATCGCAGAAACTACGGGAGTTGGGACATAATTTCGAAGCAACTCCAAAACCTAAATCTCCAATTCAATTTTAATTTTATCATGGAAAATATCAATGACCCCAAAAATAGATACATTAGAGCCAACGTAACCCAGAAAGATAGTCGTGGAATTATTCACGGTTTTCCATTCACAGAAAATAACTTCAGTCTGATATTCTCAAATTGTCATATCGTCATCATGTTTTCACCACCCGCCAATCCATTACTACTAATTTGGGGGATGGCTGCCTTCAATGAAGATCCAGACTACGTCATCATCATTGACCGATACCCGGGCCGTTTACAATGGCAATTTAACTATTATTTCCTTCACAGCTCGGATTTTCGACTGACATCCATTCTCCTATATAGTAATATGTCTTCGAACGCGCTGTCAGTTGTGTGCCATACCTGCACTCCACCTCAAGCGATAAATGATCAAAACGATGAAAGTATTTTACTCAAAAAATTGTTTCCCATTAAAGACTGGACTCTAACGAAGTTCGTTACTTACTATGAGCAGCTGATGAAAAATATGAATCAACACACCGTAAACTTCTCTCCGACTCGTAAATTTTGGAAAATCCCTTGCAGTTTGAAGCAATGCGGGCTAGAAACACCTCAAACAACTTGTCCTGTCTCCGAAATAAGGTTTAGATTAAACTTTACAACTGTAAATTCTGTCCACAATATTATTGGATACGCTATTTCAAATAGTTTTTATAGTAGCAGAGAAATCAGAGAAAAGTTTTCGATGCCAGGATTGGTTCTTAGATTGACTTGGATCAAGCATAGCATAGACTTTAGGAAAGTGCAGTATACAATTTATGCCTTACCAATTGAGTTAAATGAAAACTCTTTGTTAAAGATTTTTGATGCTTTGTCGTTTTCCATTTTATTCATCTTTGGCAGTTGCTCAAGCCTATTGATTTTTAAAAATAAGAAATTTATATTTGCCCCGGTCATGTGGACTGTCAGTATTTTCCTGCAACAGAGCACAGCCATAGTTATCAAACCAGGAGAAGCAAGGGTTACTAGACTTCGTGTATTTATGGCATATTTCATCGTCTCAATTTGGCTGTTTAACGCCTTCTTCGTGGGGAGTATATTTAGCGGGGAATTCGTATCCCTCTTCACCTCTAAGAGGGTGCCTCAAGTTCCCAGAAATTTAGCCGAGGTAGTCCAAGCTGAAGAGCTTCCAATGATTTCGTTTGCAACAACAACAAATAGATATGAAAATAATAGAGAGGTTTCTTCCATCAAGGAAACCATAATCCCAGAAATGCTTAGACTGACAAGGTACCCATCGGTATTTCGCAAAATGTTAAATGATCTCAAACTAAGGGTGGAATGGTTGGGAAATATTAATGAGTTTAGGTTTGCCCGATAGGCATCACTAAATACACCATTCTATGTTAATCAGACGAACAATAGACCCGCCATTTTTTCCGTGATTGATCCATCATTTATACATACAAATTTGGAAACTTGCTTTGGAGTATTTAAGCACTATTTTATAATCTACAATAATGAGGAGCATTTAGATACCGACCTCGTGCCATGGGTAACTTCTAGAACACCTTTTGGAGTAATATTTGAAAAGAATATTGGCTACCTGACGGAAGCTGGGATTTCTGATAACTGGAGGAAAAACTTTCAAGTATTTTTGTTTCTGGATGTTGTAACATTGTATCATAATTATACCGTGAAGCTTGGAATTCCGGAACGTAATTATACAAACTATTTTCAAAAAGCGATTCTCAACAGAAAAGAAAGCAACTCAGCAGAGCTTGTTAAGCAAGGAAAGCCCATTGGAGTGGACAAAATTAAAATGCTCTTTGTACTTTATGCAATATGTGTCGGTATCTCTGCAGTTGATTATCTAGTTGAAAAATATGGGTTACAAAAATTCCAAATTAAAGCATATTTAATTGTCAATAGTTTAAAAAATATTTTGAAATGCATATTTTTAACTTAAATACATTGAATTTAAATATTTGATGTGCGAAAGAGTCATTTAACTTGTGCCCCAAATTTTTGAGTCCAATTATAGAAGTAGTATATTTAATTACTCATTTCAATTTATTTGTTTATACTAATCTCCCATCATTAGCACATATACATATTTATAAATGCATATAAGTAAACATGCATGTATACAAGAACGGCAAAACAATTTGACAGAATAATGCAATTCCTTATTAAATAATTTTACATTGTCCAACTGCACAGTTTAAATACATAGTCGGAAAATAGTGCCAGAAGACAGCAATCTTTTGAACCTCAAAATCATTATTTTGAGGTGACAGCTTTAAGTAAAAATTTTCTCATGGAGTCGTGTGTACGTTTGTCGTGTTTTTCCGCTATGAATTAGTTTTTCTTATTTTTTGCGATTTGAGAAAGAGAAGTATGCAAAATACGTACATTCGTGACGGCACCTTTAAAACTTTCACTTGTTCCCATTTATCTAATTCCAGCATATTGTATCGTTTAATTGTGGACCTTAACAAAGACCTTGCAAATGGATGTAACTACATATGTAGATATCCATAAACAGACTTGCAATTCACTTTTTACATATTTTTGACATCTTCCACATTCAAGACTTTTTCTCTGAATAATACATGCATATTTACCAATTTGACCCTAAAGTTAGCTAGTGTCAAATTTAGTAAACATCATTATTTATGACTAATTAGAATACTTATTATTAATTTTCCCATAAAACATTTTAGTGCGTATTTAATTCTTAATTTTAAACGTTACATAAGTTCCACAATTTTGTTCCATATTTGTACAATGCTTTCGTAAACATTTTTGTGCCCTTGCAACTCATCGTCCTAAACTTGACAAGATACACAACTGTCTACATATGTACAAGTGTACTATATGTACAATATGTACTTCGTTGTACGAAGCACAACGAAGAATCTCATGCTTTGGCCGTTAAAACTGTAGTAGCACGAAAAGTTAGCTATATCAAAAGAAAACCCGTTAAATTCTATGAAAAATATTCTAAACAGTTTTTAAAGTGCACTCCAATAAAACGCGCTCCTTGCCTTTAAGGTCAAATTTTTTGCATATCCAAAATTTTTTCATGAAGCACAAAAATTCATCCCCCTTCTCACATAAAAGCCCCCAACTTCAAAAATCCCGCGTTCACCCCAATATTATAATCACATACGGGGCAACTGTGTACAAAATCGAGCCTGCATGCCTCACACTTTCTCCACTGGTGGTAAAAACCCACCACCGGCACCATAAACGCGCCCCAAAGAAAGATGAAAATTTCCACCCAGCCGAGGCCGCACGTGTCCCATTCTCTCCTCCGGAAGTTCAGGCCAACCGCGAAGAGTAGTGAAACGTACGAAATGGCGAAACAAATTAGCAAATTTCGTAAAATCATGGCCGCATACACCTTCGTTTCTCTGCTCTCGGTAGAATACACCTTGGTCTTGTCAAGCCAAACCCAGCACGCGGGGCATTGCACGGTCACTCCGGAGAAGGTGCGGCCTTGCGGGGATGAGATAGAATTGGCCGCGAGGATGACGAGATCTTGATCCGCGATGGCGAGGTCGACGGATGTGTGAGACGTTGAGGAGGAGCCATACCGCGATCGGAATGCCATGTGGGAAAATCTGAGGCGTAGAAGATATGAAACTTTTAGAAAAATTACATACATACATAACGTAAATATAGATATTTACACTTCGAAATCTGGCATCATATTAATCGGATATTGATTTCTCGGTGTTAAAGTGTACACAGCTTGATATTACTGGATTTCTAAGAGTGTATGCTCCAGAAAATATGTATGTATGTAAATAAAATTGGGCATAGGATCACTAATAATCAGAACTGATCCGTTGAGACAATTTATTTGAGGATAAACGCTCTTAAAAATTAAGGATTAAAATAATACCAAGCAGTATCAACATACATATGACTATACCAAAGTGATATTGATGAATAATATTACAGTGCATCAATAGCTCGGTATTAAAGTTTTACCATAGCGGAAGAAAATTTTACTGACCGGTACAATCTTAATATCAAAAGGTAGCAATCTTAACACTGAGAAATTAATAACTGCAGGACTATTGCAGCTTTCTAACAGTAAATTTGTGCTTCTAACATGATAACTAAATCAATTATCTTTGTACAATCTGTATTTTTTCCAAATTTGTTTGCGACAGGAAACGCATTTATCAATTTCCTAATACCGGTAAATTTTAATATTTAGAAAAAACAGCTCCAAATCCTGTCCACGCTCTTCCCTCAATAAATAACACAACCCTCAAAATCTTCCTTCCTTCACAAATGATGGGAACGTTTCCCACGTTTTCTATTTTTATCTATGCACTTCCAACTCTCGCTTAACCTCTATATAGCCCGATTAAATTTCTCTCACTTTCCCCACCACTGATTACATACGTACCTTATCCACTTACTTTCACCCAGAAAATTGATGTGTGCAACTCCTTGTCTTGTTTCCCCTCGGCTGCCCAGATTGGATCTGACGTCAATTCAAGATCACTTACTTAGCGATTCCTCACAAATAAGGTGGCAGAAAAGGTGTCAGCAAGGATCATGCTGATGAGTGCAATGCAAATAAAAATGTCTCCATTTTTCATACCAAGATATGTACATATGTACGAAAATCGATAAACGTCCATCTCTCCAACATAGCTATGAAATAAACTCGGAGAAAGTGGTGTCGCATCCTTGTCAGATTTCCGTTGTAGTGAATAAGTTGATCTGATTGAGAAGTAGGAGAAGAAGAAGAAAAAGATATGATTAGATTGAATTGAGCAATTGAGTGGGAAAAGTGAGGGGGCCGATAATTGGATCTTCTTGATTTCTGAGGGGAACGTTCATTTCAGGTGTGGTCAAATTAGAGATTGGTACACCGTTAGAAATTCAGTATTAAAATAGTACCAAGCGGTATTAATATGACTCTACCAAAGTGGTATTGATAAGTCTGTAATACCATGTAGTAATAGCTAGGTATTAAAGTTCTACCATACCAGAAGTTCTACCATATACACACCGGTATAATTTTAATACCAAAAAGTAAAAACTTTAATACTAAGGAATTAATACATGCAGGACTATACCAGATTTCTAGCAGTGTGTTTCTGTGCATATTTACTTCCAAACCTACATAATTATATTTAGCTTGGGTCGTGGTGGTTGAAAAAAATAAAATTGAACACATTCTTTGTGAGCGGTACGTGAAAATGGGGAGAAAGTTACATATGTACTTGTACAGATATCTATTGTGTAATCTATCGTTGTAAATAGCTAGGTTGCGAAATTTGCATATGTAGTAATATTTGTAGCTTGGCAACTACGGCGACATTAATTCAAGATTACAGAGTGTGCTGTGCTCAAGATGTGTATCTTCATTGATATTTACTTATCACTACGACAATGAGTACATAATTACATACGTGCATCCACACCAAAAAATATGTGACATTACACGAACATAGGTAGTTTTATTTAAGAAATATAAGTACGACATATGTAATATTTTGTATGTGCTTAAGTACTTATGTATCAACAGTATGAGTGTGTACACATATTGAAGAGTATGGAATTTTTTATTCACGGTTTCGCAAATCTGTCCAAGCAGTTGACCCTATTTTAATTAGGTTTTCATGGGTTATTTCCACTTTCTAAAGCATTTAATAGATAGGACGAGCTTGCATGTGAAATAATCTTGCGAAATAAAAGCATGTCCAATTGCTGGGTAAATTTGCAAAAAAATACCATGGGTTTCCCGCAATTTTATTTAGAAACGTCGGAATTTCGTTAGCTATGTTGCTACCCTCAATTTACAAGATATGCGAAGGTTGACGTGAGTATCCTCAGCGTACAATACGAAATAGAAAACAATTCAATTGCGAAATTGGATCTGCACATTATTCTAAAATGTGCATATTTATTAATCACGTATGCAGATCGCAGAGATGGAATTTGGCACATTTTGCATTGCACTTTCATCTTCTCACGTAATTTATTATAGAATTAATGCTAAATTGTATGCATCCAAATTCTGGATCCTATATAACGAAGTGAATAATTCTTTTTGCAATTTATGCATTAAACCACCATATTGCATAATGTTTACTGTCTATACCAAACTCACCAAGGAATTTGTAAAACTGCAAAAAATTGATTAAATTAAAAAAGTACGGCTTCAACATCTCTAGTTTGGATTCACTTTCCATTAGAAAGAAAGTTGCACAACGAAATCTACTCCGATTTCAGTCTACACCCAAGATTTCAATCAAATTTTGGCGTAAATGAGAATAGATGACGTTCTAAGGAATACTTTTCAATTCGATGTGCAAATCTCTCGAGAGACGTTCATTTTCTGCGTTGTTCTAGATAACTTGCTCCCCAAAGTGTAAGTATGGATTGCAAGTAAATGAAACTCGGTGAGAAAAGTAGGTCACAATTTCGGTTTAAAATATTGAAATATTATTTTGCGAAATGTATAAAGGAGATGAAAAGTTCAATAATTCTTTGTATTGAGCTTACTCACATAATCGTAAATACTTAAAATTTGTTTATCACATTCTCATAACGTTCCAAATTTTGCCAAAATTTTGTAAATTTTGCCAAAATTTTGAAAATTTTGCAAAATTTGAATTGTTTTGCAAAAATTAAACAGAATGGGAATAGTTTCTTAAGTTTTGTGTCATATATGAACAACTATTTAGTATTTATAAATTATTTGCTTAGTGAACTGTTATAACAAATTAATTATTCATTGCTGCCAATATTCCGAAAATTCTTTACAGAATATATTTTTTACAAGAAAATTCTCTCTTGAGTTTGCAAACTATATAAGCTTTGCAAAATGTATCAACTGCGTTGTATAGACTTCTAATCAACAACAGTGGAGATCTGTGTGAATTGATTACTTAAAGTACATAAATGTAGTTTCCTTGAAATCGCTAATTTTCCTAACACTTTTAACTGCGTTTACACCATGTTTTACCCAAAATCTACAAACAATTCTTGAAGAAAGTCGATCCCATTATCTCAGTTTCTTTGTGACCAATATGTCCCAAAAACCCCAATCACCAGAACTTACTCATATATATACATCTAACCACCCGTCAAAAATAAAATGAACCCGATCTCTCCCTTCTCCCCCTTTGTCCTGATCTTTACAAACGTATGTAAATATGCAAATCGGATCATCTACAAACCACCCCAGCCCAATCTCCACCTCGCGCAATTTACGACGCGAAACACAGCAATGGCATCATGTCACACATTCTCCAAGAACAAATTGAATTCCATGCATGACCAGTTACGAAACTGGAGAGACACACAACAGCACCACCCGAAATTCAATTTGTATTGAAATTTTCTTCTCCTCGTTCTTCTGTCTGCACAAAACGGAAGTGAAAGTCGTCCTTTGTGTCCGTATTTAACGAGTCGCACCGGGACAAGGTTCTCGTCACATCGTCATCATCACCTTGATTATCCCCACCAGTCGGACATGCTATTTTGCATACGGTGAAAAGAGAAAGTCGGCGTGCTAAATCACTCCGGAGGGAAATTCACCTTTCTTCCTTTCTTTTTGGAGATGGTGCGAGTGGGTTCGGTTCAGGCTGAAAAACTCGACACAAGTGAAAGTGCAATAGCCCAGAGAAATTATGGCAATGACTACTTCATGTTTATTTATGCCGCCGTAACCCCAAACACGGACAGGGAGGATCGCTTTCTCTCACAGTCTAGGTGAAAGTGGAGAAAGTAAAGGAAAGCAAAATAACGGGGTAGATCAGGCAGAAACTTGGTCACGTAGGGATATCTGTGAACGTATCGGGAAGATAGGGTTTCAATTGCGGTGAAAATTGAGAGAAAGTGGGAATATTGTTTTAACACTTTTACTTAGGGCTTTTACCTTTATCTAAAATTTGTCAGTTTTTTAAAACTCTGTAATATTTACAAACACAAGTTGTATGTACTTGTTAGAAATCTAGTATAGTTAGGCAGGTATTGATTTCTGAGTATCTGCTACTGTTTGGTATTACAATTATCCCGGGTATGCAGAAATTTTCTATCGATATGGTAAAACTTTAATACCAAACTATTACAACACCGTGTTACTTATAAATACCGGTTTGGTAGAGTGTTTTATGATTACCACTTGATGCATATGATTTTAATACTGGATTTCTAAGAGTGAAAAATTGTGATGTCTGCAAACAATTTAAATTTTACATCATGCGAATACGCAGAGTACTTCCGATTTTGCTTTCTCGTTTTGTCCAAAATTTGACAAAATTTTTGCCACGTGCCAATTTCATAAGTAAAATTTTCCATTTCTCCCACCACTCTGCAACCCAACTACCCAAGTATGTATCGCAGATCCATGTGTAACGTAGTGTGACTACAAACCTGGCTGAATTTGGGCATCATCTCCTCCTTTTATGGCACCCACAATAAAAAGAGAAAGTAGAGAAAACATAAATATAGCGTTTCATTCCATTCCATTCCTTACAAAAGGAAGTGATATTTCTCGTCATTGGGGTGACAAAGCGTAGCAACCGTGATGATGATGGTGACGAATTATTACTGTTACTTATTTCCCGTCCAACCAACAGCAATGAGGTGATACGAATATAGGGCTACATTTTTGCCGAGTCATACTTTCTCCCGTCGATACTCGTAAATATCAAATTTGACAAAATTCCCGTTGAAAGAAAGTACGTCCAAATTTCTCAAAATCGTTAGGTTAGCCATGAAAACCCATGAAATCGGGTTAACGAAATAAATCTCGACCGAAACAGATTAATTTGTAAGTATGTATGAATGTATGTATGTCCTGACACATGATCCACTCAATTTGGGAATTTTGAAAATTTCTAGTGCAGACTCTAGTGTAAAATGACAATTATGTCCATTTTCCAAATTTTTTATAGATTAACAAAAATTGATTTTTTACCCCTAATTTCTTTGCCAGTATAAATTAAGCAAATTCTGAATACTTATTATCTAACTTTCCAAATGAATTGCAGCACGTGACCACGACCACACTAGTGACGCCCTAGTGACGTCTGTCTGTCACTGGGGCTTGATGAATTAATGAGGCCAAATTACATAACTTGTTTTGGCTGTTCATACATTCAGCAATTCAACTTATGACACGCTAATGTTCCAATTCAACGTCACGGTAATCTGGAGTAGAAAAGAGTATTTTCTCTCATCAAGTAATGTCAAGTCAACCAGTTTCCTGTTGGCACTTCCAATTAACGCCGAGAGACGGATCTTGTATTGAATCGGGAAAACCTTGATTGAACAGGGTTTCCAAAATTACACGAGAAGAGATTTCAGAAAATGAGAGAAATGCACCAAAAATTTCAAATTGGGCGTATTCATGTCAAAGAAAACTTTCTAATTAAATAAATACAAAATAATTCGGTAAATAATCTTAAATGAATCAAAAAGTTTCAAGAAATTTCAAAATTTCAAAGATTTGCAAAATTTTACAGTTTTTAATTTCTTTCAAGATTCTGACACCCTGCCCTTTGACACGTCAAGTTTTCGCTAACTTTTATACATAATTCCCAGATTTTCTGGTGGGGGCATGTGCTTCACAAAACACGTGGTAAATTTCCGAACTTTGACCATTCATAAAACCCCCGCCCATCGTTGGAAACATATCATGCCTTGACCACATCAAATCGATTACATCCTTCCTGCATGGCCCTTTAATGGCTGTTCTGTTAAATCAATAAAATTTCTCAAATTTGATTTCACACTTGTACATAAATATTTCTGCTCCTCTTAGGACGACTTCTCGCCTCGAAATTTCCCAGGATTTGATGCTACGCTAACTACTTATGAAGTGGAAATGAATCAAATTTTATCTCTGGGGGAGAAATCAATTGTGCTCGCTCGCTTTCTCTCCCTTTTAATGCGACCATGCAGCCCACGAGGCAACCAACCAGGGAGAAAATCACCATGTTGCAGGGCACTACATTCCCCTCCCCATTAAACCATTAGCTGGGCTCTAAATTAGTGATAAATAGCTACTTGTGTGCCAACCAGGGTGCACAGTGGGGTTGGATTTAATCACCTAATATCACAGCATCAAGAAAAAATCACGCACAGACAAATTTTATGCAACGAAACGAGTAAATCCAACTTGAAAATTTCCCAAATTTTTGCATCAACAACCCAGAAAGATGAAGCATCCTAACTTGTTGCGATACATCTTTACATGAACTTCTATGCAGAATGTATTCACTTGTGTATGTGAAGGCTAAATTTGTTTGCAGAAGTATGTAATTAACAGTGTTTTGTTTCTGCTATATTTCTTGCACCTCAAAGCGAGAAACGAATGAAATTCAAGCTGCAAGAAACTGCACGAAATATGCGCCATCTAGCGACTCGCCCTATGAACCATAGTGACAGGAACTAGTTTCTTGTCCCTTTGAATTTTTCTTGGGGGTGCGTAAATAGCTGCAATAAACCAAACTTATTGTCCTTATTTCTTGCAAGTTTTTACTTGTACCCAAAACATTTAATTATTCATTTAGAAAATATCAAACGTTCGCCAACATTCAAAAAACGTTTTTTTTAAATTTATTTCGTTGTTTTGATCAACTAAATTTTATAAATATTAACTCATTAAAATAGTAGAAACTATTGGAAAGTCGATTTGCGTAAAGGCCATACATAACATGTAATAATTCTGATTTACACAATCAAATATTTCCAAATTCACAAATTATCCTCATAAAATCACATTACTCCCAATTCTCCCCAAACCCTGCCTCAACCTTAAACCATACAAATAAATCCGAGTAAAACTTGCTTAATGTAAACTAACTCAACTCAAAGCCTTGCTTTCTCCCTCTCTCCCTCCTTGTATTCCCATTCTGCTCAAATATTTCGAAAAACAATTACCCCTGATGGAAATTTCCTGAAGAGCTCGGAGAGCAAAACGGCACCCAAAATAAGAGGACTTTGACTTGCTTTCTCCTCTTTTGTTCGTCTCACTTTCTCCAACTTTCACTCCCTCCCACCCACGAATCCGCGTGCACTTTTCCCTGGCTGACAAGTTGTTCGGACAAAGTCATTAATCTCTTCTCTTCACTTCTCGGGTTTGTTGTGGAATCTAAATACTTGCCAATTTCATAATTAAAGCGGCACACTCTGTATGCAAAACTATCCTTCCGGTGGAGGCAGAGAAGTTGTTGTCGGGTTACATAATACAAGTTGGTTCATAATTTTACATCGTAAATCATCCAGTAGCGGTAACAAAACGAGGATCAGGATACGATAAGCGGACAAACTAATATTTATTTAACGGATGTTTTCGACGTGACCAAGTTGACGAAAACAAAAGCGGGGCAAATTTATTTCGAAATTCCCGCTGCTTAATTGGTAATTACATGTGTCCAATTAAGGCCAAGATTGTTATTTTGTGTTCATATGTATATGCACATAAATCTTAACCTGGTGGGAGAAAGTTATCTGGGGAAATGCAGTTCCACTTTCTCCATGACTTTCTCTTATTTAAAACCCATCGTTCTTTGATAGTCGAGCAACTGTCTGTCCTTGGTTTTCTTCGCGGTTGAATAATAACCCTCTCGCATTCGTAGATAGTGCGTAACACCAAAGAGAAAGTTGAAACGGAGGGGAGAAAGTTGGACTCTGACCAAATTCCTGTTTAAATGGTAATCAAGACGACAGGATGATTACTTCTGGGCGAGCGGATTATGTACAAGCGAAACACCACGACTTTCTCCCCCTCGCATTAACTTTCTCCCATTATGAATGTAATGGGGCAACTTTCTCCCATTTTTAGTGCATGCATTATTGCATGGCAAAAACTTATTGTTTACATCACAAATATGACAATAGACTCATTTTGTGCCGACATACCTGCACATATGCATGCTTTCTACAACTTTCTCCACTTTTTTTCTCCCGTGTCCTTAAACCTTACTTCCCAACCTTCACACAAATATGTAGGATTGCAGAAGTCGTCTCACTTATTGAAAGAAAAGTTTTCCAGGGATAAATTAAACGGTAGAGCAGGTCGTTCAACACGGAAAGGAGAAAGTTTTGGTGAACACAGATCACATAATTTTCAAGGGAAAGGTGAAAGTAGTCGGAAACTTGGAGAAGTCTTGAACTTGATGAAATTTTCAAGTTCGTAGATAAGATGAATAGATTAAAATGTAATATGAAACCTTAATAACATTCCTTGAAACAGATATTGGCACTTAACATATACAAATCTTTTATAGTTATTTCCACGCTGTTTTGAGATTATACGTAGACGGTGCGTGCGTAATTATGTGATTGATTTCAGAAGAATTTTGATTACTGGCTATCATTGTTTAACTCGGTGACATGTTAGATACAAAAGTTAATGAAACTATGGAAAATGTCATTTGTATTTATTTGCGCTTCCTACAAATTACATGAACCTGAAGATCATATGACTTACATGGATCAAAATGAAATAAACAATACTTTCTCCGGCAGTACTGACCCATGGGCACTCTGTGCGATTCGTCAACCGACAGGGGCGATGCATGAAAAGCTCACCCAGATACCACGTAACAAAAAATTCAATATCCCAATCCAGTGGGGGATTAGGTTTATTTTCGCTGGGAATTGAAAGGTGACAACGTGTACAATATGTGTGCCAATTTTGTTTAACTCCATCACCACAAACAATGCAGAAAACAAGGGATTTCGGTGGAACTAGATTTCGGGCTGGCGTAGGAAGCAAGGTTATTTGGTTGGGAGCGCGGAGGGCTACACTAAATATTATTTTACACCAGTTTATTTTTGTTTTGACGTACAACTTATACGAAATTGAATGACTTTTACATCAAAATAGAAATAAACTGGTGTTAAATAATATTTTATTATTGCAGCCCTGCGCGGCGCGATCGACAAATCACTCCGCTTCTCCTCCGCCAGCCCGAAATCTAGTTCCACCGAAATCCCTTGTTTTCTAATTTCTGCATTGTTTGTGGTGATGTAATTCTTCAAAAAATTGGCAGACATATTGTACACATTGTCAACTTTCAATTCCCAGCCCAATAAACCTGATCCCTCACTAAATTAGACTAAAATCGTTATCAACTTATCGTGCACACATGCAAACAAACGTATTGCTATTAATGAGTTTCACCCCTTAATAATAGGTCACAGAGGTGAAATATCAAAAAAATTATTGGAAAAATAATTTTCTATCAATATTTTCTAAATTGTGGCAAAGTTTGAAATTTTTTTCGGGACGTGGTATCTGGGTGACCTTTTCATGCATCGCCCCTCTCGGTTGAAGAATCGCACAGAGTGCCCATGGGTCAGTAATTCTTCGAAATAGGATTTTTGAAATCCCAGATAAGTTTTATTGTAAATGATAAAAATTCCTGATAAATTTTAAAAGCGATTTTAAATTTTAAATTGAAGAACTTAATGTTACTTGATGTAACTTTTACATCTAACTGTTATCAGTGCTATAGTTTTGCTAAATAAGTTGTGACATGAAATGACGTGAATTTGCCTAACAATTGATGTTTTCAGATAGAGATGATTTGTTACCACATCATGAATGTCACACTCACCTTGGAAATACATTACCTTGTCTGCTTACGTAAGTAAAATGAAATAATTCCTGTACAAACAAGAATTGTCTACACTCTCACTGACGTAACGCACCTCGAGAGAATTTCATCAGACGGGCCAAGGCCCACAAAAAGTTGTCCTGTTCATTAAACATCGTCTTGTTTACGTTCCTCCCAAAGTCCTCCGATGTCTCCGGATTCCCCATTTAACGAACTATGCCATCATCTGCTCCCACCACAACTGTTCTAACGTCTCTATTCGCGTAACCCGGTTTGTTACAGCCTTTGGGGAAAATGTTGGCCACAAGAACTATGTAACTCCGGAGTGGGACTCAAAGATCAAGGGTTTCGTTTAGGGGTATTCATCCAAATTAAATTTGGAAATGCCACATGAAAATGCATTTTAAAGAGAATCCGTCTAGCTAAAATTAAGCAAGGCTGGAAATTCTTCATATTTTTTATTGTTAAGGGTGTCTGTTACGTAGCGTTTATTCTTGCTTGTTTTGAATTACTAGAAACGATTATGACGAAAAACAATTTCTTGTGGTGTTTTTTTGCAAATTGGGTTTTTATTAGCGGGAAACAGTGCGGGTCTTACTTTGCGTAAAATAAACCTGATATGATTAATAAATCTGTTTAATATTCCTGACGGAAATTGTGATATATTTCCCATTTCTCCCATTAATACCGCCTTCGGTCAAGCGATATTGTTACATTTTCTACCCTCCGTTGCTCTCGAAACCCTGTCACACTTTCCCGAATTGGAGACAAAGTTCAGTACCACGTCACAAGTTAACGACAAGATGCATGTATGCCATGCTCTTAACCAGGTTAAAAATAAAATTTCGCAATTTATCGCCACATCGAGAAAGTTGTCACATTTGACAACCGCATTTCTTCCCAAGCATAAAAAAGTTCTTAACAAGACGAGGAGCCACATCTGGTCTGTGCACTTAAATGCAGTTGGTTGTCTTGCATCTTGCAGCATAAACGTATGTAAGTAAATTGGGTTTCTATGTATGTATGCATGTAATAATTAAATTAACCTAGCTTCTAAAACTGTCTCCAAGTTTAGAGTGCGACACGTTACGATACATACACAGATAAATAAGGTGTGAGAGAAGTGGTGCATCTGAAACAAGGTTTCGACTCGAAATATATTTGTCAATAAATTTAAGGAGTGGACAAGATGCTGCTAAGTGATACTGACTTATACTAAATTTTGATCTTGCAGGAAATGAGAATTTGTTGTCTCCTTTGTAATGCCAAAGTAACAATTAGGTAACTTATCTTATCAAATTGTTTCCAATTTGACGCGGGGATAAGTTATGTAAGGTGTATAATTAAGATATTAGACAAGTATGTAGGCATACAGTGCTTGCAGCCAAACTGCATCTCAGACAAATGATATCAGTAAATTCTAGTAAGATTTGGCAGGATGTTGCACTTGGCAGGAAGGATGTGCTCCTAAATCTGTACAGTGGTGAACATGCACTCACGTACTATAAGGAAATTTGCAATACGGCACATTTGACTAAAATCATATAAAATCAATCAAGTATGTAATCTATGATTGCACTACCACATTACTTATTCAAATCTTTATTTTGGGCGATCACATGTCACATTCTTACATATTTCATACCACATGTTTATTTCATACTACAGTTCGATCAGAAAATGTACATCGATTCATCGATTTAGTCTCCCAAACTCTAAATTAGTATTTCGCGAGATTACTTATAGGTAATCTCGCGAAATACAAAACAAGCCGATTTCGTGGCTAAATTTGCGACCAAAGATAGCATTATTTTCCCGCAAAGGTTTCGCCAAACCTGGCCATCTTCGCATGACTTTGGCAAGTAATGCGATACACCAAACTTGCGAGATTTTCTAAAGAACCGAATGTTTCATAGAGCTCATATTTCCGTCTCAATTTTATACTTTATATTTGCACCAAAAACCAACAATATTTACTTTCAGCTTTCACTTTTACTTCCACTTTCACCCAAGTAAACATCCCTCACCTAAGTGGGTCAGGAACCAAAAGTGCCCAGTGGTCACTTATCCATTTCCCAATTTTAGTGTCCAGTCCGTCCTAATTAAGTTTCGCCCCTCCACCTGTCAATCCAATGCGGAGAGGCGTCACTTTCTCGGACATTCCATAAAGCGGGTAACAGGATTGATGCGGTCCGTCCAAAATTTAATATCTGCTCCACGGCCGGCAGCTGGGTCAAAATGAAAAACGATTTTGTGGACGGATACCCTAATGGGAGACACACTCCCACTAATTGTCCTCTACGAGGGGGCATGAATATTTTAGCAGCGTGGGTATATAAAAGCGGCGAGGAGGACGAGTTGTGTGCAAGCGAAATATAATATTTCTTAGAAGCCAGGGTTCGAAACAATGGGTTTTTTGAGTCACGTGGTTTTTAACAATTTTCGTTAATTTACACGCCATTATTCTAAAAGTGCAATTTTATTTTATGGATCTGGAATTTGCGAATTTCGTCAAACTCCCTCTTAAATAATGCCACATTTGACTTCAACATTAACAAATTTGCATCGATGTGTACTGATATGAAAAGTATGCTAAAAAACTGTGCAAAATTCGAAATTTCGATTTTGCCGAAACCCTATCCCCTCCCAACCACACAACTAATAACCTCTCACTCCTGACTTTCCGCGTGAAGCTACAGCCTGCAGGGAAATGCCAGGATTTGGATGATGCGACCTAATAATCATCTCTCTTTCGCTTGCTTTCCCTACGCTCGGCTGCTTTCACTCTGACACTTTCTCTTCCTCGTGGTGCCCCACACTGCACTAAATACATATGTAGACTGCGGTATTTTCGGCAATAGTGATAAATTCTGAATTTCTACCCTCTTGTGAGTAAATATAACCAGTAATTTCGGTAGGGATACATAACGCGTGTTACAGGTTTTTTAAAATTCTAATGGAAATCTGGTAAAGTAATACAAGTATTAATTTCTCGGTATTAAAGTTGCTACGGCTAGGTATTAAAATTAAAAATATACGTGCCCCTTTAACTTTGCTAGCCATGTGATAAATTTTATTGCCGAGCTATTACTTATCAATACCAGTTTGGTAGACTCATCTATGATTACCGCTTGGTAGAGTTGCCAGCAAGCCGGCTTATTGAGTTGTGAGTAAAAACGAGTCGACTCATTGAGTTGTGAGTCGAAGCAAGCCGAGTCAGAAGCAAGCCGGCTTGGCTTGACTCGACTCGACTCATTAAGAATCTGAGTGAGTCGAGTGAGTGGAGGCAGCTTATTGAAGAAGCATATGTACATACGTATGCATGCATTTTGTGTTTACAAGTTGGAGAGAACTGAATTTGTGTGTGTATGTAAGTACGAGGAGGCGGAGCCAGCCGGCTTATTGAGTGAGTGAGTCAAGCCGAGTCAAGCCAATTCCAACTCACTCACAACTCGCAACTCAATAAGCCAACTCATTGAGTCGACGGCTTACTTGAGGTCAACTCGACTCGGCTTGACTCGACTCACTCAATAAGCTGAGTCAAGCCGAGTTGAAGTGGCAACTCTACCGCTTGGTATTCCGTTGATACTGGATTTGTAAGAGTAAAGTTCAAGCAAGATTGTGCCCATTCCACATCAAATATTGGAAATTTTGAGGTAAAAATCGCAGAAAAATCACATGAAATATGAACTGCCCCCGCAACGGGTAACACACTCCACGAGCAAATCTCTCATCCGGGGAGAAAGTCGGTTAACTAATTTCCATGGGAAACCAAACATGTTTCAGCCCAAAATGGGACGACGAACGTATGTATGTACAGTACATGCATGCATACGTATACTCATCACTTTTATCCGAGGCTCGATTTAATTGACAAATGATGCCGGTAATTGACACAAAAGTGGAAAATCTCGCAGTGACGTATGTTCATACGTACATATGCATCGTGATATGAATGGCTGACACTGCATAACTTCTGATTTTGTACATGAGTGGGTGCATATTTCATCATATTTTGTATATAGATTTGTACGCCTACATAATCTTCCAAAGTGCAGTATTTGCTGCGCTAATTGGCTTCCGACTCTGTGATTTCATGTTCAGATTTGAAGTACTGTGTTTCCGTTTTGGTGCAGAAAAACTAGGTCAAATTGGCACAATTTTTAGTTCGAACTGTTTTTGAAATGATGACAATTTTTGGGGAAAATTATTATTTTTCAGACTTTTCGAAAATCAAGAAAATCACACGACTGGGGAAAGTTTATATTTCCAAGACTCCCCTATTATTTTACATATGTCCGTGTTTTTTAATCGACACGGAACAAGAATAAAGTCACTAGTTTCGTCTCATTGTTTCCTTGTTTACCTAAATTAAAGTCTCAACTTTCCCCCGTGACGGGAATCATGTAACCCTAATCCATGCAAATATTCGAGCCACTGATTAAGCTCTTTTGTCTCCGAGGGACAATTGTTTTCCCTACTTTTATTGAATCCCTGTAGACCATCGTGAACCATATTAAACAAATGTGCGCTTATAAAGTTTGGTCGTTATGAGTAAAAGCCATTTCAATGGGACTCGCCAAAACAGGCCTGACAATTAAACCGATCTCCTCACTTTCACCAGGATATCAAGTTTACTTTGTCCCATGAGTCGAGGATTACAAAATAAAGAACTTTATGAGAATTTTGATCTATTTACATGCACCCGTCACACGATCCATGCCATAATTTAGCTTACAATTTTCGCTTATAACTTAAGCTATTTTCGCTGTTTGAATCCGGTTCCTTACGTAATCGACGTTTCCAAATTTTTGTGCATGCATGGTTCCACTATTTTATAAATGTCAAAACAGATTGGAAATCATTCATGTGTTTGTTTTTTATCAACATGACCGCCGAATATCTACGGTGAAGCTATTAAGTTGGAGTGATCAAAAAACCACACTTCAGTTGCTACATATAGAAATGTATGATCAAAAAAAGCATTTCATTTCTACACATACATTTACATATATTTCCATTAATACCTAAAAAATACATTAAACCTGACCTTCCGCATGTGACGTTCGTACAATTATGGTAAAGTTTCTTCTCACAAAGACATAATGTTTACCAGAGTGCATCTCTTCACCCCTAGCAATCCAAGTAAGTTTCTACCTTTTGGTGCATTTGATACACTATTTTGGTCACATCCCGATAATAATTTTCTTTATTAAGCTTTCTAACTTGGTTGTTCAATTTGAAGTAGAAATTTATTAACATTTTAATCTTCCTCGTAACTCTGAATGTCCCGTGCATAAAGCGTGTCATTTAGAACGTAAGGATCCTGCATATTTACATAAACTACTGTTCAGGTCATCTCAACAGGGTTATTATGTTACTTCTAAACGGACAACATTCTTAGTGCATGATCCTTTGGATGATGTAACAGTGGTCAGACAGGAGTTGAACTGGTCAGGAAAATAAAAGTTTGTTGCACACTCTCTGTTTTACCGAGATAAGGGAATTGCTTCCTGTCCTGCTGAGGAAAAAGCTGTTCCACTTTTTTATTTTGCTGTTAAATCCCCCATGGGCAGGGGAAGGTGTGCTATCTATTTATTATAAATAAACTGAACAAACAGTGTTAATTTTTACGCAGGGTTTCGATAAACAACAAAATATACTATAATGAACCAGAGTTCCCGAAATACTATGCGTTACACGGAGTGATTAATAAGCTCGCTTGATCCAGGGTTACTACATACCAAATATCTGGATTCATATAAGTACTTTAAGAAATTTTAACGTATATAAATAGAAAGAGAAATCTGTTTTTATGGAAATTTCAAATCAACAAAAATCGAAAAGACATGCACATTATACACGCGTTGTCTGTAACCCTGTAAAAAAAAGGTCGTCTTTATTGATTCCCAATTTTAGCCATTACATTTGAATTACAAGTGAACCAAACCTCACATAAGTGAGAAATAGATGGTCACAGGTTCCTAACTATGGTGCCCGTAGTGCAATGGACACCGCACAGACCTGTGCAACAAGTCAGAGAGGAAAACCACAAGGGAAAAAACTCTCTGCCAGTACTGGGAATTGAACCCAGAACCTCCATTCGGCTTGAAGCACAGTGTGATGACCACTCGGCCACCACTGCCTGCCCTCAGTGTAAGAGTAACGATCCTGAAATACCGGAAACTTTATGTAGCAGCAAATTATTATTGCTTGTGTATTTGTAATACGAATAATTCGTTAAACTAGAGTTCGAAGTTAATTGCTTTTTTGGGCACATTTAACTTATACTTATATCCGTTTATTTCATACCGATTTTTCTAAATTTTACACTTCTTAATAAATTCACCGTCTGCGAACAATCTAAAATCAGCGTTCCCATCTTATAAAAACGGGGAATACAGTAAATGGCTTTTTATAAATAAATATGCCAGAATTTCAAATTGCAACTAACTCATTCCACAAATTTGGTGAAAATTGAGATATTTATGCATTCGAGAACATTGAAAACTGTCATAAAGAAATGTGCACATACATATTTATCCATCTGTGAAATCCGCGTATGTACATAAAAATAAAGTTTGGCACAAATAGGTACATGTGTCACAATATTTGCAAAAATATGTCAGTCAGTCATGTCTCGGTTTATTTTCCTGCATCTGGATGGATAAAATCTTGTTTTTTACATAAAGTATTTATCATACGAACATATGCACTTTAGATAATTTATAAATATCTGTATCGACATTTCCTGGAAACTGGAATCTTTTAGTGGAAAGATTGGCTTACAATTTCCTCGCCAAAATTACCATTTTGTAAAATTGAAAACTCCAATTTGTGACATATGTATGTAGATAAAAATTTCCTCCATTAATTCTGTTAAGAAAACCACCTTATTTCAACCGCACATTTGTGCATACATATAAATTTTACATTTTTACGAAAATATAATTTAAATGCATGTTTAATATTTACTTAATAAATAAATAATTTTACAATTTTAACAAAGTAGTTACATGTAACGAATCAAACAAATTCAAGGACATCTTTAGCCCCGTGTTTCTTTACAAAGTATAAAATTTCGCAATTTTTACATGTACATATTTATTATTTTCCTTGTGAGAATGGCTGAATGACAGCTCATTTTTTATTCACCTCCTCCCCCAAAAATAGCTAAAACAGCATCGCTAAAAAGATGCAAAGCTGCAAATGGGACATTCACAAATTATGTACGTACTGATTTTGTACAACTTTCGAACCAAAATCATACATATGTATCATACAATTTGCATTATTTAACCAATATTTCCATAAGAATGCAAATTATGCAATTTATGAACGTCCCCTCCAGCACCCTGCTCACACAAGAGGACGACCACTTTTCCTTTCCGCCTCATTGTTTTGTCGCCTCGTTGCTCTCTCCTTCTTAAGAGCATTCTTGGACTAATTCCAGATTGCGCGGAGAAAAAAGGCATGTTTTTTATCTAAAAAATGTAAACATCAACAAAACACAACTTGGTACACCACATTAACGAAATTGGTTAGTTGTTTCGATGTGATTACGTACAAAAAGTCAGGAAACTTTTACTACGTCGTTGAGGCTACTTATTTTCTCAAGAGTGAAAAGATTAACCAAAATCTGAGCTATGTATGAGTCTGTAAATAAATATCTTGAGTAATTAAGTAATTGAAAATATTTTTAGAACTATTTTTCAAAGCGAGTTTTCTTCTTCATGGAAATGTATAAACAGATACAAATTCCTTGCAATTAAAATTATTGTTCAAATTTCACAGTGAGGTATTTCATAGTCATTGGTAACTTCGTAAAATTCGTCAGTTTCGTAAAATTATTGTACAGACTTTTAAAAAATAAAGGGACGCACTTGATCTGAGGATGAGTTTGAAGAAATTAGGGAGCTCATTTTCCTTAGAAATATTTGTAAAATTTTGTAAAAATTTGTAAGTTGTTTACAGATTTTACAATGGTACCGAGATCCGCTTAAATTTCTCTAATGAGTAGGTTAAGAGTTTATTTCAATTTTGTAAATATGTAATCGTACCATTTATCACGTATGTTATACATTAGCTGTTTAAAGTTATACAATTTTAATTAATATTTAATTGTTTATCATATTCAGCAATAAATAGAGCAATTATTAACTCTGTCAAATTATGTTCTTCTTAAACTGAAGCTAAAATTAAACAAAATTAAATCCTTCCACTCCAAATAATTACTTGCCCTACTTAATTATTAATTAATTACTCATTACATATGCCCATTTTCCATGTGCTACATACATACATATTCACTCCAGACTTTATCTACATTTTGCTTCCCAGAAACATGAGACCTGTTGAAACAAAAAAATAAATACTAAAATCCTATAACACTTTCATTGTATGCTGGCTGCATACACACTTTCTCCCATCATGGTCCACATCCACACCTGCGAGGCAGGCGGACCTAGTGAGAAAATATGATTACTTTTTATTTCGCAATGGCAAGGATTACATCAAAGTGGAAGTGCAAAGCATCAAACTTTCTCCTCCCGTGACTCACTTTTCCATCCATCATGCCCGCTTTCACTGGTGGAAATAAAGTGGGAGATTTTTCTCACTCTCACTTTTTTCACTCCTCTTCATATTATCGCAGGTTAAAACGGAGAAAGCGGCATTTGCTTAATATTCACCCGGAAATGAGGCATCCTGCTTGACTGGAGTTTATACTATGCTGTGAATAAGGAGATATTTTGTATGTTGATGTGTTTACTTTCTCCGGAAATTTGAGGAGAAAGCGGTATGTAGGAAAAGTTAGGTTTCGTCAAGATGTGTGTGTTCTGTACCTTAAATGATTACCTCGTCAATTTAGCTAGCGGGACAGAATTGTATTATTATAAATACTCATATATATTTAAACGAGGGAGATTGACTCGAATTTTTGTAAATGTGTAAAGGTGTCTAAATGTTTGGAAAGTTACACTTTTATCAAATTAATCCTATTCTATTTCGGGTATCAGTTTTAAGTTAATTATTGATTTGTTGTTTCTTTCGCTATGGTTTAACCACTGGAATATTCACGTATAGATTTTACTGTGATACAAACATCCGATTTGACCGAATTTCTGGTATCATGAATACTGTAAAATGTGCAAAAGCTTAAGCATGAAGATATGAGCTGAGAAGTATTTACTAGTTTACTAGTTTACTGTAAGATTGAGGTAAATAAATACGTCTTTCATTGTCTTTTAATTTTGCAAACCATATTTTCTTACGAAAGTTTACAATTCTAGTAGAGAAAACGTTCGTGATGTTTTAAACAGACTCCGGGTTAGATACATACATACATAGTGTAAAAAATCGTGATATAAAAAGTTCTACATTTTTAAGTATTGTCAAGTATTTAAATTCATTTGGCTGTGTATCCGTCAGTAATAAAATTAATGGGCGTACTCAGCACAAACCTTTTTCACTTATCAGCCGTACATATATTCAACACACAACTTACGGGAAGAAATTTGAAAATATTTTTGCTGGAAACCTTATGCGATCTTTATTCAAAAATTTACAGCAAATTTACATGTACTTTTTTGATTTCGTATGATTACAAATTTCGGAAACTAAATATAAATCAGTTATTCGCTGAAAATAAGCTGTTGACTTAGGATTGGGTAAGCTCTATTTATAATCAATAAAGTTACAGCTTTCACAATACATATTTTTCCGCCATGAAGTCCTAAAGTTTATTTACACACCTTTGACTAAATATTTCCACAAATACATACAAACTTCCTCATTTTTTACCACTGACGCATCCCTGTCCCAAAATTACGACTTTCTCTTCTGTCTGCTGATAAATGTATGCAGTCTCGTTCCACGTGATCTCCATGCTTTTGACGACAACTCATATAATCCGGATTTTGGTTGATTGCAGGGATTTGTATGCGTCCTGTGCGACACGATCTCATTTCGAATTCTGGGCAGGCCTCGCCATTGATACAGCACTGCTGCTTTCTACCCCACTGCTTTCCCTCCAGTCGTCCATCCCACCTGGAGGAGAAAGTATGTATGCGTTGTTTCATGGCCTGGAAAATAATGTCCCGTCTTCGCACAGGGCTACGAACAAGGTGAAATTAGTGCAGATCCCAAGTGGTAAAAATAGGTGTGATATATTGGGAAATTTGGAAGTGAAATGTGAGAGAAGGTTTAATAAAGAGGTTAACAGATAAGTAATTATTTATGAAGTAAAAAATTATTTCATTGTTTTCTCAACTTTTCTTAAATTTAACATAATTACACTTTTTGAGAAAACTTATCATGGCACCTAAATATTTCCAAAAACTTGAAAACTTACCAACAAAATAAATATTTATAAGGAAAAAACTTAGTTGATTGTCCTCTTAATTTTTATGTTGTCTAATTTCAAATTAAATTAAAATGTATTGAAATTTCGTTTTTATAAGATTATACTTAAAGATTCCAAAATGCCGGAAACTTTTTCAAAAAATCCTGGTTAACTAGCTTGCTTCAAGAAAAGTGGTCATGTTATATAAATATTTCCGAAATCAAACTTTCTCCTCTTTGCTAACAATACTCAATTATTTCCCATTTTTTGCCATGTAAATTTACCATTTCACACACTCCCAAATCCCACCGGGGAACACTGTCCTTCTATTTTTTACTCCTCTCTGAACCGTGAACTGTTAAGGCTGCGAGGTTAATCAAGCCCCGCCGGGTCGTGCTTTCTTTTCCTCTCCTTTTACTTCTTCCATTGGACAATCCCGCTTTCTCCGACTTATTACACAATTGCATTGCACCCACGTCCGAATTCCTTTCTCCTTCGGCTCCCTCCATTTAGGGTGATGGCAAGATAAACATTGTCTTTACCCAGATTTCATTCTCATTCTCACCCAATCATGATTAACTTTCTCCATTGTTCTCAGCTTTCTCCAGTCCTAGAAACCGTGGAGAACGAGGTGTTTAATTACTTCCAGGCTGGGACTTGTACCCCATTTCACAAACAATTACTTTCTCCAAAGTATAAAGGAAACAATATTTTTGTGGAGGGTAGAAATTGCGAGGGTACGAATTAATTTCGTATTAAGAGGCTGAGGGTTTAGCAGATGGGACATGAAATTACGATTTTGTGGTTGGAATTGCACAATTTTTCACAAATACAGAATTTAATCAATAACTTCTGAATAAATTAACAAAAATTCGGAAATTTCTAAACCACTCGATTCGCTCAGATGTTTGCATTTGTACTTTTTAGCAACTTTCTCCACTTTACTGGATTTCAAAACTTTGCATGAACCTGAAGAAATGAATACAAAAATTGAAAACCTTCAAAAACATGCGATTCACTCAGATGCTTGCAACATTTGCAATTTATTTTGTAGCTTTCAACAAGTAATTTGGCCGCAAAAAATTGGCATAAACCCAGCAAAATTAATATAAAAAATTTTAAAAAACACGTGATCATCTCAGATTTTTCTAACATTTCCAGTAAGTCTTGCAGCCTTCACCGTTTTACTCGGTTACAAAAATGGTCCAGAATAACCTTGCCTTTAAGATCAAACCACAAAACCGTGCCTCATTTTATTTCCTCCGGTCTTCCCAAAAAAACTTGATGTCGACAAGAATACCAATCTCGCAAAAGGCAAAAATCACATAAAAGTGTGGCGAGGAAAAGTTTGGTGAAAGCGACCCGACTGCAATTTGGAGATAGCACTTGCGGTGCATTTGACACTGCATTTTGTCCAATCTTTTAATCCGCACAGAGACAATTTTCTCCTGCTGGCCTACATCCGACTTTTCTGCCCACTGCAATTCACGGCAATCCGCTTATACCAGACATATCTCTTGCCCCGATTAAATCGTATTCTACCCTTTGAGTAGAATACTTTTGCACTTTTCTGGCATTTTATTGCGGGGAAAGACCTGCATTGTGGAAGGAAAAACCGAAGTAAGTAATCTCCATTTTGGAGAAAGGCCTCAAGTAACATGACATTCTTTTGGCACATGCATTATGCCATAAAAATGCACGCCTTCCCTACTATTCATTCATATAAGTCTAGTCGGAATAGCAGCCCACGCGAAAGTCGAATTGATGAAAATTGATATATTTTTGGGAGGAGAAACATGCAAGATTTTGCCCACATTTTCTTCACAATTACATAATTGTCGAAAAATAAAAGTAGTAAAGTTTTGCTCTTCATGTGAATGGCTCTAATGCTGAAGATACTTCTAAGAAAAAAATAACAATAATTGTTGCGACGTCGATTTTCCTGGGAATCATAAAACTACAACATGAGAGAGAAAGGAGAGAACAGCAGGTTTGTCTCTCTCGCGATTATTATTTTTCTTTTTAATTTTTTGTGAGTTATTGACCACTCCCAATCGTCGGGTTTGTGGCATTGTCATACTCTTGGACTCCGTTAGTCAGTGGTAGATGAGTTTTGAAACCTGGACCTCGGCTGACCTTTTTGTGCGACATTGTGATTTGACGTCAGCCGGCCTCCCCTGAGTTGTCTGAATAGACTTTTCCAAGTTCTTGTTCGTGCTTACTTCAGTCAGCTCCTCTTTCATTGGAAAGGAGACTCGGGGGGCACTCATATACTGCAAAGTTTCTTTATGGTTCCTGTCCCCTCCCACAACGTTGTCTCGCCGCTCTCCACATCCGTTTTGGAAGAATTTTCAACATATGCGCTGCGGGCAAAGCGGTTTAATTTGCCCTTGAACAAGAGCGCTCTGACCGACGGTGCTATACAAGTCTCGATCCTCAACAGGTCTATTGTTCCAGTTTTTAAATTTCTATGGCCAACTATTAATTGATAAATTCTGTCCAGTAATTTCAACAACGGTGCTGGAAAGGAACAGAATTCTGAACAACATCAACGGATTCGAATAAGAATTCAAACACAAAAAATGGATCCGATGCATGTCGAGGATGTAGTGAAGCTGGCACATCCGATAACCAATTCAGTGGTCCTCTCTGGTAGTAGAGGGGATGATAAATACAGGGAGCTGCATAATCTACTGGAAGGTCAAATATGGGACGACGAGCGACTTATGGGACCAGAGTGCCACCTTTGTGGTGAAGATGTATATGATTATACCAACCCTATTACGTACAAAGACTCTATTATATATATTATGTTCCAAGATGATTTAATTGAAGATTTTTGTTGGAAGGACGGATTGCTTCAATGTGTTTATTGTTTTAATTATTTCCACAAAAA
This sequence comes from Folsomia candida, assembly GCF_002217175.1. Classification (NCBI taxonomy): domain Eukaryota; kingdom Metazoa; phylum Arthropoda; class Collembola; order Entomobryomorpha; family Isotomidae; genus Folsomia; species Folsomia candida. The sequence goes on along the minus strand of NW_019091229.1, from coordinate 584,981 downwards.
CAGGTGCAATTTGTCTATGTCGGCCCAGTCGTTTTTTAACTGTTTTCTTTCTAAAATCTGGGCGTGTCCTAATTGTATTCCTGATTTTGAATGTAAACCAAAAACTGTTAAACCGAACAAATACCTTAAACTAGCAAGAAGGTTGATTCCTTTACGAAACCAGTATGATGAAATGTACTCTACAATTAAACTTTTTAGCAAAAAATATGACTTATTTATGAACACATTTGAAGATTATGGAATAGGTTAGATATTATTCCCTTCATAATTAATCGATTTTAAGGTTACAATTTGGATTCCTGTGTTGATTTTACATACAATTTTTATGGTTTGATATGGTGAATGGATAAGAAATGTATAGTAGATTTTGAATGTTTTAGTTAGTTACATATTTGTTTATATTTTATGTCACTTGTGGAAGAGCATGGTTTGTTACTGTGAACTTGGTAGACACTTGAATAAAGCTTAATCAATCAATCAATCAATCAATCAATAAAGGCAAAGATATCAACTTGACCATTTCAAGCAATGAATAAAAATTTCCGTGCCGATGATACTCATCTTAATACATATGTGAAAATATACATTTGAATAATATTTAAATTTTAAATAGAATACTAAATTAAAAACACTATGCGACGGGTTTAAAACATTTCAAATTAAATTCAAAGAACAGCTTTAAACAGCTACTTAAAAGAGGACAATTCTTAACGAATCTGGCTTCCCAATAGGAAGCCATTTAACGGAAATTATTCCCTTTCATCTCAACAAAAATGGCTAAGTTTTTTAGTATATTCCTCGAATTTGATTAGGACATGCGACGTTTCTCAAAATTTGACATTTGGATTCATTAGTAAGAAAACATGTTCGCAAATAAATCCAAAATCCCGTTCAAGGAGGATTAATTAAGGCACCTATGTACATAATTTAATAAAATTCGCATCGCAACACAAGACTTCTGGCATTAAATGGTACTCGTTTTTATTTACCAACAATTTCCTCCTTCTTTTATATCTTTTTGATCAAATCGTGACAACTTGATGCAAAGGAGAGCTTATCGCATTAAGAAAATGTCATCTCCTTAACTGCGTCTTTTCCCCTTGTCATTTCATCTCTGCTTTCACTCGCCCTTGGGAAATGGACAAGAGAGAGAAAGCAAAATCTCCACAAAACGGGAAATCAGTCACAGTCACAACTTAACCTCAGGCAACAATATATATCGAAAAGAAGCCGTAGTGACCTCCCTCTGGACGCGTATCCTCACGAGAATTTGATTACGTACTCGGACAACCAAATGAGAATGCAGCCCAGAAGTGAAAGCTGAGATGACACCCAAATCCTTCCAGCTATCGGATTTCGTATATCTCAAAAAAAGTCGATAAATGTGCACCAAAAAACAACGATTAACTCTGCTTGCACCAAAAAACCGAAGCATTTCCCTTGCATCTTGTACAAACCATTTGGTTCCCTTATCAATCCAACAAAAAATCGACTATTGCACAATCCTGATCCCTTTATAGGTAGAATTTTGCCCTATTTTTTTGGAGTACAATCCATTATTCAGGACGATTGGAATGTTGTCTCCTTATCTTTCTGTCCAAATAAATAAATCTGTTTCTTTGTCGTGATATTCCTTCCGGCTATCGGGTTTTATTTACCGTTTTATTTTCTGAAAAGGTCAATATTGCGAGTGAAAATTCTTCTGCAAATAAACAACAGCAGGACAATATTATCACCGCAGCGAGTGTAGGTAAGCTTGCTAACGTACAAAAGTGCGAAAATCTTGCCAAATTATTCAAGAAGGGGACAACTGAAACTTATAGAATTGCATCTATAATAAATTTTTAGTATGATTTTTAGTGATCCACTTACGACACTAACTTGCCCCTGCTGTTACTAGGACACTTTCACTTGTCTCCATTAATTTCACTCACCCACATGAGACAAATAAATATTCTTCTGCATCTTGAATCGATTCCGTTGCATAACGGTATCGAGCAAAATCCATCCTAATGACAAAAAAGGCTTTCATTTTTTTACGTCTCGTCCAATTTTATGACGCTGCAGTCCCATCAAGTTGGCCCATCTGTGACATAATTATGATGCAAGTTTTCTGCACTCCAATAAAAGTAAGGTGGAATGCACTGTGGGCCAAGAGTTTTTTGGACTATACGTCTTGAAAAATGGGCATATTCACGTCATCGGTTTGATATCGCACAAAAATTTACCAAATAAATAAATTGTGCCGTAATTTTTCAACGTAAACATATTGAGCGTACTCACGTCAACCTTCGCATATCTCGCATATCTCGCAAATTGAGCATAGCAACATAACTTGCGAAGTTTTGCGAGATATGCGAGATTTCGCAAAAAATTTGCTGGAAAACCATGGGATTTTTTTCGCAAATTTACCCAGCTGTTGAGCATGTCCTTATTTCGCAAAATTATTTCGCAAAGTAATTCTGCAAGAAAAATTACAGAAATCCATGGAAATAATACCAAAATAGGTCTTTTTCTGTAGATTTGCGAGATAAGAGAGTTTTGCGAAGTCATATTTTGCGAATCCCCTCACAACAGAAATATTTTGATCTTCGCAAGTTTGCTAAATGAGTTGTGATGCGAAATAAGAAGTTGTCGTGAGTACGCCCATTGATATATTCTAGATAAATTTAGCAAAAGATGGCATTGCAAATTTTGAAAATTTCGCAAGACTGCAGTTTTTAGCAAAGGTTTAAATATACCTTTAATTCGTGTATTGCCAGCCAGCTATATACGCCAAGATTGTCGTGAATACGCCTAATCTACATTTTTCCCAATAAATCAAAAACATCCCCCTTTTCTCATGTTTTTTTCTTACAAGACAAAGTAAAATAAATGATGTAATCGCCTAAAAATATCGCCATAAAGTGCGATAACATCGATACTTTCGCCTTTCTAGGGACAATTCTGTATATCTCAAGACCGGAAATAAAGATATTCTTCCCCCAATGCAATACATTAAGTGAAAGTATGTCTGCCTACATACGTAAAACTCGCGGTGAAAGTAGGCATGCAAGGAATGCAATGCAATTCCATCCATATAAATGGGCCCAACATAAAGCACGTGGCGTATATTTCCGGGGAATCTTGATCTCCAAAATTTATGAGAGAAAAACCTAAAAATCGATGACATTATTTACCCATGGTCCCGAAAACAGCTCCATTTTTCAGTTTTATCTCCTCCAATCCCCTCTCCTTCTCCATGCCTGGATGGAATTGGGACCAGATGTCGAATTGATATTGGGCAGAATGGACGACATCAATTTCAGCCTCAAGTACAAGACTCGTTTCCATTTAAACAGCTTGCTTTCTCCTTAAACAGTGCAGGAGGTAGACTGCATGCTTACTTACTTTCACTTGAGAACCACAGGTGTATGCACCAAGTAAGCCCAACCACCCGTGTCAGCAGTTGTTCATCTTTCTCCTACTGAGTTATGTATGTATGCATGTAAAGAACGAGTCAATTCGATATCCGATAACCCGGCCATGCAAAGTGGGCAAACATGTGTTAACTGCCGACACGGGAGGGAAGGGACCTTGCAGACATGATAAGATAAATTTAGAACCCAGTGAAGCGTAAGGAATTTAGTAGCAGAAGATTCTGTAGACTGTAAGAAATCTGGTGCAGTCAGGCTGGTATTTATTTCTCGGTGTTAAAGTTACTACAGATTGGTGTTAAAGTGGTACCGGTTCGTAAAAATTTGCTACCGAAATGGTCAAACTTTAATATCGACCTATTACAACACGGTATTCCTGTATTAATACCATTTTGGTAGAATCATAAATGAATACCGATTTGTATAATTTTAATACTAAATTTCTTAGAGTGTACCGGAATCCATGACATCCTTTACGTATGTACACATATGCATCGTTTCTCAGAAATCGCCTTAACCCCAAATTTACATAAATTTATTTCGGCAGGTAAAATAAAGGTGGGTGGATTAGATGCAAGGAGTGATTAATAGTTCGATTCATTATATACCTTTCACCTGAACCATCTTTCTTAATTACCTCATTAATATTTACATCCATCTCCTTTCATACTTTCACTCGCACGATAATCACTAAACAACCCTTTTTTCTCTATCCATCTCTTCTGACCCGGGTGCATTCTGTGAAAAAAGGTGCCATCATAAAGACTAATGTCGACCTCCCCCTTCTTTTTCTCAATAGACGAAAAAGCTACCTATTGATTTACTTTCTCCTACAGAAAAAAGCTATCTTTTCTTCTTAGTAATTTCTTCTTGGCTGGCACGTGTCAAGTGGAAAATGAACACATTTTGGGTTACGAGTTGTACCCAGTGAAAGTTTATTTTTTTGACATTTCCTTGTCCATCCCCAATTACGCGGGGGCAATGATGATGATGACGGACATGCCACGTCCGACCCATCTTTAACAGTGTAACTGGCTACCCGGCCAGCCAGCAGCCGCCTTTTTGAAACCATATGTCACTACCATAATAAATAGATACGAGTGAAGAAAGTCGGGTTTTCTGGAGATCAAGTTGGAGGAAAATAGTCCTTGGGGCGGTCTGTTTCTGTGATCTTGATCCTTGAGGACGGACGTGATTTCGATGTCGGTTCATGTCAACTTATGCTCCGGATCAGACGCAGGCCGGATATTGGACAAAGTGTCACTCAATCAAATGCTTAGACTACCATTTTGCCATGGTGGTGGGGAAAATGTAAACTTTTTGTGTGTGGGTGTATGTAAGGCCTTTTTGGATGTAAATCTCTAAATTTCAGCATCAATCAGTTGGATTAAGCATAATAACTTGGTTAAATATGCAGCAGAAATTTTGAATTTAATTATTTATGTCTTTAAGTTGACCACATAATATACAAAAACAAATGAAAAAAATATTAAGGAAGCAAGAATTATGTAAATATGCAATTACATTAATGCATATTTCGAGTCATAATTTCCTCAGTTAATTTTAAATGGCCCATTATCGACACTTATAACCCCCAAAGTTGCCCAACTCGTGTCATCTGTCTCACATTTCCCTTCACATAATATGTCGTCAAGTTATTAAACTCTAATTATTTACGACAACTTACTGTCCCATAAATACACTAATACAAACTCGCTGAAGATGAGTATTACATCGGCGGCCCCAAATGGCATGCCCAATCTTCATCTAGAAAATTATTGCTGTTTTCACTTCCATCCTACAAAAAAATGCTTAAGATGGAGAAAGTTCGTCGCTGCACATATGGACATTCGCATTGCATTCCCGTTCACGTCCGACTTTCTCTTCTTTGATGCTTTCTCTCAGATTTCTTTCTTGTTAAGGACCGTGCAGGGGGATGTGGCAGATTTGGCGAAGTTTTTGCACTATAAATTGACACATTTTGTTAAACCGTGTTCTTTAATCATATGCGATGTGTCAAAAATGAAAATTTTTGCATCCTGAAGATCATTATTTTCGCAATATTTTTCTTTGCTAATTCATATGTACATTTATAAATAAATATTTTATGTGGGTCAAAATCCTCCCAAACTCGAGCCACATACTTTACACACGGTCCTTTTTTACATATGTATGCCGGGTAGAAATTGGGACAAAAAGTGTGGAGAAAGTGGAGAAATTTCTTCTTCTTCTTAAAGTGGAGGACATGTCATCATCTCTTTTTACTACCATTTCTGTCTCAATTTCGTCATTCACATGCAGGGTTCGGAAAAACCCAGGGTTTTAATCAAAAATTATAAAACCCATGGGTTTTAATGGGTTTTACCATGTTAATTGGGTTTTATTTGGGTTTTAATGGGTTTTATTGGGTTTAAATGGGTTTTATAGGGTTTTATTAGTTTTAAGTAATAACTTAACAAAAATAATTAGGAATTTGTATCTATTCGGAAATTATTTTGTTTTATAACACTTGAAATCTGTGATGCTAAAGGATGGAGTCAATTATTGAATTGTTCCGAATTTTCATATATTAGAATAGTAATGAAATAAACTGCTTTAGAATGAATTGAGATAACGTCTTCTAACGTATAGGAGATGTATTTAACTTTTAGAATGTAGTTTTTAAGTAAAACTCAATTAAAACCCAATAAAACCCATTAAAACCCAAATAAAACCCACTTAACATGGTAAAACCCACTGGGTTTTATTCATTTACAACCCATTACAACCCATTAAAACCCAATAAAACCCAACCCATTAAAACCCAGGTCGGAATACCCTGTTCACATGCCAACCACGGGACAGAAAGAAATACAAAAAAGTATGTCTCGTCCCTCCTCGCGCCGTCAGCAACTTTCCGTAATTGCAATTATGTAATCGCGAAATTTCCTAGAAAGTATATATTTTTACTCGCGCTAAAAATATCAAATGTTTAACGTAAACTTGAAATGTGTGCCTGGAAAAAGTTGCGTAAACTTTGCTATGTAATTTTGCGAGACAAAGTATGCACCTACGTAACCAAAAAAAATTATATAGAAGTTTCACAACTTTATTAATAATACGTGCGGCGCAGTTGATCAAGTATTAATGAAAAAATTTGGTTTTAATTTTAACTTTAAGGAGCCCGAGAAGTTGTGCGAAAATGATGTTATTAATTTGACTTTCGGATTGTTGGAAATATGGCACAATTTTAATTTTAAAATTTGTTAAGGTTAATTCTACCCCCCAAAATTTTCAGAATAAGATTAATGAATTGGTTGAGATTCGTATGTATGTATGTATGTACATACCTATGTACATACCTATGTACATACATACATGTACCTATGTCTTGGAATGTACGTACATACGTATCTTAAACAAGTTGTTTCACTCCCCCCGAGTAATACTCATCACAAAAATATCACACAAATCGAAATTGGCTAAGAAATCTAAGGGTGTGTGCAAAATCACAGAAATCACATCTAAATCCCAACCCAATTGAAATTACAAATATCACGGTTCATGCCGTGCTGTTGAATATGTAAATGATTTCAACCATTGCGTGTGTAAATAGTCATCCCGAGATTTATTCCGGGACCAATTCACCCAATTTAAAAACACTAATATAACGCATTCCGGCCCGTATTTTGTTAATTCCTCTATAAGTGAGACCGCTTCAAGAAATAGAGTTTATCCGCTTAACTTATTTATTTACAATTATGCAGTGATGCAATTTCTAAAAATATTTCGGAAGATTAAACCATCAAAGCGTTGCACCGACTGGCACAGAGATCACCCACGGCCACAAAGATATCCATTTACAGGGGGGCGTTCAAACATTACGTCACCTGCTTAATTTTCCAATCATACATACATATTTAAATGCACACTAAATACCACGTGCACTGCTGAAAATCTGCTATACTCACACATGTATTTATTTTTCGGTATTAAAATCATGCAGGTCCATATAAATTTGTTACCGAAACGTTAATACAGAGCTTCTACTAAACGGTATTACTAACCCACATCACTTTGGTAGAGTCATATATGAATACCGCTTGGTAGTATATTATTTCTAAGAGTGTGTGACAAATGGGAGGTAAATACATGCGCATTTATGATTGCCTTGGTAACCACTTAATGATCCCGTAATAATTGAGCGGCCCCAAATCCCTGGAAGCCCAATTCCATCTCAAACAACAAGACTAAACATGAGCGTACAAAGTTTCTCATATATCGTAAACAAGTTGAGTGCTTTTTTCATACACAGAAAGTCATTTCTTGCATTTGTTACACGAGATGATCTCCTTCTTCTTTTTCCTCCTCCGTCTGACCACTCATCAATCAAGAAGAACACTAGGGAGCTGTGCATAGTGAATGTTGACAGTTTGAGTTTGGTCAGCGAATGTCCTTATTATGTACATAAGTGTACAGACATCCTGACGGACACAATTAGAAATCCGGTATTAAAAGAATACCAAGCGGTGTTCATATATCTGTATCATTCTATCAAAGTTGTCTTTATACCGTGTAGTAATAGCTCGATATTAAAGTTTTACCATATCAGCAGCAAATTTTTACAGCCCGGTATAATTTTAGTACCAAGCGGTAGCAACGTTAATACCGATAAATCAATGCCTAACAGTGTAAAAAAAGTCACAAAACGGGAATTGTCACGTAATCATGACCACTATTTAATAACATTATTTATGCAGCATCTCTCCCAAATGGGCGACACATCAATCCACTCTCGCACCCGGTTACCTTCCTTCCTTCCTCCCTACAGGACATAATACGTTTAAGTATGTACAATGTATTCAAGATAAGTTGGTGTACAACACAATTGTCTCCAAATAATCTGTAATAATAGCTATAGGATTTTTTTGGCCAGACATCGTTTTAAAAATTGTTAGCATCGCAATGATAATTCTGTCACCAACCCATTTTGCTTGTGGGTATGATTTGAATTCCAAGTGTTTATGAAATAAGTAGAAGGACAGCGAATTCAATTAATTCATGATTCCTTCGTATTCTTTTAATCGAGAAATAAACTACGAAGGTTACTAAGATTTTGTAAGCATCGAATAAGGTTTTGTCATTAAAAGTCGCGTTACTAATTATAAGCTTAGGATTTTTGCGAAGCTTCGTCACTTCTTTTCTCGTCATACATAGGTACTTTATGATACTCAGCCAATTGTGACTACCCTCATTGAAAATACTGAAGACAAGTCAGTAAATATGTAAAGTCGCTCCAAAGCGGTTGAGGTACCGCTGTCCCCAGGAGGAAACTTATTTTTGGATATTTCCGTCCTCATCTTTGCAAGGGTGACAGCATGAACAGATGGCACCCTGCGTAAAGCATGTCGTCCATTTTTTGGAGAGGGTCGTGTTATCCACATACCTATGTATATATATGTGAAAAATGACACTGAGAAGGTAAGAATCAAGGTAAGAATCAAATCGCCCTAATTCTTAATGCACGGTCCTGCATTGTCTCGTCTTTATCTCCTTGTCGCATTAATGTATTTTTTCCACTTGACATTTTACATAGAGACAGATGCAACCAGAAAAGTACTTATAACGAGATCATCACCTAATTCTGCGTATTTACGTCGTAATAGATAAAGTCGTGATACATACTTGTATATTTGTGTAAATACATACATACACCTACGTGTAGATAAGAACGAGAAAGATTTCGGAATTTTCTCGATTGAATTTTTAGTGGAAATTATAAAGAAAATGGGCATTACGAAGTATTCATAATAACACTAATTATGCGAATTAATATTTTGTGTATTTATAGTTTTATTATAAAGCAGACTTGGATGAAATTTGGGAATCTTTGCGTTTATAAAATAATATGGTTAAAAAATCCGTTGTTACTGCAAAAATATGTACATATTTGCACGAAAATTGCAACTATATATTATGTATACGAAAATCAAGAATCCTGAAAGTAAATATCAAAACCTAGTTTATTTCAATTTATGTACATAAATAAATCCAAAAATTCGGTTAATTTTATTTCATATAAACTAATTATCTCAAATACATACAAATTCATTCTTTATTCTAGATTCTCCTACATACATAAATATACGAATCCAGATTTGGTTGAAATTAGCAACTTCGTTAATTTTTGATCGTCTGGAAGAAAGATTTATTAACTTCTGTGGAGAGAATCCGAGTTTGTTGGAGGGTGGCCTGATGCTGGGGGACGTTTCGGACTACGAGCATAAATAATGCCCTGCCGAGACATTCATCACCCACTTCCGCCCACTAATTTCTCTCCTCTTGTCTCCCCCCCAGAAATGCAATAAATAAGTGCAGAGTCGAAACACAGGAAACGGTCGCTTTCTGCCCAATTGGCTATTTGTTAATGGAGAAGAGTGAATCAAAAAGATGGTCAAGGAAGTGGGTTCAATAGACCGAGGGAAAAGTCACGGGTCATGAGTCATGGTCACTAAGGTCACTCATTTTGGTGTATATAGACGTTAGAATTTAGCTTTCAAAATTACGAGCAAAGTTTCAGGAGAGAAATATGATATTTAACCTTATCCAAAATTCTGAAAAGTTTGCCAATTTTTACGTGAACTCGCCTGAATCTAGACCTTCTTCGACGTGCAGATTTTTTCCCCAGTTTTTTAACAACCGGACAATCTGTAATGCAGAATTTGAGACAAATATTTACACGGTTTGGAAATATTGAGATGAACTCGATTAAATCATGACGGTCAAGATTTTTCGCTCATTTGTACAATTTGGCAATATTTTACTTTTTAGAAAATTTACGAAGTTTACCAATTTTGACGTAAGCTCGAATGGCTCATGTCATCTTCTTCGCTCATTTCTTTAACACGTGTTAATCTGCTATGCAAAAAATACAGTGGATGCAATCATAATCGGTTTCCCTCTAAAACCCAGACGTCCACCTGCCCACCCTTCATAAATACACAAAAATCCCCCTTTTTCCGAATTTCCGCCTTCCATTATTCCTCCGATTTCTTAATATCCGTCACCAACTGACATTTATCCAATTATTTCGTAAATTCCCCCGATAAGTGCATCCTTAAACAAAACACCCCTTCAACTTTCCCCATTTTCGAAGAATGCCAACTTGTCAAGGAATCTTTGCATAGAAAAACGGAAATTTTCAACTTGATTATTTTTCCCTCTGCTACAAATTGTTTCTAAAGAGTTGCATGTGGCGGAAGAGATGGCGAGATGATGGAGATACTCGATATAAAATTCTCTCCTCTTCTCGTCCCTCCGTCGTCCTCAAACTTCTCCAGGAACTCATTCAATTACAAATAAAAAGCAGACAGACGTCTTCTCCAGAGTCTCTTCAAAGAAGTCGTCGTCTAACGCACCACTTGGAAAGACAGGGTGCCCAAAAATGTATGTTTTACAATAACAACAATTGGTTTACAACCTGTAGAAAATTTAGAATTTTGAAAATCTTTACACAATTTTAGTTCACACAAAATAAAATTGATTATTCAAAAAAAATTGTGCAAATAGGAGTTAATCAAATTGTGTGCTTATGAATAAGGAAGACATTATGGCTTGTGTAGGAACTTATGTATTAATGAAAGTCTTCCTTCCTTCCATAGATAACTATGAAGTTTTAAAATTTTGAAAAAACGTCAAAATTTTTTTTAACCCAAGGTTTCAATTTTAAAAAGCAACCCACGAGTTTAAATGGGGTTTCTGGGTGTTATGTCTTGTTTTTCCAATTGATGTCCAATTTTATTCATTAAACTCACTAAAACCCAGTTAAAATGGTAAAAACCAACGGGTTTTAATCATTTGATACCCATTAGAACCCATGGAGGAACCCACCAAAACCCTGTATCTGTCTACCCGGCCTCCGGTTTTCCAAATTCCTGGGATTAAAATGGAAATAGGGTGAGCGAAAAGAAAAACAAAACTCTCTCCTCGTCGTCTTTTCCCCATTTTCTCACTTTTATTCTCCACTCCTCTCTTCAAAGTGGAGACTCGCAGGTTGACAACTCATAAAATAAAAACCAAACGGTTTCCCCCCAATATTTGAGCAACATGAAAGGCAGCTTATTCTAATTTTATTCCCATTTGCTGAATGATTCACTCGAGAAAACGAGAACAAGGGAAAACACGCCGTAAAAAAATAGCGATGCAGCTCCTCATATAGTTGCACTCTTAGAAAACGGGTATTAAATCATTGCCGGAGAATATTTACACACTGTTAAAAATCTTATAGAATCACACGTTTACTAAATATGTGTTGGTATTGATTTGGTAATAACTTCCTATATACCAGATTGGTAGCAGTTTGTTTCTGAGTGGTAAGTTTTTCTTTGCAAAAACATTACTAAGCGGTAATCCCTATTGTTACCAATGTCATTAAGGTCATACATATATTTACATGTACTCCGGTCAGTAATGATTTAACACCAGTCTTCTAAGAGTGTGTATGAGTACGTATGACGTATACGTTTGCGTTTACCCACGCTGATAATAACAGGCATTACCATTTAATACTGTTGTGGTAATGAAAAATTTACCGCTTAGCAACAAACTACCACCAATCTGGTAGGAAGATGTTACCAAATCAATACTGGTACAGAGCATATGTGACTTTACTAGATTTTTAACAGTGTAGATGGGTACGTGCATAATGTGTAATTTTATAATCCCTACACAGATATTATCTGTGTAGGGATATCATCATAAAATATGTCACATTTGTGTGCAGCTACTTACAACAGTACTTGCCGGGTCGTAATTGTTTCTCGGTTTAACGAAATGATCTCCTTTCTTTCTGCGTCCCATTCAATTTGGAGGGAGAGTTTTTGGCACAAGACCAAAATCGAAGGAGAGAAATGCAAGTCCAATATCAAGGAGAGAATTAGATGGAGAAATTTATGTATGCATCTGCAGTTTTAAAGTGACACATGTGCTGCATTATGCATATTTGTTTGTGTATGCACAATGGGGTACCTTGACCTCAGCATTTGGCAGAAGAGGAGTAAAATGTTACACGATACGTGAAATGGTTTTCTCACAGCACGTCTCTTGACATTAAGTTATGTAACTTAAAAAAATTGGAGATCATTATAATTTATAAAATTGAAAATTTAGAGAAAACACGGTGTCAAAATGTAGTCCCTTGTTGGAATTTGGCATGAATTGCATTATATAAATTTGATAAAAAGTAGTCATTTAATAGTTAATATACTTTCGGCAAAGTATTATATTTAGCATCACACCTCATTTATTGGGATGCCAAATATTATTTCGTAAATCTGTGCAAATTTTTCTGTTACTGTATTTTAAGTTATGGTTTCAATGGATTATTTACAACCTTTAAAGTATTTTATGTCAAGTGAGGATGAGTTTACGAAATGAAAACCTTCTTAATAGTGAATAAAATCTTGTAGTTTTCCTGCAATTTTTTTTCGAAATTTTGCAAAATTTCAGAAGTTCCTATCAGCTCAATTTGTGAGATATGCGAGATATGCAAATGGTTGACGTGAGTACGCCCCGTAAAAACAAATATATGTACAATTATCCATTTCCTTTACTCATCTAGTCCCCCAAATTATCCAGTATGTCAAATGCTTCGTAACCTTCAAACTAAATCATTTTTTCAAAGTGTGTTCGAAATGTCGCACAAAAATTGTGGATTAAATTACCTTCTCACTCCGTCTACGAGTTACGTAATGTCGTCCAGCTACAGGAATTTCCCTCTTCTTGCACTCACGCACTTTACATAATTTCCTGCCTTGAACTACAAACTACTTCCCATTTTTGTGGAATTGAATCTACCTTCCGAGGCCGTGCAAAAAGAATGAGGACAGATTTAAGAGGCCAAATAAGTCTATCTGTATTGTTCCCATGTCATTTATGACGACATGAAAAATATATGTACATGTTTCAAAATTCCCAAACATTTCCAAAAAAACATCCTTCACGTCGTCCCCGCTTGTTTTTTCTCCAGGTGTACATATTTTCTATGCGGCCCCCACATCCTCAACCTATGTACACTCTAAGAAATCCAGTATTATAATAATACCAAGCGGTATTAATATATGACTCTACCAAAGTGGTATTTATAAGAAATACGAAGTAATAATAGCTCGATATTGAAGTTTTACCATTGTGGTAACAAATTTGTATGAACGGTATAATTTTAATACCAAACGGTAGCAACTTTAATACCAAGAAATCCGTACCCGCCTAACAATGCAAGTCTTTTACGTGTACAACTCAGATCTGGTTGGGACCAATTTTATTTTGTTCAGCACAAAAAATAAGCATACCCGTATTTTTGCATTTTTCATAATGCGCTAATTTGAGCGCGGGGCGCGAATTTTAAAACATTTTTCAGCCAAAACCTCGGTTTTTAAAAATTCTGTAAATTTTCGAATTTTAGCCCGAATCAAAAAATTCGAAAACATGTCTCCTCAGAATGTCTTACCTGACTTATGAAAAATCCACGTATTATTTTTTGAAAAACTAAAAATTTGAAAGAGTTTATAATTTTAATAAATTTCAAAAACTGCCAAAAAATTTTGAAAATCAAATTTTGAGACAATTGGATTTTTCATAAGTCAGGTAAGTCATTCTGAGGAGACATGTTTTCGAATTTTTTGATTCGGGCTAAAATTCGAAAATTTACAGAATTTTAAAAAACCGAGGTTTTGGCTGAAAAATGTTTTAAAATTCGCGCCCGTGCTCAAATTAGCGCATTATGAAAAATGCAAAAATACGGGTATGCTTATTTTTTGTGCTGAACAAAATAAAATTGGTCCCAACAAGATCTGAGTTGTACACGTAAAAGACTTGGATTGTAAGTATCCCAGATTTATAACAGTGTAGCCAACCCAGCTACCTCCTTGTCCTCATAAATGTCAACATGCACGTCTCCCACTCCCTGCATTATTTAGGTTCAATTAAATTCGATCCGCATGTCTGCCCGGGAGCGGTCTCGTAACAGAATATGTTTCCGACTTGTTTCTCATTTTTGCAAAAAAAAATATTTTCTCGGTTTTCATTATTTCAAGTTTTTTATTATTATTTTATTTAGTGGAACTGCAGACGACGACATAACATAACACTTCCCCCCGTGGCGACTTCCTCCGTGACAAGGATGTCGCCACTGCCAACATTTTTCATCTTTATCCCCTTCCGCTTACTGCAAATCAGTCATGGCATGCAAATTTTTATGCAGAGACATAAAATCTGCACATGGTAAATTTTTTAGCAACAAATTTACTTATTTCTTAGGAATGCATACATAACTTTCTTTCAATCCATTGGGTGAAATTGGAAGTTTTAAAAATTTTATTGCTGAAACAGTTGACAATGATTTTTTAGTATTTACAATTTTGGTGAGGTGGATGTGGGCATTCGTTTCGTGTCGATAAACAAGACACAGAGTTTTTAATTAATTAAGATGAAAATTTGCTGAAACAATAATAAGATGCAAATTTATGTATTTCTAACACTATCACGTAAATATTTAATTATAATTATGTACATATTTTAGTTAGCAAACAAAATTCGAATTAAGTAGTAGTAAATACCCCAACGTTTCAAAAATATGTGTTCAAAATTTACTCAAAACATGATTTGCAATTTTTTAAACCTTTCTAAGACAGACATGTTTAATTTCGCAAACAAATGTGAATACCCCCAATGTGTCATTTTACTCCCGTATATTCCAGTATATTTACATGGAACTGATAAATTATTATTGGACAAAATTACGTAAGTACAACACCTCCAATCTAACCTGACATTTACATTAAGAATCCCAGCCACGACTTTTTTTACCTTTAACAAAATCTTAATCTAAATATATGAAATTTCTTTCGTTTGAAGTGTAAACATCGTCATTTATTGCATCTCTCGCATTTGATCAAATCCTCCTCGTCTTTATTACAATGTCAGTTCCATTTCCATTCTGGCTGGAATTGGTGGATGCATACAAAGGGAAAATATGCAAAAATCGAGACAAATATTCAGCCCAAGCTTGGCACCCACGCCGGAACTATTCGTCTCATTTATGCAGCCACGCATCCTTTCGTATTGCATAACAATGTGACAATCACGCTAGATTTGTAACCTTTGTAAAAAAAGTATTCTATGAAGGTTAAGCTTTATGATAGTTTTGGTTTTTATTTGTATTGCTTGCGAAGTACATATTTTATAATTATCCGAGTTAATTTTCACACTGACAAGACAAATATTTCATCAGTTTTTGATCTTCTAAAATGTTTTTGTGCATATTTTCTTAATTTTATAAATTTACAACTGTTACCAACATTTATGATTTCATGAGTTGGGTAGTTTCTACGTAATAAATATGTTACAATGACTTGAAACTAATTTTCTTATTCTATTTTTGTGCTTTTTTGTCCATCAGAATTTTCCAACATTCAAGTTTTTAGTAGTGGGATAATGACATTGAGTTTTAGTCAATTTGTTGCCAAGGAGGTTAAGCCTTGGGGGTTAAAGTGATACAAGTTTTGTCCAGTTGGACAGGTTAATATTGTAGCGGCCGTCATGGTGAGATCAAAATGTGTAATGCTTGTTACTGACTGGCAGCACAAATTAAAATTACGCTTATCGTTTACGTACCATTTCACATGCCGAATTCCCATTGGTTAGAGTGGTGATCATATTTCTTGCTACATATCAATAGTGTTTATTAGTATACATATGTTTCAATTTAAATATTTATCATAAGCAATAATCCAATATGTCTTAGAAGTAATTATATGCGTAATCCATCATTAACTTTAAGAAATAAGATTTAAGTTCGATTTGGAAAAATTAAAAGAAAGCAAATTGATTTAGCCAGGATTGTCGTAAAACTTAGATTTAACGGAAAGAATGTCTATTCTTTACGTTAAATCTAAGTTTCAGTCGAGTCAAGTCCCTCCATTTCGCCGTTAAGTTTGGCACAAGGTTTGTAAATTTGTAGAACATCGAACGTTCCGCAGAGTACCGGCGTAGATATAGACACACGTGGGATCAGCCATGGTGACCGGTAGGTCAACTGGACCGTTCGTCGTTGACCATCTGTAGGACGAGACCTGTTCACCAGATGTCCAGTACTGAGCTGAATAAATAAATGCGATAGCAACGATAATTTTACTTAAAACATATGCATAAATTTAACAATTTGCATCTAGAACAGTGTTTGATTTTCCGCATTTCCTGTACTTCCCGGCAAAAAGGTGCAATCTCCGAGGTGCAAGAATAGGCGCCATTTAGCGGTTCATCCATTGTGCCATAATAGCTATCTGGATCAACCGCTAGGTGGCCCTTATTTCTAGAACTTCTCGCACTCGTGCAAAAAATTATGTCTGAAAAACAATTTCGGTGCAGTAGTTTCTTTCATGCAGTTCTTCTCACGGCAAACGCTGATCTAGATCTTATGCTAATTTTTTTACTCGATCCAAGGATAGAGTTGAGCGCTGATAACTCTTGGGATGTGCGGATGTCAGCGAGAATCATTCCTTGTGAACTGCATCGTGTCTTTGAAGTTGCAAAGTTGGCCTAAATAATTTTGTTGACAAGCATGTTTAACAAATACGTCAGTAAAATTTGCATAGCTCTTAAGTACCGTGGTTTCTTCTGCGCGGAAGTAGGTTTTTCCTCCATACGCTCCCAGATAGGTGAGAGCCAGGGTGGATCCTCCCCCTTGGACGGTGCTATTCGGGGCTAGAGTAATAAGAATATTTAATTTCGATTAGTTGACAGTTAGTACTTATCAAAACAAGAATTTGATAGTGGCGTGTCCCTATATAAACTGGCGCTGAATTTCAAATTGCCCCTGACGGGATTAACTTACCCCAACCCGCGTTTACACGGGGAATAAACTAGTTTGAAATAAATTTTGGAAATTCTTGAAATAATTACCCGGATTTCCGGCCACGCAGGTGATGCCCACTCCCAGAAGAAATATAAGTTGGAGTTCCCGCCACATTTTAGTTAGCTCAAATTAATTACTAAAGTCTCTTGATAGTGGAATAGAATGGAATGATTTTGATGAGCACCTTGCACACGTATTTATATGCAGAATATGTGCTGGATTTCATTGAAAATTCGTCAACAGATTACAAATTTCATTTAATTAGAAATCATAAATCGATTATTCCACTTCAAAGTAAAAAAAATTCCGTCGTTTAGCACATTCTAGTGAAAAACATTAAATTATTGACGTCATAATTAGGTGCAAGTTGTTGCATTTCACTGAATTTATGCAGTAGGTTATCAGATAAATAGATTAAGCGGAACTTGTAGTCAAAATTAAGTGGATGTGCGTGCTTAATTACGGGTGATCAATCAGTTTTTTGGATAAATACATGCCATACTGTGGAATGAGTGGCTGTCATTTTACAAATGATTAAAATTGTCAAGAGGTGTATATGAATCTAAGTAAGAAGATCGGCGTCACGTAACCCTCACACTTTTTTATGTAAGAAACATTGATGCCTAAATAAAAACCAAGGCGAAGGTAGCAAACTTGTAAAAAATATTATCTAGAAAAATTATTTATTGAATTATGTAATTTTCAAAAAGTAAATATGACATCTATCGGGGTAACGGACTAATATAATTTTCCAGCCAAAGTTTATTGACATGTGCATGTATCAGTGTTGTAGTAGTTAACTACAAAACTGTAGTTAATTACATGTTAACTACAATTTTTTGCAAAAAGTAGTTGTAGTTTAAGATTCAACTACTTTTCTAAATTAGTTGAAACAAAGTAGTCAACTACTTTCTCGGATGCTATTGTTGACCAACAATACCTTAACTACTTTTCAACTACTTTTTAACTACTTTTCTACATGGATAAAAGAAGGAAGGGGCATCTCATATATATATATACATTATTCTCCCATAAATGGATGATTTGTTTGAGGCACTTGCAGCTTTGAAGTGCAATTCGATATTTTCGAATGAACTCAAGAGACTACATATCCTGATTAAATCTAAAGTAATAATCTGAATGATGCGATGACTGCCACGTTTTACACAACGTAAATAAAGGCCACGCTACCTCACCTTTCCACATAATATTCTGGCCATTGCAGATGGAACTTAAGAATTTAGTTATTCGTATTTCTTATTTAATTTAGTTGTTCAATTTAGTAAATTTGTCTTTGCTAGCAATATAAAAATAAGTTTACAATTGACGAATCACTTTAAGTGATTGTTTCAATTAAAACATACACTTTATTAACTGATTCACTTAACAATAAAGGAAAGAAAAATAAAGTTGACCAGAACTTTTATTGCCGATAATTTACTATATTGGTAAATGCATATTCTTTTCGTTTCGAAATCTTAATCACGTGTGACACAACGTAATATTTGAATGGCTTTTAATTCTTGGCTTTGATTTATGAGAGATGTGGATGAATAGGGAATGTCATGTTTGGTTGGAGAAGTGGTCGTGTCACAAGCGAGTCCAGAACATGGGGCGTCATACAGGAATCCATTCTGACTGAGGAGAACACACGTCCAGTCATCCATGACTACGGGAAACACAATTGTGGAAGTGGTCGTTGCCCATTTGAAACTCGGTATTTGTTGACCTGCCGTCCAGTGATCTGAAACACCCAATGAGTTAATGCTACATATATTCATATCCACCAGTCAACTTGACACTTGTTTCTTACTTTCGTTTAGCATTTTGCTAACCGCTGTTATCTCTTGAATTGAACGTAAATCAGCGAGAACCATTCCTTGCGAACTGCATCGTGCCATCGATTCTGACCACGTGGCCTGCAATACAAGTAAGTGCACTCTATTTAGATCAACCGTTACAGCACATACATGGGCAAAACCAGTGTCATAATATGAATATGATTTATGTTTTTATCCGTCGAAAATTTGTTAAGATTGAAACGTGGCGTGAGGCTGGTGTGCTTTCGAGATTTTAGACCTTTTCTTGGAGTTCACCGAGATGTCGCAGGTCAAAATGACGAGAGATGGATCTTTAAAACGTACTTCCAAAGTTTCATATCTGTGCACATATTGCGGCCACGAGTTATCACTGTTATCAGAAAGACGGACGGACATAACGAACTATAAAGAGGTTTCACCTCGAAATAAGTACATATATATAGTTATCGACACCACGTGCAATCACTTTTAGCCTGGTAAAGATTTGTCCAATACATATAATCTAACAAAATGTCTGTGAAACCCAAACTGCACATAGCTAAAACATGGAAACATTTAAATATTTATTAATGAATGGACAGGAAATTTAATTGCATTTGTGAAATATACATGTACCTAAGCTTTACATACACAGATAACACGTGGTTATGATTTTACTAAATTCGAATATTCACGTGGCAATAAAAACGTATGGAATATACTTACATAAGTATCTTCAGCCCGATAATACCTTCTTCCTTCCCATGCCCCCAAATAATTTAGGGCCATTATAGATCCCCCTTGCCCAACAGAATCCAGGCCTAAATCCAAAGTGTATCGGAAGAAGAGGATATGAACATCCTCCATAAATTTAGGTCAAGTGAATCAATTACGAAATACCTTTATCTGCCGCGACGCAGGAATACACGACTCCCAAAGGTAAAAATAAGTGAAGTTTCCGCCACATTTTAGATAGCTCGGTTAGCCAAGTGCCTGCACAATGCGATTCCTGTGGAATAAAAACAATGGTATGCTTTTCATGGAAGTATTACACCTGTATTTTTACGCAGGCTGAGAATCGGACTTTACTTTTAAGTCAGATAACGACTGATCCAGGAATTACATGTATATATGTATTTTATAATGTTATAGATAATTAAAATTAATGTGGAATAAGCCTCTTAAGACTTCAACAAGTTTATGATTCCTTGAATAGTAAAAAGAGGTAGAGTCACATGTATAAATCATTAGGATTACTCGGGATTTACATTCTTAGTTTTTGACGTAATTTAAGGTGATAAATCATATTCTCTGATAATACATATTGGTAATTGTGTGGTGTGGATTAGTGAATTACGTTTCTAAATTATTACAATGGACGTATATGTATATAATTTTCCATACATATATTTGTAAGTACACGTACATATACTCTTTTTACATATTTACATTCACTCAAAGGAAACTGATATTAAATTTAATTATGTAATTAATTAATTAAAATTAAATTCTTAACTGGCATCGGCATTGGTAACAATTTCCTACAGGAGTTGTAAAGGTTTGCGACTGATTGGCATCTTTTTTATTACCATCATTTTGCACTTCCAGTGATTATTTTACTACCCAGTTTTTAAGAGTGAAGTATTATATAAAAGTACTTGGAAGAGATATAAACCAGTACGTCAGAATTGTGTTTGCTTCATGTAAATAGTTTAATACCTTTGTCATTTTAATAGATTATGTACGTACCTACAATAAAAACTGGGGTAAATGGTTAATTTAAGGTAATTATTTATTAAATTCTCTTGATAAGATATACAATGGTATGGATTAGTTAATCCTGACCACTACAAACATTTATTGGTGCATATGTATGTATCTACATACTTACATGTATGCATACACGTATTTAGTTACATATATGAATATCTATGTAAGTTTGAAGTCGTACAAAATTAAAATAATTTCGTAACTTTAGCAAATTCCTTAATGAATGCGTGGATTACTTATTTCTAAATAACTAATCCTAATCCACGGAACGTGTAGATTGTTGAAAAGTTGGATTTAGTAAGGTGCTTAGTCATACATGCATACATAAGTTCAAAATCGTACGCAGTAAGAAACTTATATAACTAACAAGGGAAGGTCCTCGACTGCTCCCCGAGTTCAGGGTACCCACTAGGTTTTTTAGAATCTACCAGGACCCCAAATGAAGGATCCATGCATATTTACGTGCAAAACTCATATTTGGCGGCGCGGCGTGGCGCCAAACTTAAAAATCTGAATTTGCAACCAAACCTCCATAACTTTTGCAGTTTCCGTGGGATTTTCAAAATCTTGAGCTTAAAATGATCAAAAAATCCGAAATTTCAAGAAAAAAATCAAAAATTACAAAATGTTAATTTTTGAAATATTTTTAAAGTTTTTTCAGCGAACCCCTGTATTTAAGAAAATTCGGAATTTGTGCAAAAGTTTGAAAGTCCGTTGTTTTCAGTTTTTCAAAAACTTCAAGGAAATCGAAAGTTGAACCCCTTGTGATGATTTTGGTCAAACAATTTTGTAAATCCGTCCAGGATTTCAAAAGTTATGGCGGTTTTAAAAATAAAAACATTCAAATTTCGCGAATATGGCGCCACGCCACAGCGCCAAATATAAGTTTTGAACGTAAATATGCATGGATCCTTCATTTGGGGTCCTGGTAGATTCTAAAAAACCTAGTGGGTACCCTGAACTCGGGGAGCAGTCGATGACTTTCCCTTGTTATTTGGCATGGATTAACGTACTGCGAACAATGATATGTTCCTGTAATGATCCAATCTGGTCCGGTGTGAGGTATACAAATTTAGGTTCATGTGATCCTGCTGATAAGGTCTAGGTGGCTTTACGAAAATTACGGTATATCTATGTATATGTATATATTCACATTCGGGTTTAAGGACATAAAAGCGCAATAAAAGTGTCCACTAATACGTTACTTAAGCAGTATTATTTTTTACTCTAATATTTCTTTACATAAACCATTGTTATACATAAATTAATTAAATATTTAATTTTATATTTACTTCATATCCAACATTAAATAACAAGCAATTTTAAATCTGCATAAATTTAAACAAAACTAATTTCTTTAATCATGATCTGGAAACAAGCTTAAATTTAATGTAGGTACAACACTTACAAAAGTTAATTAATTATCGCGTAGCACAAGGTATATAATTTTTCCGTGCAGGGAAACACACCCAAGAAACCTCCAGGCGTAATGTAGACGCATGTTTCGTTTTCCCTGCGTAAATCAAGGTCCACCCTAGCATTCGTAGTTGCCCACTTGAAGTCGAACACTTGTTTTCCCGAGGTCCAGTAAACCCCTTAAATACAATTTTTGAAATTAATGATTCTTCCCGTTTTAATGCACATTTCAAAATTTGTTATTCACTTGGTCCCAACATTCCAACGAGCGCCGTTAACTCCTCGTTTGAATTGATATCAACGAACTTCATGCCGTAATAATTACAGCGGGTCACGGATTGGTCCCACGTGGCCTGTGCAAGTAATTATTGTATAAATATGGTTAGGGTTGGTAGATTCGATACAGAAAAGTCTGATCGTTCGGATCGGATCGGATTTTTTTATCCGGAAATCGGATCCATGTTAAAGTAAATGGTCGGATAATCCAGCCCGACTAGATAGAATGCGTGTTATAATAAATTTCCGCATAATCCGATCAGATCGAACTCTGCTTTTTTTCCTGGAAATCGAGTCGGATTTTTTTATCCAGCATAAATAGGATACGATCGGATCGATAGTATACTCATTGGTCGAATAATTCGGTTGGATCGGATCGGATCAGATTATCGACATAAATCATTAAAAACTATTGCGGTATATTTTAAAAGCTACACATGCATACGAACCGTAGTATCGTCGGCGCGAAAATACATTTTGTTCCCCCACTCCCCCAATCGATGCGGGGCTAAACAAAATGTGATCATTGCGTGAGAAAATATCCTTAGTTAAATTCCACTGATTTTATTATCTAAAATAAAACAAAGTAATAAGTATTTATCTACCTGCCAGGCAGGATAAGGCAAGTCCAAAACATAGTAAGGGTTGAATAAGTTGACCCCACATTTTATAAATATTTAGTTAACTGCTTAAGTTACTTCTAGAGCAGTGATTATCTCGGACCTCGAGAACCCGTATTTATGCAAAGAGCTAGATATACATATTTAACTTTACGGACAAATTCCAAATTATGTTACATGGAATTGACATTTATATAATTTATTGTCATCCCACTTCAGACTGTTGTGTAATATACTTATGTATGTACATAGATACATAATGGACAATGTTGAGTATGAGTTACATACATAGATATTTAATTGCGTAGGTCAGAATTGTATTGTATTTCAATTGATTGATTATTTTATCAGGGGAATTGATTAGCCGGAACTTGGTCAAAATTCGGTTAAGTAAGTTTGTGCTGTATGTAAATATGTATTTATGTATGTATGTATGTATGTATATACTCAATTAACATGTTGGATAATGATGATACCACTGCAAACAGAGTCATGTTCAATATGCAGTTATTATTTGCCAAAAAATTTGCAATTTGAGACTTAAAGCTATGCATGCGCATATTTGTCTTACAGACTTAAATATCCAAAATAATAAACCGGTAGGTTAAAAATGTTCTAAATTTTTGAGATGGCTGCACTTTATACATTGATTTGAAACAAGGTGACAATTTTATTTGTGTAAAAAAATCATAATTTCGTAATTTGGTAAAAAAAACAAGTCGCCGCGGCATTAACAAAATCTTTGCATTGTTAACAAAATTCCGAATTGCTAACAAAATTTTGTGCTGCTTTCAAAATTCCTAATGACCAAAAAGCTCATCCAACTACTACATGCATTGTATAATTAGACCTGCAATATTCTAAATTTCAATTTCGAAAGAAATTCATTGCATTTTCTGGAAAAATCTCTTTTGGAATTGGTAACATTTGTTTATCACTATGAGGTATAATTAAGCAATACATTAAGAACCTTTAATAAATACCCTAATTCCATCGTGGAAAACTAATATGGAAATTGCAATTATTTTGCAAAACTCAACATATTGGAAAATGGGGGTCCGCAATCGAGGCAGCGGCCGAATTCTAGTCCAAAATAATTTTTAAAATTATTTCGAGTCATACTAAACCTAAGGTTTAGTCAAAACCTGAATATCTCACAATTTGCAAATAATTCGCACATTTTGGCCCAGATCTCGAAAACTGCTGGTCGACCCCCCCTTTTTTATTACGAATTCTTTATCTACACAAAATTACGCAAATTTTAAGCTATCAAACTCGAAAATCGTTGGAAGATGAAAAAAACACTATTTCATTGTATATATCTATCTTAATCATAATTAATAGAGGACAGATGACATGATATTAAATATTCGCTTCCGCTACTTCATTATCACTGCCAAATGTATATTTATCTGCATCCACCACTCCACAACCTCGTGTTACCAACATAATTTATCAACGAGCCCTTAATTACCTGAATATTCATATATTGCTCCTTCCAAATTTTATTCTGGGTATCATATCCAATCAAATTTTATACTTTTACTTCTCATCATCAAATCATACTAAAATCTCCCTTAATCTTATCAACTCACTGATTTTATATCATTAATAAACCCACGGTTAAATTATCTGATTGAATAATTGAGCAATAAAACCAAGAACTAAAAACAAATCGGCTTTAAAACAAAGGTAAATGGTTTTAAGACGGACTCACGGCCACAAATAAACACTTGCATCACTTGACCATGCCATTCCTCTACTTAACATGCACATCAAGTCTCGCTCACTCGGCATTGTTTTGGCAGGCGGGGGGACCGTGCAGGCGAAACGTGGGTAGCATTACATCTAAGACTGTTTAGCACAAAAGTAAATATCGGAACAGATTTGATTGAATATGGAAAACGAATATGGGAAATTTTCCAGTATTAAAGAACAATGTTTCCATCATGGCTTGTGTTTTATTTCAAACTTTTCCACATTAATTTTTCACTGCATTGCAAAGATTTGCGAGGAATCCAAGGTGCATGAAATGCAAGAAATTCCAGGTGCAAAAAATGATAGGAATAAGCGCCACCTCATCATTTTATATTACACTTCGATCGTTTGCTAGATGGCGTTTTTTTCTTGAACATCTTTTACTATGCAAAAAATTATGCATTCCTGAAAAAAATTCATTCATTAGTTTCATACAGGTATTTTTCAGCATATGCCGACCATTGCTAAATATTTTGCAATAGGGTGCCCTTTGGATGAACAAATTTTGCATTAAATTTCCAAGACAAAAACTGCAGCTAGAAAAACATTCGTTTTCTTAAACAGTGTACAATTCGGCTACATTTTTTTATACTCTCAATAAAAAATGAGTATACTAATTTTGTTCCTGTTGTGACATCTTTTTTGCACGCCCCCATCTGCCTGGTGATCCTAGTTAGTCGGTCCTATTAATATGATTGCCCATTAATTCGCAAATCTAATATTTGTTCTTATATAACACATTGCTATTCTTAGCATGTCCACCTCACGTCGTTCGTCCTCCCTGGCTAATTCTGGATGCAAATTAAGGAAGATATTTACGATTGAGATGAATTAAATATTCAATTTAGTCACACATGACAAAAAATATCAGTTGGAATGCTGCCCATTGAAGAAGAAGTGCAGCAAAAAATTTGCAAAACGTATTGTTCGTTTTTTTGCCTGGGTCAAGGTGACTTGTACGAAAGTATGAGTGATCTATGTGCGAAACTCCACCCGTGGAAGATTTATTGCCATTTTGGGGCAAACTTCGTAACCGTGGTCATTTAGTCGAGGTGGATCGTCTCGTTGCGACAGACACACTTTTAGTAGGAAATTGGCAAAAATTTCGCAAATTTGCTAGAATTTTCGGTATCAAAATTTATGCACGCGTTTAAGGATTTGAAATTCTCCAGTAAGTTACACAGATTTAGAGCTTAGACGAAATTTAGGTGCAAATTGACCAAGGTTTTCTCAAAAATTTGCAGTGTTCGAATTTGCGTTTTAAGGGTTTGAAATTCTCCAAAATTAAACTTTGCACAGTTTTAAAAATTTTACGGTTTTATAAATTTTTAAATTCTTCGCATCTCCAAATTTCTGAAATCTGTTTTACTATGGGCGAAATGTAGAAATGTTGGGGAAAGTGAGAATCGCAAAATTGTGTGCGATTTTTCTCCTAAACTTGAACTTTGTGGGGAATATTTTTGTGGGGGGTGAGCTAGACGAGAATGGTCGGTATTTCCTCCCCGGGAAGAAATACCCTTTGACCCTGCTCCCCATTTTGGACGAACTTGACGTGCCCTCCGTTTTCAGGAGGACGCACTATCTCAAGTTCATCTTCAAATGCGTCTTCTTCGAGGGGCACTGTGACCTTATCGGAAAGTGGTTGAAACGTGAGTTCAAATTTTCTACTATTTTTTAAACAAATTTTTCTCTAATTTCTAAAAAAAATTGAAAAATCATTACTCAAATCTTTGATGCAATTCATTCACAAGTGAATTTGTAGAAAAGTTAAGCCCTACAGCGTTACAAAGATTACGAAGGAGAATTAAATTATAAATAAATTGTGTCGACAAACTTAAGAACATAGATTTTTAAGACGTTTTCACAATTTGCAAAATTATGGTAGAAAAAATTTTCAACTTTTTTTGTTTCTCCTCGTAAAGTATGATTTTTCACGATTATTGCAATACAAACTGATTATTAGGTACAGTCACGTCAAAGCCCAAAATATTTATTTTTAGTTCGAATACGTTATAATGTGCTAAATTCTCAACTGTAAAGTTTCATAAGTTCAGAATTAAGCAATCTCTCATTCCGTACTCACGCCAAGTTTCGTAACCTTGTAAATTTTATGCATATGTACATACATTTACAAATGACAAATCCCATGCAAATTAGTTTAAATACTACAAAGCGTTCTTTATTACGAAAATTCCTGAAAATCATTAACTTCTTACAGCCCGAGCCATGGCCGCACTATTTGGAACGTGTCTGGGCTGCACGCCTTTCCAAGAGAGGAATTTAGAGAGGTGGCTGCTCGGCCTTATCGACGCGAACCCCACCCTCTTCCGCGCCGCCATGGTCAAGGTCTGCGTCGACATGGATGTCCCCGTCGGCCAGGAAGACTTCGCACTCCTCGGACCCTTCCTCCCCACAAAAAACAGCTAACGTCACCGTCTTCATTAACTATTTAGCATGTAAACCTTGACACCGTGAGTAATAAATCTTGTGTAAAGTGCAACAATAAATTTAACCCTTTATTTACATAGCATGATTGAGTGGTGTGACGCGAAAGGTTTGACATTTTTATAAATATCGGGGCTAAATAGCACTCTGAATTAGGAAAACATGCACATATGTTCATAAATTAATGGGACAAATTGGCTTCTATTTTAGTATGTAAACTTTGTAAATTTTAAAATACAAAAATCAGGCCGAAAACATGTAAAATCTCCTTAAAAGAAATTATTTTTTGTTTAAGTTTGTAATTTTCGTGAAATTGACGCAGTTATTCTGCAATCTGCATCCCTCTGAATTATCCTGAATACAAACTCATACAAATTTCGTAAATTTGTAAACTTTGTACAAATTTCATGTTTTTTAAACGATTTTCATGTCTAAACTGATTTTGGAAATTTAAACCCTTATTTGTTTAAAACGAATAAGTAATTACAAACAAAAATTTATTATTTTATTCTCGCCTGTCAATACTTTCATAAAAATTACAAAGTTTACACAGTCACATAAACTGTCTCATATTCCGTTTGATGAAGAACTGTCAGCAAAAATTGTGCCAATCTTTTTCACCAAGTCACAATAAATCTCTCACTCTCTCTTAAAGAAAGAAAGCGATGCAATAAAGACGTGTCTTAAATAAACCGACTTTTATGTTCACTTTAAGAGAAAGCCGGCCATTCATCTCATACGTGTTGGGATCACTGTCTAAATTTTTAATAAAGCCGAAATTTCGGTGAGATGGATTACACGAAGGAAGCAAAAGAACGCTCTTTTTCTCCATTGTGCAGATACAGATGAAAGGAGAGAAAGAACTCTTTGGTGAAAGTGAAAGTGGGAGTTTCTTTTTCAAGGGAATGAATAATATGAGAATATTTAGAAAGTTTCCAGGTGAGAATAGCCAATTTAGTTGATGATTCTGAAAAAAAATATTTACACAGCGTGTGATAATCCGAAATAAATTAGTGACTAATTTCATCTCGACAAGTGCGTGAATCAAGAAATTTTATGCAAACAAGAAATATTTTACATTTTTGTAAAATTTTATGTATTTCCAATAAGTTTATCTGAATTATATGATCTGATTTACATGGTTTAAAGGCACATATGTATGTACATATCTTTCTCAGATTTTAAAAGTGAAACTTTATTTTCAGAAGTACATACATATGAAAGTAACCATTTAATTGTAAATTTTGTAAGTCCAAACAAAGTTTTGAAACCTATAATAGGAACATGTTACATAAAACTTACAGTTTAAATTTGTACAAAAATATGGAATATGCGGTTACAAATAAAACTCATTGATTTGCTTATGAATTTTACAAACTAATAGTCATGAGATCCATATCGATACAAATTAATCAGTATTGAATCACCCTCATATATGTACGTATACGGAATTTTGAAATAAATTGATCTCCACTTAACGATGATGTAACAAATGGATGGTTTAAACGATTCGCTTTTTTCAAAGAAGCGATTCATCTCGGATCGCATACATTTTTAATAAGACCGAAATTTAGGTGAGATGCATCTTTACCTCAATTTCTTTCCCATTGTGTCTGCATACATACATACATCCAAGAGAAAGGTGTTTGGTGAAAGTGGGAGCATTTTTCCCGTGGTAATGAATTGATTCTTGTGAGGACGAAAGGAGAGAAAGTGTTGGAGGATGGATTTATCTGTGAACGATGTGTTATTACGCTACCCGAGGGACCGCTTATCGTCCGCACATCCCTCCAACCAAGCCTTCCTGGTGATAAGCGACCCAGCATAAAGACGATGGAGGAAGGGGGGACACATGTTTCCGCCTCATTGAACATTCATCACGACAAATCTTAATCCGAACAATCCTCGAGTATAGGAAAGAGAAAACTTCCACAGACCGTAAAGTCGGCTAAATGGATGCACACGTGACAAAATTCATTTCACGCAGACTTCAATTTTGCTAAAATTGGTACAATTCATTTACCTACAGATTATCTGATGCACCAATATGGCAAAACCCCCCACCACATTAATCGGTAGAGTTACATATGTCTATCGCCATATTTCTTAGATTGTAACAAAATTCATCAAGTTCGTAGAATCCCATAACTCCAAAATCATGGGCGTACTCACGCCAAACTTCATGCGCACATACATACATAGCTCTCAAATATTGCAAATTATATAAATGTTTAAATACAATTTTCCAACTTTTGCGAAATTTGCGACATTATTCTTTATCTTTGACCATATGTATGAAATTCTTGTTATTTAATTTACCAAAAAGAATCGGCAAGCTTTTATTTCGCTGACACATTTACTTTCCAGCAAAATATTGGCATGCGTACATAAATCCATTAATTCCACTATTGACTAACACGTGTAATTCGCACATTTTAATTATTCCGTCACACCCCTATCAACATTCCCACATTCTTCCCTAATTTATTACCCTCACAATCAATAAATCATTCCCCATACATGTGTACCCACAAAATTCGCAAAAACGCATGAAATATTGGCACACACACACAAACGACACTTGACATTCAATACATCCCCTCGCGTTTCATTTCATCCACTCCACAATAATAAATACCAGGCCGTCCCGTCAACAAAAATGTCACTCGTTGTAAAACTTTTCTCCGCGAGGAAGAGGAGGAAAAAAGTCAAAAGCCGCTGCTTTTTCCCTTCTTTTTAGGTCCGAAAAGCTAAAAGCATGGTCAATTCAATCTCACCCGTAAGTGGGCTAGAGTAGCTTAGCCTGTCTCTCTCCTCACAACTTCCGAGAATATTATGCTTCGCAACCACCAAGAAGGAAGGGATGTGCGGAAAGAATGGGCAAAATTGCGAATTAATTAATTTACATATGAGCGAACATTACAAATATGCAAATCGGCATTAAAACAAACGGGGGTATTGGCATACTCGTATTTTAGGTAATAATTATTTGTAATGCGAACTTAATAATAAAGATGTGCAAGTAATAAAGATGTGTAACTTGAAGATGTGCAAGTTCGCAAATGAATTTGCAAGCCAAAATTTTTCGCGAACTATATTTTTTGCTAATGTTACTAAACTACGAACTAGTAATGAATATCCCCAATAATTACTTCCAGTATAACATCCGCATTTTAAATTTGGGTGAACATTTTTATTTTTTTGCGAGTTAGATAGATAACTTTGGCGAAATTTATTAAACCGTGTCTGTCATTTTAAAAAAATCAATTTAAATTTTCCGGAATTTAACTAGAATTGTTAAACATTTTAGCTTTTCATAAATTTGCGTAACTTTAGGATTACAATTTATCAAAATTTTCTACATATATTCATGATAAATTTATAAACCTACAGCTTTTCATGCTACAAATTTCTGGCCAATTCGATGCGCGGGTGACATCTCGTCTGCACGGCCCTCTTCTCTCCTACACATACTACAACAAACTTCTCTCCAGCCTGGTAATAATAAGTTGACTGTGAAGAAGCCGTCGTTCGTGGCAAAGCGATTCATCTCTGACTTCTTCTGGGAAAAAATAAAATCGAGAGCGAAAGAGATGATTTCACTAAACTTGGTAAACTTCTCTATTGGATCAACTAAATTAGGGGGCCTGCATAAAGAATGAGATCACCCACACAAGCTTAGAAATTCAAGTTTTTTTGGGCTGCCAAAAATGCTAAAAATACCGTTAACTTTAAATTTTAGTAGAGCAGAAAGTCAGGCTAAATTACAGTTCATGCAAAAATTTCGTAAAAATTTGTCACATTCATGTTGCAATTTCTCTTTCTTTGCGAGAGAGCTTGGAAACATCCGTACGATTCTGATGTAAATCAACTCATTTCTAAACAGAGAAACATCTCACAATCAAAATAGGAAGGCGCCTTGATTACAGGAAATTGCCAACCTTTTTTAATCAAGTTTTCCAAATAAAGAAATTCTTGCAAGGAAGAGGAAAATAATTCATTTACAAAAATTACAATCTTTCCACACAACCTAATTTCTCACCCAATCGCACAACTTTCCCTAAGCAAAAAAGAAACATGTAAATAAACCAAAAATTTCTTGTTTGTCCTAAAAAATTAAATGAATCTGACAAAACAACAAATTTATAATAAAATCTTAAACCCAAAAACTGTAAAGTTTAAAAAAAACCTATTTTTTAGTTAAACTGACCAAACCTAAAATTTTGATGGTCTTTAACATTAGGTTCAGTATTTAAAAATCTGAAGCCTGAAATTTTGCAAGTCTCCTAAAAAATTCATTTTTTAAACACTGACCAAACCAAGAATTTTCGTAGTTAATATTTAACACTATGCATACGTTGGTGCTTCAGTATGAAAAAAAGTCTTAAACCCAACCCCCACAAGTTAAAAAAAACTGTTTTTAAAAAATTGACCAATCCCTATTTAATTTTCATGCTATTTAGCACCACATTCATGCTTCGGTTAACTATTTAAAATAATCTTAACCCCAAACAGTTTCAAAGTTTCCCAAAAAATCTTTCTTCTTTTCCTCAAAACACTGACCAAACCCAAAATTTTCCTAGACCATTTAACACCAAAGACGAGAAGCTGCCTGCCTCGTCTCAAATTTCATCTTTTTCCTTCCCTTAACCATTTTCCATGTCCGCCGTGGGTGGTAGTCCTAAAGATCCTCCAGTTCCAAGTCCGGCCTACACCACGACTGCCTGCCTGCCTCGAAAGCTGACACTTTTGCCCCAAATTCATACATACCCGAGACCCAACAACACAACTAAAGTACGGACAATATTGTCCTTATATTTTGCAAAGCAACGAGACCAAACCGACAAGACGAAAACCCAGCTTCCACCAGAAACTCAAAGTCAAACCGTGTTTCCTCTGCTCTGCTCTGGATCTGGATCTGTTTTTTGGGTAAAATCCGATCCCACTTTGCACCAGAGAGTCAGTTCTCTCCACTTCCCTCACCACGCAACAACCCCGCTGTGACTGCAGCCATCATCCATCGCTTTAAGAACTGGCTTCCGCATCCGGTAAAAATCGCGTAAAAGAAACGAGACAAAATTTTGTGGGGAGAAAATAACGAGAAAAATTGCACATTTTCACTAACTGAACAGTTTTTCGTTGATAAATTTTTACCAATTTTACCGAGTTACCAACTGTGTTGATAAACAAAAATAATACCACATCCGATAAGTTTCTTATCCAATTAAGACAAAAATTTGTAAAGGAGAGAAATTGCACATTTCTCATTTATGCACATGGACAAATTTTAGTTAACCAGTTTTTAACAGTTCACCAATTTTTACCGATTTACCAATTTGTCTCTGTCGGTAATCATAATACCGCATTTGACAAATTTCTCTCCCCATTTATATAATACGAACGATGTAAAGTGTGCTCGAAAAACGAGAAATGTTGCACAAATTTATAAGTTTTAACTCGGAAATGGTTCGCCAAAAAACTCGAGAAAATCCTAACTGCCAATTTTTATACGTACCGAAAACATGTTACGTTTGACTCAATTTGCCTCGTACTTGGTTAAATGATAAATTACGTCGATATTTCATTTTACCAAACTAATAAAAGGTGGTGATCTGTGCTTTTAGTGGGGTAGAATTTATTTACAATTAATAGTTACATAGTTACATTTACTATTGTTGGTGGGAGTGACGATGTGTAAGAAGATGGGGGGTGCCAAATGTTGCAGATTTTTTGCACAAGGATAACAAGAAACATGGGAGGAAAAGTATTACTGCCACGAGCCCCACTCGTCCTCCTCGTCTTGGTCTTCGGATCATTTGGGGGTGTGGATGCTGCGAGTGGTCCAGGTAAGAAAATGGCTCAAAATTGTATAATTTTCCAAAAATGGGAAAATTCTAGGTTTCAAAATGTGACATTACTTAATGAAATAGCAATTTTGAGGATACATGCAGTTGCATGCAAACGTTTGTCGCAAGAACTGGGGTATACGAATAGGCTGTTTTGTTAGCGAAAATTTGCAAAAAAATAGAATTTGCGAACTTTTAGTTCAGTCAAATTTACATTTATCCAGCTCGTGCATTTTTCCACAAAGGTCTTCAAGTAAAAAACTATTTTAAGCAAAATAAAATTATTGAACTCTACATCAAATTTGCAAATATATTGCTAAAAATAAATACATACATAGCAATAAATGTATACAATTTTCTAAATTCCAGTTGAATTCACAATATAGCACAATTTCTCATATCGTTATGCTACAGTTTGCAAAATTGTGCCATGCAAATCAACTTTGTCAAATTTGCATCCAAGTTTAGCCTCGGCTTTGCGGTATTTAGGTAGGCACGTTTCCCCCTCCCGATACCCGGGCATTGTGCGGATTAAGATTTGTCGTGATGAATGTTCAATGAGGCGGAAACATGTGTCCCCCTTCCTCCATCGTCTTTATGCTGGGTCGCTTATCACGAGGAAGGCTTTGGAGGGATGTGCGGCCGATAAGCGGTCCCTCGGGTCGCGTAATAACACATCGTTCACAGATAAATCCATCCACCAACACTTTCTCCCCTTTCGTCCGCACAAGAATCAATTCATTACCACGGGAAAAATACTCCCACTTTCACCAAACACCTTTCTCTTGGATGTACGTATGTAGACACAATGGGTGAGAAATTGAGTAAAGATGCATCTCACCTAAATTTCGGTCTTATTAAAAATTTATACGATTCGAGATGAATAGCTTCTTGGTAAAACAAAATCGAACCGCTTAAACCACCCATTTCTTACGTAACCATCTTTAAGAGATCAATTTTATTAAGAGGGGCGCATTTTTGTGGACATGAATCCACTACAAATTTGTGTAATGGTTAGTCAGAAAAATACAAATGTGTAATCGCGTAGTAAATAAAGTAGCAAATTTGTTGGAAAACCTAATTTGCTAAAATTTTGAAAAGTTTAAAGAAAGTACATAATCTTGTGTATGATGGATAAATGTGCAATTAAATTAATTGTAATTTTTAATATTGAATAGATTTTTGAAAAATCATTAAAAATCGATAATTCATTCAAAAAATCAAAATCCACTTCTTAACTTTATCGCTAATTTCATAATTTGAGAACGACATACCGCTGATCACTCTGATCAATTGATACCAAGTTTTGTGTATGTAAGCGTGTAATCAAAATGTCGTTTTTGAATAAGAATTTTTTTTAAAATCTGAATTTCATTTAAACAATTTTCATCCAAAATCCACTTATCGCCTATTTCCTAACGTGATAACTACTCACACACCACTTATCACTTGCAATCTATTCATTCCCCCCAAATAAAAGTAAGGATCCCGTAAATAAATACTTTCACCCAAAAGAACTTCTTTCATCTGCACAATGGAGAAAGCGCGATGCATTTTCCTTCTCTCTTCTTTTTTTCCTCCTTCGTGTGATGCATCTCACCGAAATTTCGGCTTTATTAAAAATTTAGGCAGTGATCCCAACACTGAGTGAGATGAATGGGTGCTGAGTCTCAAAGGAGGCTTAAAAGACCACTTTATTGCGTCACTTTCTCCCTCGCACAAGACTTTCTACTCGCCTTATGTAATCATCAAGGCGGCGTTTTGTCTTTTTTCGCTGCTTCGTTTAGAGGTAAATACGGACCCTTTATGGGAAAATGTGTGTGTGCATGGATACGTCTTTGATAAAAGGGAAAAGGTTAAAGAATAGATAACTTTACATAGCCTGTCAAAGTATCAATTTGAAAAAAATATTGGATCCATTAACATCTTTTAGGACGGGATATTTGCACACTTTTCGCAATGAATTTCCATAGGAATATTCTTCAAAGTCGAAATTTACACCTATGTACAAATTCTAAATAATTATCGATTATCTGCGATAA
Source organism: Folsomia candida (assembly GCF_002217175.1). NCBI lineage: Eukaryota > Metazoa > Arthropoda > Collembola > Entomobryomorpha > Isotomidae > Folsomia > Folsomia candida. The sequence goes on along the minus strand of NW_019091229.1, from coordinate 549,702 downwards.
GTAGTTTTACTTTGTTTAAGTAAAACCAAAATTACGAAAGTATGGCTTGTTAACTGTTTATTACGCTGTCGTACAATTTACATCAAACAATGCTCGATTTTTAAAACTCTCAATCCAATTTTTATAACTCAAGCAAGCAGCCAGCGAGCAAATAAAGAGGTTAAATCGATCTTGTTGAAAAATTTGAATTTTTTTAAAACTTTACAATAAATGTGTAACCTCAATAATAGTTTACGAATATCCGAGTGAATTACGTTACTTAATTTTATAACTGAACTTGTTACTTCAACGACTTTGCAATATTTACATACACAAAAAACCTCACTTGTTACCTACCTCGTCAAGTGTACACTTAATCAAGATCACAATGACACACAGAAACCCACCTCCACCCGTTAAACAAGCATACAGGATACCCACACCCTTTGAAAAAGTACCCCTCCCTTCATCCACTTCATAATAATTGAAAATGTACATACAACCCAATTCTATTCATGTATGTACACTCTTAGAAACTTGGTATTGAAAAAAACTTAACGGTATTGATACGTGACTCTACCGCCTTGGTATTAAACAGTTATACCATATTGGTATAGAACCGGTATTGAAATTATACCCCATGGTAATAATTTTAATACTAATTGGTATTAATTTTTTTACCACGTAGTATTAACTCAATACCGGATCAATACCACGCGGTAGAGTCACGTATCAATACCAACGGTTATTGATTTTTTTAAGAGTGTAGCTTTCCCACCTTTAAAAAAATTATTACCAATTTCACCACTTACGTAATCCCCCATCAATTTATTATGGTTCACATTCTGTATAAAATCAAATATTACATCAGTTTTCTTTTCTGGGATTTTTACCCCCTTACAAAAATTGTTGCGTTACTTACATACTAAAATAAATTTTTATAGAAAACTTCTGAACACGGAATCTCTCTCATCGTTATGAAGTGATATTATTTATTATGCATGCACCTCTCCCCGTGTCAAAAATAGTGGTGGGGGCCGTGCGGTAAGAATGGAACGTATTTTTAAGGGATGGGTACGCGGTTAGAAATCTGGTATGGTCAGGCAGGTATTGATTTCTCGGTGCTAAAGTTGCTACCGCTTGGTAGTGAAATTTTACCGCTATTTAACAATGTGTTATTTATTACACGGTAGTATTGATCAATCCCACCTTGGTAGAGTTATATCAATACTACATGGTAGTATTTTAATACCGAATTTGTAAGGGTGTAAATTTAACGAAATCCCTTATAAATTTTGCCTCTTTCTTGTTCCCAAGTTTCCCAGAACAATACCCACATTTTTAATGCGGGGCCCCTTTTCCTAGCTGCACTTTTTCACTTTCCAACTCACTTTTATCAAGTGGTGGAGGCTGGCAGGATTTACTTTTAGTTCACTTTCGGCGAGTAAGAAACAAGTCATGATGGATTTCTCACTTTTCGACTTTTCGAGTTATGTGGGTGCATAAATGAGTCGATTTGTTCCACAGTGAATATTTTACTGGGTGCTGGAAAGGAAGGAAGACCACTTTTCTCTGTAGATATGTATGTACATCACCTTCTGACCTCTTGGAAAAGGCCAGAAATTTCAGGGCGAAATGTCGCCATCAATTTCAGCCAGGCATTTTCCAACTATTTTTAAGGACTGTGTGCAAAAAACGTGGTAATTAGGTACAGAAAGGTGTATCGAAATGTCACAGCGCAAAAAAGTCAAATTCCTAATTGATATGTGACATTATTATACTTTTTCGTGCGTACGAAATTGCATGTAAATGTCTCAGTTTAGCAGTAATGCTATTTTGCTAATAATTAAGTAGGCCCCTGATATTGCTTCACTTTCAGTCTCAATTTGTACCTCGAATTTGACTTAAAACTCGGCACGCATTGCTACACTGGATTAATTTCTTCAATAATTTGTGCACTAAACTCAAGCTTATTGATAAACTTGCTAACTATTGTAACACGCGAGACATAATTTTAGAAAGTCTACAAAAATATGCGAATTTTTGAGCTATTTTATCCTAAAAAATTTATTTAAACACGTCACGAAAACTCCTTTCAAACCACAAGAACACAGTTTCATAAGAAGATGAAAAATTACATCACACTGTGTGATTCACACACCAAAAAACTCATCCTCTGTCTTCTCCTCAAGAATCCTGTTCCGTTTCACCCAAATCAAGTAAAAAAACACTATTTACTTCCGGTCCCCACTTCACCCTGTAAAATACTAAAAATTACCCAGCATGAAATTACCCCCGTTCCACCCCCCGGCACGTGGAGGCCCGTACATATTCCCCCCTCGAAATTGCCAACCCCTTAATTGAACCTAAATAATGCAACTTTCCTTCAATTCCGTCCATCTTGTTTGCCAAGCAAGCCTTCTCAATTTCGAGACCAGAATCAATCTCGCTCCTTTCTTTGTCCTGAGTAAACAAGAAACAAGAAACTCGCCTCTTTTGTTTCTATATACGTGCGTTATAAATAAAATACGACTTGTCCCCTCTCTTCCTTCCTGCCCCATTGTTTCGTAAAATGAAAGGGAAGAGAAATTTCCAAATTATTTTCCATTCATGAATTTTTTCAGGCAGAAATCTCTTAACTAAATTGGATAAGAGTCCAATTTGTCCCGTTACTTATTCTCCTTCCTACGCATAAGAATTTTGGCGCAAACTTAGATATTTTAGGAAATTTGTCCAAAAATATAAATTTTCGAAAATCTTCCCAGAATTTTGTATCACATTTGTTGTCAAATTTACTTGAAACTCGTCTACACATGTCACAAAATTTACGTCTCTCTCCTTAATTTCGGTATTATGGGACTGTTCATAAAGTGTTAACAACGATGTTATGCATGGTAATAAAATAATATTGCCGACGCGTCGGAAAATTTGTAGGAAATTTTTGAAAATTTACATATGCGACATTAGAACTGTTAGATAATTTACCCAAAGTCTTTAACAATTGTTTTAGAATTTTAAGTTTTCAGACTTTTGTCAAATTTATATAACAAAGATTAAGACAAATTAGACCTAATTTCTAGCAAATTTTACAGTTCTGCACGCACAACCCCAAACTTTTATCCCAAAACAGGGTGCCAAATTAGAATTCCACCCCAAATTATGTTACAAACTTGGTGACAGATCTTATTTCCCATAAACCGAATCCCATCCTATCCGCACGTTCCATGTAAAAATTTCCAAATCCGACGAGGGTGACTTGGGGGAATCTTGTTGTTCATGATTTTCTTGTTCTATTCTGGATATGTGCCAACACCAGCTTGGCTCCTTCCGCTGAGAATTCTTTTCCTTCCGCATGGGCACAATCATCCCGCGATGGGAGAAATCCTCCCAGGCAGCGGAACTCGACTTGACATACATGGCAGCTCATCATCATTCCCATTCAACCGACAACAATTACACCCAGCTCGAGAAGAATCACTACCAGGCGGCCAGTGGGGGAGGGTGCGTGCGGGTGAAGTGTGGGGTACACATACTTATACAGTTTTAGGGTGAAATGCGTGGTCCGATGAGTGCTTCAAAGATTTTTTTTGTACTGTTTTGAAATTTTTTGCGCTACAAAAAACTACAGAAACTGCAAGTTGCAAAAAATGCGAGGAATATGACGGGTCACCTTTTGTATTATACAAAAATACATACGTACATAATTATAGAAATTATTCGTAAGATGGCGCTCGAATTCCTTGCAATCCTGCAGAAAACAATTTATTGAAGTAGTTTCTTCATGTAGTTTTATTCTCATCAAACACTGACCACTGAATGTCAGGGAGGCCCGGAATCTGCAGGGGCAAAGGGCGACTTGGGATGAAAATTAGGAGGGCGCGAAATAAACTTTATGTGGGAAGCGTTGTAGCGAAATTTTAGATTTTTGGCAGATTTTCCTCAAACATTGTGAGTGGAAATTGTTATTTTTGTCATTTTCGTATTTCCATACCACGAGTTTGATTCGTACCAAAATTCCATCACATTATTTATGCACGGCTCCCATATTTTCACTTTTTTAGGTATAACTTTTTTTCCTATTTTTTTTTCCTTTGTGTTCTTTACTTCGCCACATTTTCAATAACTTCTTCTTCCTTAGCCAAAAAAATTGCCCGTCCTTTCATCCTCCTTTTCTCCCTGTAAGGGAAACCCAATAAGAGCGTCATGATAATAAAATTGCATACAGCAACAAGATTTCTTCATGTTGCGGGGGAGTAGAGGAACCATTACAAAGTCATATTTACAATCCAATACTATAAAAATTTCTTATTTAATGTTCCCCAACAGGAAGTATTTTGCAATAATGTGGATGAAATTCATAGCGAAAGTGAAAGCTGGACTAAAATGAAAGTAAATTTGATTTCGCTTACCTTTCATGCAAACTTTGCGTATTTTTGGACTAGGTAAACATTTCTAAAAAATTTCATGAAATATTTACAGATTTATGTTTCCAGTCCAGACGTTCTATCCTTACCTAAATTTTCTTAAGTTTCGGAATCAAATCATACTGCAATTTTAAATATGTATGTAACTTGCAAACTTTGAAATTGCATTCTTTGATACTGTGATACAAATTTAGTTAAATGATTCATACCGCAGGACGGTAATTTTTCGAAATAAAATAAAGAAAATTGGAAACTCTGATTAACTAAAATTTATGACTTTACAAAATTTCCGTCTCCCACGAAAAATAAATTTTGTACTTAATTTAATTTAAAAATTGCACAAAGTCCATCACATTAAAATTATTCCATTAAAATTCTCAAATTTTGCTTTCTCAATTTCCAAAATTTTAAATATATTTTTTATCTTCTCAACCTTTCCCCTCCAAATTTAATCCCTTTCCAGAAACACTAAAAACAAGTAGATATTTAGTCATCATCTCCAAATAATGGCTTCAAATTTGCCCATAAACTTCACCACAAAACTTGTCGCCCATTCAGCCAAAAGCCTCAATCTCGTCTTTCTTTCTTAAATGAGTCTCTTCAACTTCTTGGAGTGGAAATCAAGTCTCTTTTCTTTCCCTACAATTCTGTTTTGTTTCTCGTTCTTGGTCGTGGTCGTGGTCGTTGCGACGACGACTGCGACTGCACTTCCTCCTCCTCCGCTTCTTTGAGAAGTTTATTAGTCGTCGTCGACTGCTAATTCCTTCCCACCCAGGAAAGCAACACTCGTCCGCGAGAGAGGGTTAGTTAGCGGGTGCAATCGAGCATGGCCTGATGGAGGGGGACGGTTCCGACAGCCGCCATAAATTACGAGGCAGCCCCATTCATCACCTCCGATCCTGTACATAGCTATGTATGTATGTATGGTGAAGGAGAGGATGGTAAGGAGGGGGGGTCGTGCGGAGGGGATGTGAAGTCAAAATGCTAAATTGGTGGGGGAAAATTGGTCAAAATTTTGAATTGTACCAGTCACATGACCGGAAAACTTAGGTAAAGGGCCATACATACACTGGCACCTAATTCATTTGTATAGGTAATCGCTTTTATCTTACGCATTCCTGAGGAAATTTTTGTAAATGTTTGTCTTAATTTTTAAATTTCTGTACAAAACGTTCTAAAAAAGGGCTGTGCAGTTGGCACGCGTGGAGAAGATTGGCGTAAAAAATTCAGTGCAATATTTGTAAAATTTATACGTGAATGGCACAAAGTTTTCCAGAATTAAATATGAAATTGCGAAACAAAGACGGTTCACAATTACTTAGGATTAGATTTAATTATTGTTCATCAATTAACATTTATTATTATCATATTTATGTACACGATGAACATACACAAGTGTGTTTACAAACATAAATTCATACAACTTTCTTGCTACAAATCGGGTAAATGTATGGGTTACAAGTCCCCCCACATTTTCCCACATCTCTCATGCACCGTCCTTACATATATTTTAGCTGCATACCTTTCTCCTATCATACCTTTTTTATCAAGTTTTGTATTTTGCACTACTTTAGAAAACAATATTAATCAATGCAGTTTACCAGCACGAATTGTTAAAATCCATGTATATACATTAAATTGATTAAAAAATTTTTGGGGGATCAAATTTCATCCAAAATTTACCCACGTCTCCCTTGTCCAGCCCCTAAATACATACATTTGAGTTACTTTTGTCCCATCATGATTTTTTTACCAGGTGGGTGCAGTCATTAAATAAAGCTCGAGAGCAGAATCCAGATTACGTACGTACGTCCATCATTTTCTCCACTACTTCCGGTTCGGATTATGTTTCATTTCATGACCAGCTTGATTCTTGGTCCGGGCTCATGTAAAATAATGGAGAGGAGTTTTTGAGTCGTGGAAATAAATCCCGCCGAGTCAGCGGAGGAGCGAGCGGAAGTAGGAAATCCCAAAAGCCGATAACCTACCTCATCTCATCTCCCGGTTTTTTGTGGCTTTTCGGTTTTACCTCGCGTCCCTGGGGAATCATGAATCCTTTTCATTTCGATTTTATTCATTTTCACGAACCACAAAAAAATAAAATCTACACGGGCGGATGGAGGAAGGGACAGGGTGCAAGTGTGCAGGGAGGATCTCCTTATTCCGTCCCATTGACGCGACAATGTTTGTAATCCGGAGAAATCCAGAAACTTATAAAAAGATCGGGAAGAAAAATCAAGGCATATTTTTTGGCGGGGAGAGGGTCATTTTTCTTGCTGTTTAAATGCATAATTTAGGTATCGCATTTCTGTATACAATTTTAGATATAAATATATGCTGGGTTGCGATTTACGGAGTAAAAATTGCCACAAAAGAGGTTACAATTTTTTAGATTTTTGTGATTAATTTACATAGGTTTGTAAGTTCATATTTTTTGCAGAGTTGTGCAAACGTGAAGAAATTTATGTAAATAATACCAATTACGGTGTAAAATGTCTCAACTTAAAAAAATGGTATCCGGAATTAAATTTGTGCTTGCTATTTTTGAATTTTTTAATTAATCTTTTAATTCATAACTTGCTATATTTACAGTTGTCAAATTGACATATTTTTGTTGGGTTACAAATTCCAGAACATAAATAGCTCATTACGCTCAACTTTTGAAAAATGTATCCAAGATTTCGCAATTTTTCCAACCAAGCAAAAATAAGCAGATTTCGATGCACGCATCATGACATCAATTATATTTAGCGTAAAAATTATCTATCCCGTAAATAAAATCCTCCAAAATCCGTCCCATCCTGTCTGCACGGTCCATTTACCTTTAACTTTAACTTTATCCACCCACCCACCAACCAATTCAGTCAAGAAGTTGAATTTCTTCCTATTTTTTTTTCTTTGCTAAATTGAGTCTTCCTTCCGGCCTGCATCTCTCTCTCTCTCTCTCTCCGTCTTTTCCAGACTTTAACCCTCTCCTCAAGCTATCTCGTCACTATACTTTAACGAAAAGAGTCGTAAACTGGATAATATCCTCCCACCGCATCTTCTTCACCCTTCGCTCTCTTCGTTCGTTCGTAAGTAGTTTGGGAGAAGAGGAGTTAAAAAAATATCCAGCCCAAAAATAGCTTCTCCTCGAAAGTTTCTTCTTTTTGTTCAAAGTCAATTTGCTCAGTTTTACAGTTTCTTTATGTAACTACAAGAATGAAAATCATTCATGAAAGAGTCAATCTGTTGCGAATTCGGTGGTTAAATTTTAGTTATGGAGGCGTAACGAAGCGGTGGGTTTAAGCAAATTAGTTTATGTGGCCATTTTTTAGGCAGAATCGTAACCCTGTAAATGCATAAATTTGCAAAATCTGAGTTAAATTAGAGGTATGTTTTTGCAAATTAATGAATGCCGTCGTTTTTGAGTATATTGGTGGGATTTTTGTAACCCAGTAAATCGATAAATTTTGCAAAATCCGAGATACATACATTGATGAAGGAGAGGAGGAATGATAATTAGGGATAAATCTGTCAAAATTTGTTTCTTAAATTGTTTTACAGCGTGTTATAAACGTGTATTTACTCATTTTACAAAATTTACACACAATTAATCGTTGCATATCTCCGGGATTTTTGTAACCCAATAAATTTTCATAAATTTGCAAACATTGCAAAGGGAAATTATAATCTCGTTAATTGACACAAATCAAATACTTCCTGTGCAAATTTGTGTCTTTATTTTCCAATTTTATTTACCTCGTTTAATTTAAGAGGTTACAGACGTCTGATTGAGGATGAATTCAAACGAAAATATGTAACAAAATACATTAAAATAAATAAAGACCTTAGTCCACTCGAAAATCGCCAAATCTTTCCTGTCCCAAATTTCCATTGATTTCGCAAACTTCTTAAAGAGTCAAGTGCTACAATCGGCTCCACTTGAGGCAGTCTTTTCCTTCCTCTTTGACTGATGTCTCCTGTCGCTTCACTGACAGCGATGCAAGTCAGTCAGTCTGCCTTCTTGCCCTGCTTTCTATCAGAGTCAAGTAGCTTTTACCCAAAAAAGGGAGGCAGCATAAAGAATGTGAGTCAATATTGTGTTACAAGTGTCAAAATTGGAGCACATGATTTATGTATGATCCGAACCATACGCATTAATTTTTTATTGGAAATGTCTATTCATTTATCCTGACGTATGCATTTGCTATTTTTATTTAATAATATGCACATGATTCGGACGAGCTGTTTATTTCATGTCAAGCATCGTGATTATTTGCATCCGGTTTGTTTTAAGTTGTCCATTTCTTAAGGAATTTGCTAAATCGCGGGGTAAAATTATTGAAAAAACTGCAAAAATATTTCCTAATTTTATAGCTAACAAACACATCTGTTAAAAATATTTATCGATTTATATTTAAGCATGCTAAAAATTAAGTGAAACCCAGTAAAATTTAGAATTTATCGTAAAAGCATAATTTTTAATCAGATCCTAACTATTTAGTTATTTAATTATACTGCTTTCACCTCGCTAATCCAACAAAATTTATTCACACACTTAATTCTAAACTGTCAACAGGACACCTACATATTTACACAACCAAATATACAATCACTGTGTTTACACAATTTTATTTACCCATCGTATTCGCATCTCATCCTTTTACCAACTACCTAAAACTTGATGAAGATATCTATTTAATACCCCAAAATTTAATAAATGCATCTCCCTCTCCAAACCAAACCAAACCACAAAATCTTATCCAGTTGCACATTCCAGTCCACGTAATATTAATCAATCTTTGTACATATCCCCTCTCGTACATAATGTTTAATCCTCTCTCTTCTCTCCTCGGCTGAAGGAGACGGAAATATATCTTCCTCAAGAGCAAGAGTCCATTCACTTCGAAATGAATGCAGCTGCCGTCCTGCAATTTATTTATGTACGTTGCTTGCTGTGTATTAAGTGTATGACACGATGTACGAGATGATTAAATATCGTGCCGTTATGTAAGAGATGCATTAATCTTGAGTGGAGTGGGGCAGCTGATGAGAAAGGGTTGTTGTTGTAGTACGTATGTATTTAATGCGTATCATTTATTTATATGTATTTATTTAGTGGTCTGGTTTTCCGGAGTCATGCCTGCAAGAAATGGGTGTACTTATTAATAGATGTGAGAAATTGGGTTGGGTATCCTAACTGACCACACCTACAATAGGCAAGTGTCCTTCATGAAAATTTGAGATAGAAATTATACATCACAAATTAAAATCAGTAGGTTTTTGACAACACTTTTTAGGTACAGCTTCAGTTGAATATGAAAATTTAAAAAAACTCTAATTTATATTTCGATGGAATGCAATGAGAATTAGTGGAAATTTTGAACAGAGATTAAGTGGAATATATGTAAAAAAAAAAAAAACTATTCACCTATTTATTCATGACCCAATTGTTTAGTTAATTTTGCCTTTCTTAGCTTGTAAGATGTCACGGTTCAAAAAATCAGAACTTTCATGAATTTTTAATCGGAGAAAAAAATGACTGAAAATTTTGAAATTCATGAACTAGATACCTATATACTAATTCTTACATAACTAGATTATCTAACACCTTACATATGTACACGTTACGCAATAAACATTTCCATATCTCTCAAATTTCACAATTTCTAATTATCTCTATCCCCTAAATTTTAACCCTCTCTAAAAACCATCTCCTTATTAAACTCTCTCCAACTTTCGCAATAATCATTTCGTCTGTTCTTCTTTTCCCCTTAAAAAATAAAAGCATATCACACACACACATCTCTTTCCCCTCTTATATAATGCATATCCGCACTAAAAGCATTAAATTATGAAACTGCTTTCTCTTTCCCTCCCACCACAAAACTTTCATCTGCTTTCCCCGTATAAATAATTGTATCCCTTTTTCTCCAGAACTAATTAGAAGATGACGGCCTACATGGCAAGCATAGATAGCTGGAGGGTCTGCTTTCTCCAAAATACCATATCCACTTTCTCAACTTTCCCCCCTTTTCCGTGTTGTGCATGTGAATGCCAAAATTGAAGTGGTTGTAAAAATGGAGTAAAAAGATGATGAGAGTTTCGCTCTGATGACATCTTTTACATACGTACGCGCGGCTCCCAAGTTTACTTTCTCTTCTTCCCAGTCACTTTCTCTACCACTTCGTGACACAAACTTTACAAAAATCGGGAAGAGACTGGTTTCTTGTGCGAAACGCGACCCAAATCCATAACTTGGCGAGTTCTTCTTCTCCTTCCACTTTTACATCGTAATAAAAAAATGGAATTTTGTAAAAAAAATTCTTTAAACTTTATCTACTTTCACTTCCGTGCCAATTTTTGGTAGGGATTCTGTAAGCAGAGTAAAAAGTGGGGCAAATATTTACAATCAGTAATTATTTGCAGAATGTGTAAATTTTGTGGAGGGCTTTCACTTTTTATTCATAAAATTGTATCCTTTGATCAGTGTATGGAAAATTCGATTGGCAAAATTTTAGTTAGGAAACATTCCAATTTAAATTTCAAAAATTATTTGCAATGTTTCCTGTAAAGTAAAGAAATATATATCGGGAGAAAAATAACAATTGTTAAAAATTGTTATGTACTTTTGAGATTTACTTTGTAACACAAACGTCCTGCCTGTATTTCCTTAAAAACATCAAACATTTCCCACTTTCACTCTCCGTGCCAATTCTTTATCATGGCAAAAATCGCGAAAAATCTAATTATTATTTCCAACCTTTATCACACATATATCTCGTCCAATCTCCAATATCCGGTCTGACTTTCACTTCACTCCTCTATTCCTTTCTCTCTCTCTCTCTCGTTACACGTGGTGGTGTGTGTGGCCTGGTCCGAAAACGAGCCGTGATTTGGTCCCCAACATCCCAATCACGTCTCTCTCTCTCCACTTGGGTCTCTTCTTACTTTATCAAAACCTCTGAACCAGCACATGTTTCTGTTCCGTATCATTTCTTGCTTTCTCCACGGGTGGACGTGATGTGACATATGGTCGATTTTCTTCTCCCCCTACGCCCGTATCAAAAAACCAACCAGACCAGTTGGTCAACCAGCCAAAAAGTATGGTGTCCATCTAATTGAAAGTGGAGACAACTTGTCCCCCGTCACAAATCGCAGCCTCAGCATCCAACCTAACCCTGCAGCCAAAACATCTTCTTTCTCCATTGTCCACCCATCACACGACAGGAGGGAAATTAATCATTACGCTGGAAAATAAGGGGCAAAAAGGACACGACGGCTTTCTCCAGAGGGCGGAGAAAGTAACCTAATCCGTTGGCAGGGAAGTGATCAATACCTGGTGAAAGAGAAAGTAGGAAAGAAAACGGGGCAGATTATGAGGGGCAAACACCTGATACAGGGTTTCTAAAGAGCCTGGTGTTTAAGAGGGGCCAAGGTTTTTGCGGGTTTTCTGATTAATATGCAAATTATGAGACGAAGGCTACATTTATATATTTAAAATCAATGTTAAAATTGCTAGTAGCAAGCACAAAAGTGATCGTAATTTACTGGACTCTCCGTAAAAAAATATAAGTGTATTGCCAATTCAAAACGTTATATGAAAAACCCAATATCCAATGAAACCCTGATTTTCCTTACCTAACACTCTCAAACACAGCCCGGTCTACCTTATACTTTCACCCGTCTGAATTAATAGATACGTCGACTCGAAATGCCAAACATATCACTCACAGACAACCAACCAGTTCCGACAGGAGGAGCAAAATTCGGAAAGAGAAAGCAACCAGGGAGCAGGCTGTCTCGCGTGGGAAGAGAAAGCATCCTAATGAAAAGAGATTCCTTACCTATTAATGAGATAATTAAGAAAGATGGTGAAACACTAATGAATCCACTATCACTCACTCACCCATTCTTCTCTTTCGCTGTCGAAATTTCTCAAATTATGCAGCCTCACCAGCACCTTTCTCCTTTCTCTATTGGATTTACACATGTTAACAGTCCGTTATTGAATCGTGGTTAATATTATTACTCAAAAAGGTAAGGTGAACATGCCATACCGCCCGCACCGGTGGGTTTACTCGACTTGATCCATCTCACTGCATCTCATACGCCACGTGGCTCCGAGATATCACTTACAACCTTTACTCGACTCGTTCTTCTCACCGAAATTGATGTCCATTTCTCCATTCCCCATCTGCCACCAATTCTTCCTCAAGAGAAAGAGGAGGATTGTCGATAAAACTGAAAAATGGATTCTTCTCTGCTCCGCTATCTCCGAAAAATTCCTAGACTTTCACTCCTTCCTCGAGAACATCTCCATTCCTTCCAAAGACGATTGCCACGTTCCACTTCAAACCTAAAATACGTATTTACTGATCAATTGATCGCTTTCACTTGCCTTTAAACCAAGAAAAAAACGTGTGCAGTTTTACTTTCTGTCTAGTTTTTTTTCGAAAATAGAAAAAATGTAACACAGAACAAGATTTCAGCCAGACAACAAAACCTTCTCCTTCCTCTTCTCCCCCACCTTTTCCCAAAAAGGTGAAAGCAGAGTGAAAAGCACAATGGAGAGAAATCTCGCCCGAGATAAATAAATAGAATGCAACCGGCTTTGTCATCCTCCTCGTCAAAGATCATCTTTCTCCTGCTTTCTTTGTCCCGGCTGAATGACAGATAGACGTCTTGCCCGTGATTGCAGCAGCCCTTTATCCCCTCTGCAAGATATTGACTTTGTTGAAGGGGGATAAACGAAATTCGATAGCCGGAAGGATCCAACTGTAAGCTTTCTCCACGACCAGCCAGCCAACGCGACACTGACTTCTCGTCTGTGTTTGTCCAAGTAATCATTTCCTTCAAGGAGAAGAGGAGAAGGACGATGACGCCCGCCTGTCAACATCTTGTGCCAACTTATTTCGTATTGTTAGCCTCAAATTGTGACTGGGGAAAATACATATCGGGGAGAGAATGTTGCAGTCAAAACGGGAAGACTTTCTCCCTCAAGCAAAACTACGACAGAATGGAATATGTACATAAATGGAGAAGCTAAAAATAGGGGAGGCACGAGATTGCATCAATTCATCCATCATTTCAACTATCATAGGGTTATGTAAGGGATAATTTAAAAATAGCGCGGTTTTTGATCAATAATTTCGTTCGAATTCATCAAAAGACAGGCAAATTTCACGTTTTTCGATAAACTTTGACCCGAACTAACCTTTAAAAAAACGAGACACATCCTTACCTTTAACCTTTCCGTTTTGAGACCCAACGTCACTCGCTATATGACCCGTTTTATCAATAATACCATCTCTACTTCCTCTTCCTCCTCCCCGTTTTATTAATAAATAGCTAATCACATCGCAGCAGGTGATCCGTCGCCTATTTGACTACTCGCTTTCACTCTCTCATACAAAATCAACCCCGACCCAACGAAATCAATTGTTCTCGGGACAAATCCGTCTCTATCGCTGTCTGGCAGTCGGACTGAAATACAAATCCGTCCTCTCCCCGTCCCATTATCCAAAGTGATGATAAATAGTGCAAAGTAGACGAGATCCCATGATGGAAAGCAATTACAACTGATGAAAATTCCCTTTGAATTCTACTTCACCGCAAAAGGCGTTTGTTTTCCTTTACTGGTAAAATTCAACAGTTCGTCTCTCCCTTTCTCTTCAACTGAACTCTGCTCTGCTCCGCCTGACAAGTTGTACGTTTACTCATTAATCACGCGGAATTTGTGGTTCTATTCTCGTTCTCGTTTTGTCCTCCTTGATAACAACAAACGAAACGAACGAACGCTTGTTGCCAATTTCATAATTAAACTCTGACAGATATTTCATCCTTCTTTGGTATCTTTAGATGTTGGCTGTTGCATCAGAGAGTTGGGTCATAAATCATGCCGTACTTACTTTCCAGTAAAGATCAACTCGACCAATTTGCATGTTTTGTTGCTGAATTTATGTGGAGAAAGTAAAAATGACACTTGGCCAATATTACATACATCCCTACTTACCTACCTTACTTACTTTCTTCCTTGCGGTTTATTTATTTGGGGTGAAATAGAGTAGAAAGCAGTGGAGAAAGTGGGAGTCGTACTGCAGACCGGTTTATATTCTCGTGTTTCTCTCACATAAATCAGACCAGACAGCCGGGAAAGGGAAAGTTTGAGAGATTTCGTTCCCCCCTGGAGGCGATGGAGAGTAGAAAGTACGGTCTGGTCGATCCGGTTTCCTCGGTTCGACTGCTACTTTCTCTCTCCCCGTGGTTTTTCCTCTCTGAAGAAGAAGACGAGTGTGTCGCTGTGGCTTTCCTGAGGTTGAATAATAACATGGGCGCGCGTAGCTTGTAGCCAACTACACAAATATAATAAGGAGAAAGCAGAGAAAGTTGGACTCTGACCAAATTTCTGTTTAAATGGTAATCAAGGAGACAGGATGATTACTTCTTGGCGAGCGGATTACAAGAGAGAAACACACCACTTACTTTTTGCTCGGAAAAAGACACGACGACTGCGACTTTCTCCAAAGGAGAGACATGAGTATAACGCGTAATGGAACAACTTTCCCACAAAATTCCGATCTCGACTCAATCCCTCATTATTGCACACACACGGGAAAGTTAATGTTTACATGGGGCCGTTACTTTTTAGGTGACTTTCTCCCACATGCGTCTCCACTGGAATCTCGAGGGAATCAATACGCAATTTTGGCATAAAAAGGGATATTCTTAATCCAGTGATAAAATCAAACGGTATTAAAACTCGCGTAAAATGCATTATCTTTAAGCCCAGCTATTACATTGGGAAGAGACTGAAAAGGGGAAAGTTTGCGAAATTCGGGGGCTCCAATTCGGTTTTGGCAAAGTTTTTAAATGTTTCTGTATTTTTTGTGTTGTGTAACAGTGGGAAGAATTTAATTTTCATGAATTTTTTACATTTCTTTTGAATTTATCAATAGTATATGACAATTCCTTTACAACTTTATATTCAATTTCCATGCCAAATTAACGTTATTATACAACTTCTTCTTTTACAAATTCCCAAACTTTTCATCAAATATCTCCCCCTCAAATAGAAACTACTCAAAATTCAAATTAAATTCGTATTAGCGTGTGGAATCTGAATCGATCAAACAGTCAATTAGACGAATTCTTGTCTGCTTTCTCCCTATTTTTCGGGTGGAAAATGGATACTTGAACATGTCAAGTTTTTTGTTATGTAAAAATGAATCAAATTGTGTAAAAGTGGCTCTTCCACTATTACAGATGTAATTTATTTTCCAGTAAGGGATGTGTACTAATGAAAGTTTTACTCTTCCATTGTTGTACAGTTTTGGGCATACATAGTTATCAATAAAGGATACGTATTCCAAGCGACAATAACTGTCCAAAAATAATTTTGAGGATTTGAACGGGACACGACGAGAATAATTAAATGTTAAATAAGCTGAAAACTGTTTCAAAGCAGTGCTGACGATAAGTCGAAGAAAACTTCACTCTGTTCAAACGGATGAAAATTAGTAGACAATTAGTACAATTAACTATATTGCTAATTGACAATTAATGAAATGTTCATATATTGTAGATTTTCATTACATAATGAAAATTTATGACAATTTCATTTGATTTCATTTTAGAGTGCACTTTTTAAGAGCACAACAAAGTAAGACTTTCATTATTGCACAACCCTTAATTCCACCGAATAAAACCTCCTCCACGTATATTGACTTAAAAATATCTTGCATAAGATATTAAGTCACGTAGACAGAAAAACGTGGAAGTTACGCAATGAACTAATCACTCAATTAAATTCCACGATTGTAACCAGAATTAGAATTTTTGAGGCATAAATACCTTTCACTTCTGTCGTAACGACTTACATATATATGTACAATGGAGAAACACAAAAGTTGGGCAAGAATCAATTTATCTCCAGAAATAAATTGAAAGTTTCCGTACAATAATTTTTATAATGTGCTACACGCGGTGACAAGCTGGTTTCCCGCATTATTTACTTTCACCAAAAACGTAACCCGCTTTCAATTTCTCAGAACGTCACAAATTCTACTTTCCGTAATTATGTACCCTAGTCTCTCAAGGGCTTCATAATTCCATGACTTTTTGTCAAGTCTAAAAAAGGGGTCAATTTGTCGCGAGGGTGACCATATTTCGTGCCATGATTCCCCCGCGATTTTCTCATTTCTTATTTTCTTACCTGTTTCATGTCCTCGGCGCCTTCGTGAATGAATGAATGTCTTCATTACTTGGTTTCGGAGTACGTAATACTCCCGAGATTTGATCTGACACAACATCTGCTCCCCTGAACCGCAAAAAGTTGTCTTGTTCATTAAAGAGCATCTTGTTTACGTTCCTCCAGAGCAAATAAACTCTCTCGTTGCTCGGCTACAAATACATTTCGCGTCGTGAGTACGGTTTCCTGGTGAACACTTTGAGGCAGTGGGGTAACGAGGTACCACTATAAAATGGGGTAACACGAGGGCCCACACAAAATGAGGTAATGCTATTTTGTTAACACCCGATAAAAACTGCAATTTTTTTTCGAAATCATATCAAGAATTATTCGGCATGTTTTTTAAAAAAACGAATTTATAAAAAATCTTATGCATTTAAACTGTATAAATTATTCAGTAGATTATGTAAAAAAATATGTAAAGGTACTCATAATTCTTTAACCTCGTCTGTAGAAAAATATTAAATTTTTCAGTTCAGGCTGATTTTCATGAAATCGATTTTTGAAGCAAAATAATCTTTTAATCCCAAAAATTATTGTACAATTTTTACATGAATTTGCAAATTTTTAGAAATCGCAATCTCCAGGTTGTTATTGGTGTAAATTTTAGAAACTTTTACCGTGCAAACTTATTTCAAATGTCACGGACAATTTAAAAAATTCACTGATCACAAAATTTCTCTCCGCTTTTGAAATATTCTCCCCGTCCATTTATCCAATAAGGGCCCGACCCTTCCCCGTTACCCCACTGCCATATTCCCCACCTAGAAATAAGGTTCCGTTTCTTTCCCGTTATGGAAAAAGTTGGTCCAATTGACAACAACTTTCCACTTCCATGGCGAACCACAATTCACTCCGGAGCACCCCTGTCCTGTCAGAGCAAGAGAGCACTCCGAACCAACCTCTCCTCTTCTCTTATGTACATCCACATCTGCATGTGATCCCATCGCGTGTGTGCATCTGTCCCACATTCAAACGCTCTCGAGCTCTTCTCCGTCTGTCCCATCATTCTTTTTTCCAGCGAAACGGCGGTGGGACGTCGTCCCAAAATAATTTCTTGCCTGAACACACTCACTTCTTCTGTTCGGGTTCCTTAAAGGAGAAAAAAGTTTCAATATCCAGCAGCACCACGCGTTTGCATTTGCATTTCCTTCCTTACTCCCAGCTCGTGGAAATTCCCGCTGGGAAATGTCATCTTCCTCTTCGCCATGGCATTCTTGGTGGGTTTCTGGGGAAGAGGCGAGACAATTATGAGGGAAGAAGGTTGCCTAAGGCTAAATATGTGTAAGGGGAGGTCTGGTCTGGCTTTTGGTGGGGGAGAGAGGGTCGAGCATGAAATGGGTGGGGAGTAAATAAATATGGACTTAATTTAGCTCGGTGTGACCGGGTAAACTTTGCAAAATCAGCAAGCAACAAACACAAGTTTCAAAAGTGGAAATATGAACCAAAAATATTTTATGAGATCAAAATCTTTAAAAAAAATATGTCACCATGTCTCATTTCGAAAAAATCATGATGAGGAACTTGTTTAGATTTTTGCAAGATTAAGTAGAAATATTAAACTACAAATGTACATATTTTAAGTTTGTGAGGTCACTAGGATTTTGTAAAAAGATCCTGAAATAATTCATGCAAAATTTTAGATATTCGACTGAATTTTGTACAAATTGCGTGCAAAGACATCCACAAATCCCTCACCATTTTCAATTCAAGATCTCTCGTTGATTCCTCACACCACAATTTTTACAACTCGATTTTTGCCTTACTTAATCCCCACCCACTACTTGACACATACGTACCTATGTATTTTTTACCTCTTTTTTCCCACAAAATCATCCCAATTTTTCCCTACTTTGCTCTCCTGTTTTCTTTATTTTGCTCCCTCGTCAATCCAAATCCCCAATTAACTAATGGTCCTTTCCACTCCTCCCTTCACCACATTTTCTTCTCGACTTTCTCCACCACTTAGTTTCTCCACAGGGACACCGCAGAGTGGCCAGTGCCATGAAATGCCGCTTTCTCCCAAAAATACAGGAGAAAGTCCAGTCCATCCTTTCCCTGAAGTGGACTGGGCACTTATTGGATTTCCACTCTATCATGTCTCGTCCAGTTTAATTAACTTTTCTCTTCTTCCCACTTTCACCTGTCAAGTTGACTTTCTTTCCCGCAAATTGATTTCACGTCAGAAGAATTGATCCCTTCCAAAAAATTTAATATCTTTTCTTCTCTCCTACTTTCTCCGCCTAATTGTCGTCCCCATTACGAACTACGTATTTACTGACATGAATATTGGATGAGAGCAGTGAAATGTGTGGGCGCAAAAATATTATATTTCTCGTACAGCAGCAGCAACAACTAATAAGCGGTGGGCGAGTCGACAGCGAGGGTCTGTTTTCCATGGAGAAAGTAAAGTGCGGATGATGATGAGAGGTAATAATCGTCTCTCTCTCTCTCTCGGAGCTGCTGCTGCTTTCACTTTTAAACTGGGCGAATATTGAGGAGAGAAAGTGCCCTGTTTCTTCATGCGGTGGTAATAAATTATAGCGGGTTGGGTCTACCGGTCTAAAAATAATGGTATGTGGGCGATATCCACCCCGAAAAGTGGGTTATCTTCGGGACAAAGAAAGTAGGAAATAGATATTATAAATTTTTTAATGGCATCTTGTTAATTCTGAAACTTTCCCGCGTATCGTAAAAATTTTTTGCAAGGACAAAACGGGATAGGGACAGATAAGGAAATTAAATTCGAGACAAGAGTTCATCACGAGATTTCCATAATTTCCTGGTCTTTCGTAATCCTGTGAAATGCATGCAATCCAGCTCCTCCGGGGTGCTGGATGATGGAATTAGCATAGCCGACACTTTCACTTTGCTCACGGGTACTTTCTCCCATGAAATATTCACTCTATCCGACTCAGCCGACGGGTACGTATCCTGTGTGCCACCCATTTAAATGGAAGGCCATCCAGGATGCATATATACTTAAGTTGGGTCAGTGTTCCCAGGTGGGGAGAAAGTATGGAGTTTACAATGCACAAAAAGTAACCAACCGCTTATCGAGATGATAACCCGCGGAATATTTTTGTTCTGAAACTTATCGCAATTTTTTAAAATAAAAACTAGAATCTACCTACTCCAGTACGTGTCACCCATATTTTCATCATTTTGGGAACGGGACAGTATTTCCAACCTCCAATCTTAGCGGAGTTTGCATTGATGATGTTGCAGAATTTTGGTAAATTCCAGAATTTTGACTAGTTTTGCATACAATTTCTGTAAATATGACATCACATCCTGATCTATAATTTTCAAAAATCCACTGCAAACTAATTTCGCAAGGAGAAAGCATACTCATCTTCCTAACAAACACACGTACATACATTGAAGAATATGATCATTTTTCTAATAACTTTCTCTTCTTATCTACCCTCAATTTTCTCACGTTATCCAACTTTCATCCATCCCATCCCCTCTGCACGCCCCCTCCCTCTAACCCTTCATTCCTAATCCCTCCAATATTCCATTATCACTGCCAGCTCGCATCCGGCAAGAGAGAGCTCAAATTCTCAAATATTCATTCTCGATCAATTTCACATTATCCCCTTGCACACATACATATCGCATTCATTCATCCTCGCACACACAAACCAGCCCATCCACCAACTTTCCAACATTCCCAATTCTCCTTTAAACTTGAACAAATTCATCGCTTTCTCTCTCTAAAGCAGGTCTCCCCAGAGGGACGAAATCATGAAGATGAAGCCACTCCCGTCCTCAATCTACCCATTCGACCAGCCATCCACCCATCCATCCATCCCATTGTAAAAGTTGGTCTTCCAAAACAAAACAAACTTTCTCCAACAGACAACCCGCCCTTTGTTTCATAGACTGAATGATGCATATTATGTAGAAGAAGGCTTCTTCCTTTTGTTCCGATTTTTTCTTATTCTCGGACGCACAAAACTTTCTCTTTCCTCTTGTCCGGACACTTTCACCTGTTTAAATTTAACTTTGCACATTTAAACTCAAAATTTTCGTCGGGACGAAATAGTTATCCACTGGCCGGGTAAATTGTGCTGGGTGAAATGAAATGAAGGCCCGTACATATTTCTCTGCTGCGTTGGCAAGATAAGGGCGGGCGTTATTGGTCCCAGGAGACTCTTCATAAACATGGCATGGAATCCGGGGAAAGGACGGAGAAAGACAAAACAAACGAACCCAACTTCTTCTTTTCTGGAGGGAAACAATTCTCGGGAAAGAGAAAGTAGGGAGGGAAAACACTTCAAATTTAATGTATCAATTGGTCACCCGTTGTATTTTCTATTCTGGTGCCACATGTGGACCCAGTTTTTCGTCATTTAGGGGCATGATAGGAAAACGATGGGGGTAAAGGGTTCTTGTATGAGGCATCATTTAAACGTTAGGTTCGTAATGATGGCGAGATTTGTTTTGACTTTCTTGACCAAACCAGATTTCTACCCGAAAGAATTTTTTGTTCTTTGCAAAAAAATCCGTACAAATTGTTGGCCATCCAATGGCGCGACCCAGATGGGCGATCTTATCATTAACGTTGCCCAGATTTACAAAACTGGACTGGACATTGTCGCATTTTCGCGACGTACAAAATGGAAAACAACACTGCAGTAATTTCACTAGTGGAGTTAAAGTTCTCTCTGCGAGAGTGAAAGCTGTGCTGTGCGTGATGGAGGGGGAATCGTTATTTTTATGAAAATGAGCAAGATTTTATTTCCAACTCGTCCACAGGGACAAGTTCCACACTCACTCAGTCACTTTCACTCACACGATTCCACTCGGCCAAAATGGGAGAAAGTCTCGACGATTCTATGCAAATCAAGTCCGTTGCAATTCCAGCCAATTCCAGTTACAAAGTTGAGTGGCCGGGCAGACTAGGCAGGAAGCGAGGAAAATTTCAAGTGTACGTAACCGAGGGCATGAATCTCGTCCTGTTAAATTCTTGGGGATTGTCTGCTTTCCAATTTCTGGTAAAATTTGGATTTCATAATTTTATTCGGGGTTTTAGGATTTATGATGAGTTTAACAATCGTCGCTTAAACACTTAATTTGCGGATTATCGTCATTATCTCTGAATACGTAATATGGGATCAATCTGTTACCAAGTCGTTGTAACAGATTTTATAATTCTAAGCATATAAATTTCGTAATTTAGCACAGAATTTAAATTGCATATTTATTTACCACCGAATTCGAATAAACTAATTATTAATGCATTTTAATAAGCTAATCCTAAGACTAAATTCAAAAAAGCTAGTCCCCAGCTTGGCAAATACTTCAAATTTTTAAACCAAATCAAACCTAGTATTCCCAAAATTTCAGAAACTTTACCCCATTTTTCCACAATATATTCCCCTCAACCAAATCAGGCTCATCTCTCAGTCTTATCTACTAATCTCAAAATCTCATTGTTTCACTCGAAGAACAAATGGCTTTCCTGTTCTGTACTTTTTTTGTTTTTGTTCTATTTTATGCATCACCATGAACCCGTTACTATTGTGTTTTCCTCTTCTTTTTCTTCTTCTTTTCCCTAATTTTTGTCTACTCCTCTTTGCTGCTTAATGGTGTGTTACGAGGGAGAAGAAGAAGACAAGAGTCCGTGTGCCTGCATCTGTTCAAAGTTAGCCAGCCACCCACCCAGCCAGCCATGTGTAACAGGACAAAGATCTGATAAAGAAGCTCTACGCACACACTTCACTCTGCTCTTTTTAACTAAATAACGACCCGATGGATGGATACATTTAAAGTGCAGTGCAACCCTTTATTTATACCCAAACATATGTATCTATGTATTAGCTATCTACGCCTTTATTGTTTTGTCTGTTAACGTGGCTTGAAAGAGAGATCTCTGGCTCTTGAAAGAAAGAAAGTCTGAGAATCAAACACAAATCCATTTAAACACGAATTCAAAAACATCAACACGATTTGGAAATAAAGGATTTATATTGTGGAAATACATAATTCGGTAACGAGGGAGGTCTACTAGGGGCAAAGCGTGCCTTTTGGCGGTAGCTCAGCTAGAATGGAGATTGTTTCATTTTTGGGTCAAATCATAAGAAATTGTCAGACTTTTTTGTGCGAAAATTCAAAGCTTAAGTTGATATACCGTCCGATTTTTGATATGATATGTTTCAGAAACTTTGAAGTATTTGCCCGTGGAAAAATGTTTATAAATATTTATAAGTTATTTGGTAACAATCGCTGTCACCACGGCAGTGAATCCAATAGTTTCGGAATATTGACCACAGTCAAATTTATACTTCACGGTAAATAAGCACCAATCATCCATGCAAGACCTTCATTACCGCATTGGTAAGCATATCCCCCTCCCGGTAATATATTCTTACGACATCATACCTACACCCCGCACAAAGAACGCCTCATTTCCCATTCACCAAATTGCGTTCGGAAATCGCCAATTAAAATCAATCAATCCAAATCCTCCAGAAAAGAAACTTGTCCCAACGACATTTATTCGACCGTTTCATTCAAATCGGTAATCCCATTTCCTCAAAAAAATATTCCCTTCCACCACTTTCTCCATCTTTTATTCTCCTTGCTTACTTTCCCCCATCGGCACGAGCTTTCTTTATCCGTCTTCATTTGATCCTACTGCCCGCGTACGTACGTACGCATGCCATCATATTATTTCCGCCCTGCTACAAAATCCTGTTACGTACGTATGCAGACAATGTTGTAAAACTAACCGGTCGGAGAGGAGAAAGGCTTTCTCTCCCAGAAATGGGAACATTTCCCATGAAATGTTATTTGACTCCGTTTTACGCCCATTTTACGATATGACGACCATCACTTTATTTCCTGCTTGCTTTCTCCTCTTTTCATCCATCTATCCTGCTTAAGGAGAAAGTTAGATCGGAGGGGTATGCATTGCATTGTCTTCCCGCATTGGGCAAACTAATGGGGCGAACTCTGTTCTGAGCTCGTCATTGTCATCGTTTTCTTCTGAAAATAGCGATTATTTTCCACTTTCTCTTTCATGAGCAAATTAGCTGCTTTCTCTCTTCCTCTGTTTAATTACCAACAATTTGTAATTAACGCGTCCTTATCTTTAAGAGGTCTTTAACGAGGAGGCCATGAAATTAAGGGGACCTGTTGAAAGTGAAAGCGAGTATTTTTTTTCTCATCTCGGAAATTATTCGATTACCGGTTTTTTTCATAAAGTTAAGTAAAACTTGTGTGGAGAAAGCGGCCCATCTTCTTCTCTTTTTTCTTCAGCGGAGATGATTAT
Organism: Folsomia candida; assembly: GCF_002217175.1. Taxonomy (NCBI): domain Eukaryota; kingdom Metazoa; phylum Arthropoda; class Collembola; order Entomobryomorpha; family Isotomidae; genus Folsomia; species Folsomia candida. The sequence goes on along the minus strand of NW_019091229.1, from coordinate 525,785 downwards.
TTGACGCGACGCTTCGTGGAGAAAGCTATCCATCATATTTCCCACTCTCTCCCCGTCTCATCCATTAGTGCGGGAGACCATTTTTTCTCTTACTTCTCACCTCTCAGATTATTTTGCTTAATGTTTCCCCGCGTGGAAATAAATGAGACTGTGTTGTTATTGTGGTGGAGTTGCCATGCCGACCGGAAATTGTGTAGATGATGAATTTCCAGTGAAAGTCTTGCTGCTTTGACGACAACTCATATAATCTGGATTTGGCTTGATTGCAGGGATTTGTATGCGCTCAGCGCGACTCGGTCTCTCATTTCACATTCTGGGCAGATGCAGCCCTTTCCCTTCCCCCACCTGGAAAAAGTATGTGGTATTTCATGGCCCGGAAAATAATGAGAGCTAGCTTTTCCTCCTGCCAAAAGTCATCTTGCGCCCGTGGGGTACTTACAGGAGAGAGGAAAAAGGGACCTGCTTTCTCTTCTACGTACGCATACATATCACCAGCTTTCTCTCCGCCACATTGAACAATCCACGTCGAATTCTTCGGGCAAAACAATGCCACAATTTGCCCAGATTTCCTTCCCATTCTCACCCAATCACGATTAGCTGGTTTGCTTTCTCCTCTCGGAACAATGTTTTCCTCGGGAGGAGAAAGTTCTAACAGCATTCTTGCCAAATTACCCGGGCTTCGTAGAGATCTCCCTATCTGTAAAGATTTATGGCGGGTTACTAATAAAATTCAATTCTTCGCCTTTCCCTTCCTTGCAAAGATGACGGGTCAGGTGGGTGCGGAGAAAGCAATACTTTCAGCGCCACTTGAACCCCAATATTCGCCAAGTCAAGTCAAGTGCAAATAAGTTGTGGACTCAGCCTTTCTCCCGACCCGACATTTGAGTAATTCATTGTTCATTCTTGACATATTTGGTGTGTGCGGTTTTGCGCTGGGTGCTTTCTCCCAGTGAAAGTCTTCGTTCGTGAGGGGAATAATATGCGTGGGGAAAAATAAATAGTTTCGCTCTCGTCGAAATAAGATCTCTCATTTAATTTCCCAATCGGATCGCATCGAATCTGCTGCTGCCTGGTTTCAATTTGGGCAAAATTTGATTACTTTCTCTTCTTTTTTTTCGCAGTTTCCTTCTTTGGGAGTTCGCATGTTTCGGTGAAGATTGTGGAGGCCAAGTCGTCCTCGGATATCTATTTTCGTCTGCGGACGGCCAGATTGGACTCGATGCTGTTTCTCGCGGCGGGAAGGACGGACTACTGTCTGCTCGTGTTGGACGCGGGAAGGTTGAAGGTGCATATTAATTTGGGCGCGGGGGAGACGGAGATTGGGTCAGAGGCCCCCTTCCTGCTGAACGATATGGCCTGGCATACCATTAATGTGACGAGGAGGGGGTCAGCCTTGACGATGCAGGTGGATCAACATGTTACAAGGTGGGTGAAAATATGAATTTATTAGTGAAAGTGTTTAGGGGAGGTTAAAATTTCAGGAATTTTTAAATTTAAGAATAATGGGTAATGGTTTTTCAAAATCTATTACTATTTTAGTATCGTGTAACACATGTTCGTAAAAAATCCTGAAATTTTATTTATAAAGTTGCAAAGATTACGAAGTTAAAAGTTTGAAACTTACTCCACAATTTAAAAAGCTAAACGTGTCTTAACTTTTGCATTGTTTACAAAAAATTGTAAATTATTTGCGCAGTTATTAACATTCAAGTTCGTCTTAGCGATAAACATGAATGCGGGAAATTAAAATTTGAAGTTGCCCCAAAATTTCCATATTTTAAATTTAAACTTTCACCATACGCACAATTATGTATAAAAATTCCACTTTACAAAAAATGTATCCCGAAATACTAAAATCCTCTTTTTTTACAAAAATAACATCATTACTGTTACCATTACTTAAAAAATACCACCAACAAATACGTGACTCGCATCTTTCTCCTTACCCTTCCCGACATGATTTATGTCTGTCAGTCCCTTGCTAAATAATGAATCCGCCTTTACGTATTTTTATTTTTCCTTAAACAATCCTCATTTCGTATTCCCTCATCATTTCAGGCATGCAAAAGAGGGCCACACTTTGTCAATTAGTCCCCTAATTAGTGACACGTGGCGTGACTCGTAATTTTCACGATGTATCGCTCTTTCCCCTCCCAACGTCAATCTTACCGTTCTTGTTTAAATCAGGGGTTCTCGAGTTGGGGATGGAATAAGCAAGCTTATCTTTGGATGTGTCCCGTTTTGAATTTTGATTAGCGGGAGATTAGTGTGGTTTTAGGCTTTCTTGCACATGTGAAGAATTAAAACCATAGTGAAATATTAGTAGTGTATTGCTGTAGGAAAAGCTGTGTGTTTAAAATGAGAGAAAATCAAAAAAATGGAATTAACAGTATTTGATTTTTGGCACTTTTTAACATTTCCTGCACTGTACTGCAAGAAACTGCAAGAAATGTAAGGTTTAAGAAATGTAAGAACTGGATATCAATTGGTAGTTTACCCGTTGTATGAGTGCTAATTATACAAATTATCGGCTTAATGGCGTTTATTTCTTGCATTTCTTTCAAAAAACATATGTAGGCAATTTCTTGCAATCATTTCTTGCGGGTGGTATTTTTGAGCGGCATGCTATAAATTGTACCTCAGAGATAAAAGTGTAACCCTAACCCCAAATAAAAAAATCACATTTTTACGCAAAAAAAATATTTCCAAAAATCCGAAACCCTGTTTTTTCCTCTCAAGGAAACTTAGTTAAATACACTTTCCTCCATTTTTCCAATTTTGCCCTCAAACTAAACCAAAAAAACGAAAAGTACGAGAGGAACTCCTTAGTAAATAAATAAAGCCCTGTTTTGCATCATATCCATCCTCCACTTATTAGGGAGCAGGAAACATGTCCCGCCTACGAAATGAGGCCTGCTTTCCCCAAAGTAAAGTAAAGTGGGGCAGCAACCACACACTGGAATCATGAAATTCAGTGCGATGCAGAATTGGAAATTGGCAGCGTAACCAAATCCCAGTTCCGCAAAGGCCGGGAACAACAAACAGCGGAAATCTAGTCCGGCATAAAGTATTTCTTGATTTATCCGTGATTTATTCATCCCCATATTTCTCCCGAAGCTATTCATTCATTCAATAGCCTAATTTATCTCTTCTCTAGGCCTCTCTCGTGGCACAATCTTCTTTGCGGGGTAGCAGTGGCGTATGTATGCATGTACATGTATGTATATTATTACCACTGTTAAGGGAAGATTGAGGTTAAGCCATAATTTTTTTGGAAACACAAAGCAGGATTTTTTTTTCTAGAAATTTTGATATCTCCTTGAATTGAACATTTATTAAATAGAGAGACTGCGCTTATCTGCTTGTTATGTATGCGAAAGCTTTCTAAAAATTGTTTTGGGAAGATTGCAAAATTCCACTTCAACCGACGAATATTCAGAAAATTCTGGGCGTTTGCAAATTTTTTGCAAGGCGTGAAAATTCTTAAAATTCCTAACTTATACTTATGCATTCGACATATTTTTAAAAGTTACTCTTCCCAAGGAAATGAGGACGACTACGTTTTAAGTAAATTGGCCAGCTGCAAAATTTACTGGTGATTAGTTTATGAGAATTTGAATAGGACAGTATTCAAGCCGCTCTTTGTAACCGAATAAACTTTTGAAGTTTTTTAGAATATGTCACCCACGACCTGTGTAACTCAATGAACTATTTGAATTCTTAGTTAATTTCATAATCTTTGCAAGATAAAGAATTTGGTTCATTTGAACATATATAAATCATTATAAATATCTCATTTAGAGATTTTCTTCTAAATTTGGCACCACTGCTTATTTAAAAAAAATTAATATCTATTACTTACTAACTTTCTCATCTTCACTTCCCCAGGGGAAACCTGCCCTCCCGCTTTCACGAGTTGAACATCCACTTCGGCGTCTGGCTCGGCGGACTGGCCACCTTCAACGAAATCTTTCTCGGCAACCTCCCCTCCTTCCGGGGCTGCATGGCGGACGTGACATACAACGGGGAAGATCTCCTCGCCAAATCCATCTCCCATCCCGCCCTCGCCCAATCGGCGGGTATCACGTGGAACTGCTCCGACGAATTCGACGCTACAGCCGGCGATCCATTTTCCCTCACTTCAACAAACTCCTATCTCATCACGCGGCTCGCGCTGCCCCGTGGCGGGACGACTTTCTCCCTCTCACTTTCCCCCAGCCCGGACCTCGTTGATGGCCTGATCCTCTACGCTTCCGGCCTCTCCTCCCGCCCAGACTATCTTGGGCTAGAAGTGAGACGGGGTAATGTGCGACTTGTCGCGGAAATGGGCGGGGGTCCGCTCCAGATCGTTTCAACCACGAATATCTCCCTCATATCGACTCCCTGGGTCCGGATTACCGTCCAGGTAAGTTTGGGGCATTAAAAAGTGAAAGTAAATTATGGCGGGAGGTTATGAATCGGCCAGATTACGGGGTGTCAGTCTTAATGAAATTGGGGACAAGTTTTGTATGAAGAAGTGCCATAATTTCCGGGGAGAGAAAGTGAAATGAGGCGGGGGTAGGATTAGCATAATGATCACGGTGATCATCGCGGAGAAGGAAGGAGATTTTCTCCATTATCTGGATACCTACCAACCAAGCGACCTAAGGAACGAGGCGGCGGGAGGGAATGAGGAATTTTATGAGATTAATAAATTTGGAAATTATGTATGAAATATGCATTTCAGGTGTCGCCCTATTCCATCACGCTGCGGGTTGGGAATGAAAACGGTAAGACGGATGGGCACTATTAAAATTGCAATTTAGTTTTAGTTAAGAAAGTTGCACATTTATGCAACAATGGGCGTACTCAAGGAAACGTGCAAATTCGCGGGGCTCGAACAATTTGTTGTTTGTGAGGGCATCTGCAAAATATGGTTTCGCAAATTTCGCTAATCGATGAAAACCATGGAGTTATTCTGTTTTTATTTAGTTCTTATGAATTCTGCGAAAATAATGACTTTGGAAAATTTATAATCCTGAGACATAAGAAATGCTCAGTTGCTGTCCAAATTTTCGAACTCTATTTACTATCCCATCGTTTTTCAAAAATTATTCTTAAGAAATATGCCAAATCTCGCGTAGCATACATATTAATTTACGTAAATATGTATCTTAATTCGTATATGATCAATTTGCCAAAATTTTTGTGAGTACCCCCATAGACCATAGTAATGTTTGCAAAAATTAGAATGATTTATTTCTCTAGAATGACCAATAATTGCTGTTAATTTTTCTAAATTAGTTGAATCTCTGGCGGCCGAGGGGGGTGCGAGGGGAGCCAGTTCAAGACATTTGGACGTATCTGAGCTCCTCTATATAGGGGTGGAGGAAAGTAGAAAGGTAAAACTGAGGGGACAAGGACTTATCGACACAAGTTTCAGGGTAAGTAGAGATTAATTTGTAGTTTTATATCTGTAATTTTATTAACGTATACTGCACATTTACATTACTGCGAATTTGTAGATTTTTATAGCTTTATTACAAATCGGCTTTATGTTGCGAATTTTATACATTTATGTATGTATGTATATAATCAGAGACGTATTTTCGGAACTGCACAAATTAAAAATTTAGAAAGTATAATTCTTAATAGGGTTGCCCCGGGTAGTGCTACTACCCGGTACTCGGCCTAAAATTTTTGCCGGGTACCCGGCTACCCGGCCGGGTACCGGGGAACATATATATTTTAAAAATAACGGGAATTTTTCTACTTTTTCTTGAGTTTGCAACAATTTTATAAGCTTTAAAAATTAAAAGTTACATTTCTACAGTGCAGACTTCATTTTCAACCTCCATACCAAATTTCAGATGAAAGTAATATTTTTTTTTAATTGGTGGGTCACCTTCTCTATGGTTACACTTTGCTCCCCCAATCCACCAATACGGCACCCACAGGTCAACTAGGTGACCGAAGTAGCCTATCTTTGAACTTGTTTCCTATATCTTTGTCCAATATGCATATGGTAAAAATGTCAACTTCGCAAGCTAATAATTCGAGCTAGAATGTGGATATTACAGAAATCCAAGAATCATGTTGGACACACAAAGAGCGTACTCACGACACCATCGCAATCATTTAGCAAACTTGTTAGGCTTAAAAAAGTTATTTCTTGACGGGATTCGTATCACCTCACAAAACAAATTTTGCGAGACTATCGATATCCTGCGAATCGATTTGCAAGATAGCACTTCGAAAGTCTTGCAAATCAAATAAGTCCATTTTGATGTCACGGATGTTCGAAATTTCTGTCGGTGATGATCCTGAAGATGAGTCTGCGAAACAGTGTTGCGAAAAAAATATAGCTTTTTAGCAAAAGCTTTGAGAAATCTTGTAGAATTCTAAAAACTTCGCAAGTCGTGTTTTATGTGCAAGATATGCAAATTCATTGATTGATAACTCGTTGACGTGAGTGCGCTCAAAGTAATTTTAAAATTTATATGGTAATTTCCAAATAAGTGTTGGCCGAGGTTGTACCCATTCTCTCCAAATATATTATTTTATATCAAGCACAAAATTTTGAAATCCATCGGATTATATTTTTTGTATAATTTTGCATTTTAAGTAAGAAAATTGAATATTTAAATTACCCGGCCGGGTAGACCGGGTACCTAAATATACCCGGCCGGGTACCGGGTATCCCAAAACAGGCCGGGTATGCCGGGTACCGGGTAGCTACCCGGTACCCGGGGCAACCCTAAAATTCTTATTATATTTTTATTTTTTCAAGGGCTGTATCAAAGAGCTTATCATCGACTCGAAAGGCGTCGGTCTCCCCCAGGCCGATGTGACCTCAAATATCTCAACAAGCTGTGGCGGTGCGTCCGCGAAGAAGACACAACCACCCACACAGGCGCCCGACACCGTCACCATTTCCCGGTCTCTATTCCGCCTCACCACACGGACTGAGGTGAGTGCGAAAAAAACGCCATAATTTACACTCTAGGTTTTGTCAGCAACGAGAAATAAATCCAAAACTCATGCGCCAAACAAGCATGACGCAGTTAAAATTAAAATTAAAAAATTAATTTTTTAAAACTTCCGCTTTCATGTGTGTTTGCTTCATGAGTTTTTGAATTAGGTATTCGCCATTAGTGATCTAGCGTCGCCCTAATCACTACCCAAAAATAGAGCACTATACGTAGTACCTCCGCGGATGACGATTTATCCTCAAGTTACTTATTTTGGGTGTACCAATTGGTATATGTTCATCAATATTTTTTTTAATCCCGCATTTTTCACCGTTTTAACTTAAGGTCGGCGAGCTTGAAATAATGCGCGTCATCCCGCTCCAAGTCGCCGAGGGTGATTCGACCCTCATAACCCCGCGCCACTTGGCCGTGACGCTGGACTTAGCAAAATTTGGGATTCGCGAGAGCGGTGTCCTCTTTCGGATTCGCAACGGCCCTGAAGAGGGTAGAATTGAGGTGACGAAAGGGGGTGGTGGTGGTGGGGGAAAGGACGCCTTTTCCCTCCTAGATCTTGGTGCGGGTCGTGTCCGCTACTGGCATAATGGACAAGAAAGCAGTCGCGACGGGGTGGAGCTGGTTCTTCAACTCTTGCCAAATGCGGGATTCTTACTCCCAGCTTACTTACAGGTGAGATGGAGAGTTTCTATTAAATATTTGTGGGGAAAGTAGTGACTGATGTAGCCAACGGATCTGTGTGTCTTATCAGAGAAATTTGTACAGCTAATGTACATAAAAAATAATTACCTCAAAAAATTTGAACGACATTTTTTTGAATAAATTGATTTAAATAATTTTGCACAAAAATTTAAAATTCATATTTAAGCCCATAAACTCCATTTCAACTGCAAATACAGTAGGGTCAGGCGCTTAAAATATAACGATTTTGGCCTTGAATAACCCCGGAACGGTTTGTCGTAGCGGGTCAAAATTTTGAACCGACGAGCATGTTATCCTCAAATAGCCGTGTGCAAAAATTCAACTCTCTACTTTCGAAAATGCCTCCCCCACAGCCCCCAGAAGGTGAGACAGTCATTTCAACTCGTTCCAAACTCCGTCTAAAAAATTCGGTCTCCGCAGAAAAAATATTGTTTTCAAGTATTCGAATCAAATAAGTCCATTTGACTTATATCGGGGGATTTTACAGGTATTTCACTATTCGAAATGATTTTTATCCCCATTCTAGGTTCAAGGTCGTTTGCATTATCTTGAATCAACGTTGTTGTTTTCGAAGTCGCTGAGTCATGATGAAAAATCACCTTGTTTATTTTTCTACCGTACAATTTAGGAAAATGTTATTCTAAAAGTGGTTTCAAAACACGGTCCACATCATACTTTGCAGATACGTTCACTTTTTGGGGGACTTTGATAAGTGGGAGGATACCACGACCGGACATTGCACCCACAACCATAAAATGTTTGAAAAAGTTCTCCTCACTGAAAACCACCAAATTTCTTGAATTTTTTTTCGGCATTTGTCGTGTAGTAAGCTCTTCGAACCCAATTAGTGACTTGTAGGGAAAATAGTTCTTCGTCAATTGTCACCAATCACTCACTCCAATTCCTCAACAGAAAATTTAAATATTTTTTTTTGCAAACACCGACGAAATTTTTTTTAGAACAAGCCGAAATGACTCTCTCACCTTCTGGCGACTGTGGGGGAGGCATTTTTGAAAGTAGAGAGTTGAATTTTTGCACACGGCTATATGAGGATAACATGCTCGTCGGTTCAAAATTTTGACCCGCTACGACAAACCGTTCCGGGGTTATTCAAGGCCAAAAGCGTTATATCTTACGCGCCTGACCCTGTAAATGTTGTTAAACTTACGAATATTGTGGAAAATTTGTACACTATGCAAGAGTTAACGATCGGATTGGCAAAAAAGGTTTGTATAGATTTAAATAAAAAATTCAAGAATTATATTTACCAGAATTTCGAAAACTGCATTATAGATTTCTATTAACCGGCTATGTACAATGTACATATTCTATGCAGCCAGTAGCTTGGGCTGCACCCCATTGAAAAAACTACACCTCGTCCTTTTTTCCCCTATTCTTGCAAATGTCTCACTTTGTTTACTTCTGGCGACCCATTAGCTCCATTTTATGGAGACTTTTACCTCTTCTCCTTCCTTCCACGCACGTGGCAGGGTCGTTACGCCCAAGAAAACAAAATCCGACAAGATATTATCCCCTGAAAGATGTGTCGACATCTCCCCCTTCCTTCCCACATACGTACCTAATGGTACATCCAGTATATCATATTTAGTACACTTTACATCTCCCCCTTCTCCACAAACGAGGTAAAATGATGTGCAATATGTAAAATAAACTGGGTACCCAAAAATATCACCACATTTTTGAAATATTTGCCAATAAATTGCCCCACACTGACCCCAGAAAAAAGAAGAACCTCACAAACTGCATCCCATCCTCGTTTCTTCGTGGAGAAAGCAATCAATCAGATCTCGTCTCCAAGAGATCGTGTCTCCTCACCACGAAGACCGGCTTTTCTCTCATTTCCTGCACCAAATTACCTTTCCCTCCCTCCCTTCTTCCAAGGATTACGTTGTCTCCGTCTCCATATAAAAAATGTCAACTTTCTCCCCTCCAAAAAGGAGTCTGCTACTTTCTCCAATTTTGTATAGATAGCATTTTCCCTTCCCTTCCCTTTGGTAAATATGTATGTTGACCAGCTGCTTAATTGGTTCGTTGGGTGACACTGGTCTGGTCCTGGTCAATGATGGATTGTGGGCACTTTCATGAAATAACTTTCTCTTTTTTTCTTGCTAGGACGAACGCCTGGTCAGTCTTCCCATCGAAGTCACGGCTGTCAACGATCCACCAGAAATAAGACTTGTGCCGGGCGGTGTGTTACGTTTGGCGGAGGTAAGTAATCCTGCTGCTTTCCCCGTCTTACGGTGGGGGCGCGAACCATGTTCAGCCCGTATTATTTTTTGGGCATGCTAGTTTGATAGAGTAACTTGTTAGAAACAACATTTCGTGTGGAACTTGGGCAGATTCGAAAAATTCAGCAAGTTTTAGGCGCCACAAGTTCGCGAAAACATTCGGTTTTCCAGCAGAATCTACGGTAGCAGTTCAGCTTTTTCACGAATTTGTGGCGCCCATAGCTTACTGAAATTTTCGCATCTGCACAAATCCCGCACTAAATGCTGTTCCTAACGAGTAATTCTCTCAAACTTACCTGGTCAAAAAATAATCTGGGTTGAACATGGTTTGCGTTCCCACCTTTAGTTTACTTTCTCTTGGATAATTCATTCCTCGGGTAGATCAAGTACCATCAGAGTGAAGAAGAACTTTTGTTTGGGAGAGAGTAACAATAAATTATTCCATGGACATTTTTTCTGCTTTCTTTTTTTCGCGACGCTGCCATTGTTCTTCTTTATTCTTTTAAAAGTGTCCAACTTTCAGTTTAAAATAATAAAGTAGAGAGATAAATGATGACATTTTTTCAGGGGACAAAAGTTCGACTGAGCGCGGACGTAGTGAGTTCGCTAGATCCTGACACACCTCCGGAAGAACTGGTGAGTGCATTATTTTTTTCTTGTTCTTGGGTTAAAAGTGAAGAACAAAAGGGGTGAAATGTACATGAGTTACGGTTCACTCGGGTGTTTGTAACCAAGTAAATTGTGTAGTCTGGCAGAAAATTGTTTAACAAATCAATACAAAATGGAGTGATACCAATCTTAGGGGAGAGTTGCGTAGTTTATTGGGTTTACTTACTGATTTACAAAAATTTTAATTTTATAGAACTAAAATCAAAAAGAATTTCGAAATTCTTGGTTTTAGTTTTAGCTTAATTCGTAATTTTTTCAGACTTTCACTCTCATCTCAACCGGAGCCGAGCGTGGAGGACATCTCGAGCTTGACAGTGCTGTGGGGAAAGCAATCCGCAACTTTACACAGGGCGATCTTCTCTCAAATCGTGTTTGGTTAGTAAAAAATAAAATAATTCCCGAACAATGATTTTTAAAAACACCAATATTTCGGCTGAATTTTATCTATTTTCGGCACCAATTTTTCTAAAATACTTTCTCCATCAAAGTCTTGCTTTCTAAAATACTTCTCAGAATTCAGCATAGAAAAATTTGAGAAAATCTTCATCAAAAATTTGCATGAGCTGCTCTAGTTTTACAGACGAGCCAGACTGACAGACAAACTGACTTTCATAAGCACTTACTTACTCGTCCCAAAAAGTACTAAAAAGTTGTGAAAGCACAACAATTTTTCTCTCCGCTACTACTCCTGCCACTACTGCAATTAAGTGCTTTCTCCTCAATGCTGCAGTTGACATTGCATTTCCTCTCGTTTCGCCCATTGTCACGACTTTCTCTTTTCTATTTACAAATGAAGATAAATCTTGTCCGGATCACGGGAAGACTTTCTCCTCCGAGTGAAAAGTCGAGTAAACAACTTTTCTCGAAGGATTTGCATTTCTAATTCCATTCTCTTCCTCTTCTCTAAAATCCAACAAGATTTAGATTTTCCTTTTGTCCAAGAGGAGAAACCAATAATAAAGTCTAAGGCAAACTGACTTTCTCTCCGGAATGTGTAAACGAATGTAGGAATGTGGCGGTAGTATACATTTTATGAGGTGGCCAGACTACCCATTAATTCAGACAGCCAGACCAGCGGCTTAGCACATTAAAACGGCTAATTGGTAACTAATGGTAGTGTGGTGGAGTTCGGCACAAATTCGAAATTTTGTGCATGAGATTTTATAAAATTTTCAAAAAATTCGTTTACAGATGTTTAACAAAAATTTGAACCATTGTTACTCAATTTTGTCAGTTATATTAGGCTTATATTGAAAATTTTTTGTCGATTTCGATTTTTTACATTTGACCTGCGAAATAAACCAGTGATTAAATCAAGGGGTATGAAAACACACTTTCTCTGTAAAAAAGTACAGAAAATTAACGGCTATTAAAAGACAAAATTTAAGAATTTTCATTAAAAAATTTTGACAAATTTGTATAAAATTTATTTTTTAAATCTTTGTCAAAATAAATTTTTGCCATTCCAACAATTAAGAAAACAAATGTTCGCAAATTATTGTGTATCAAATTTTGATAAGCAAAATTTCAAAAATCATAAAAAACCGACAAACCTACGGACGGACATAGACACAAAATATTTCCTTAAAATATCCTTCCCCCAACTTTCTCCGCATTCAAAAGCCCACTTCACACGAGGGATTACTAAACTAACTTGCCCATCCCTTCAGGAAACCCACCTGGGAGAGATAATGAAATAAAATGAGATTTGAAGCATTGTTTTGAAATAAAATTACGCAACAAACTTTTAATGGAGGAAGGGAGACAAAAGTAATGAAAAGTGTTGAGGTGGGAATAATCCAGCTTCTTCCCGGGAGATAGGACCAGCTAACTCGATGAGATGATGAGAATGTATTGGAGAAAGTCCTAATCATTTTACGCAGGCAAAACAATTAACAACTTTTCCCTAATCTGAATCTCTGTAGAGGAAGAGAGGGCTCGTTGGGAACCCATTAGCTTGCCCGGCTCACTTTCTCCTAGAATAACAAAACTCGGAGAGGAGTGTGATGTACGATGAACAGGGTTCAGAACATAGTGAATTTTGTGGCGGATATTTGTACCAATTTTTTCGAATTTTTAGTGGTGCATAAATTTACGTAAAATTAGAAACCAATTTTTTCAAGTGTACAAAGAAAGCTGATTTTATTATAGGACCACTTATAATTTATGCAGGTCAAAAACGATTAGAAATATGGGAAACTTCTGTTTCTGCATGTTATAAAAATTTTCATTTTTGATAGAAACATATAAGAGATTTTAAAATGATGTGAATAACTTCCGGAATTTTGGGACGATAACTAAAATTAAAAAAATTGCTGAGTAAACCCGAACGAATTATAAAAATGCATTTTTCTGAACGATTTGTAAACGTGAAAAATTCTATTTTTATAACTTTTCCTTAATTTTGACAAATTTACAAAACTAAGAAATTTTGTAAATCCACTTTCCCCACATTTGCGTCAAACCTTATCGTACCTTATCCTTACCAAATTCATAAAGAACAATTGACCTCCTACCTTGCACCTTGAACACAAAAGCCACACATTCCTTCCGAACCCTGCTGCCACGTTAATGCGTAGAGTGAAAGTCGATCGTAACATGTTTTCCATACGGGTGAAAGCCACCTCGCCGGGACGAGTTGTGTGGCAGTTCGTCCCTGTTTATGAGCCATTTTCCATCTGCTCTCCTTCTCCTGGTAGCTCTCACCATGGCACTGGCGAAGATATGAACATGATGAAGTCATCACTTATCCCACGCTGACTGTGTATGTGGTGAAAGTGGAGAAAGCAAGTCGGCTTTTATAGCCTCTTTTCATCACTCTCTAATCTCGCCTCGATCTCATCTCCGACACAGAAGTGGAAATGCCACCAGACTCACACCCACCCCGTCCCGTTATCAAAAGCCAGGGGCGTAACTGGGATTTAAAGCTTGAGAGCAGGTTTTTTAATGTAAAACATGCGAACTTAAAACAAGTTTTTTGTGCGCTTAATGAATTTAAACAAATGCACATTTTGCAAAATTTGAGAAATTAAAAATTTGCTGTCAGAGGAATAAACATGATTAACTTTTAAAATGACAAAACTGATTTAAAAAAATGTCATTAGAAAAAATAAATTTGTATTTTTACATAATCACGCAGTTTCCAGATGTTCGCATTTTTTTAGCAAAAACTAATAAGCTTGCAGATTTTGACTTTAAATTTCACATCTCATTATAAAATACTTTATTAGTTTGAGAAATAAATAACTTTCCAATAAAATGATCCGAATCCCTGGAGAATGTTAGTTTAAAAAAATTCTAAGATTGAATAGGATAACAGATTTTCCAAATTTACCAAGTTTTTTTAGAACGGGGCAAATTACCTTGATATGCTTAACTCGCTTGTAATGAAAGCGTTGCCATGAGTACGCCCATTGAAAAAAAATCCCAAAGTTTAGGAATTTTTTTGTTTAGGATCTAAACATGTCGTCTTGCTAAGTAGTTGCTGGGCAGACATCAATTAACCACAATGGCCAAAGTGACACAATCTTTCCCGCCATCACAATCTTAATTATATTATTTTTCTTTTCTCCCACAGGTATCAAGATGGTGGCGGCTCATCTTCAAAATTAGCGCTTCGTGTCACCGACGGATCCTCAACCTCAGGAACTGCTGTCCTACGCGTGGAAACATTTCCACTAAGAATCGCTCCCGAAATAAATACGGGACTTGATGTTGCCTCCGTTTCTGGAACGGCGGTTCCCATTTCTGCAGCCAATTTAAGCTTCACCTCAAACGCGGGAGATCAAGGATTGGTTTTGGAGTATCACGTGGTATCTGCACCAAAAGCGGGAGCCCTTCAGCTAAGGAGGAGTAACGGACAGTGGAGTGGAACCGACACTTTCACCCAGGCTCATTTAATGGCGGGCCGGCTACGGTTTCTCTTGCAGCGGGCAAGGTTCGTAATTTTAAAGTGGACGATGTAGATATATGTATAAACCAACTAACAAAAATAAGGTGCAGTAAGATTAAATTTAATAAAAGTCCGTGAGATCTCATGAAAATACATGTAATTAGATGACATGTAACCAGAACGATTCGGTAAATATTTCCGTTTCCAACAGAATTTTCCACAATTTGAAAAAATAAGCATTTTCTAGGTTTATTGTACAATTATGCACAACCTAATCAATTTTCATCTTGTAAAATGCAAGTACTTTCTTCCCACTCGCTATAAAATGATAAACTTTCACCATTTTTTTCGCAAAAGTGCAGAAAAATTCCAGAAAGCATATACATAGATTAACCCATATTGTTCTATTTTTACGTATCATGATATATATTTCGTGCACTTTCAGCAATTTCATGTTTAGTATCCATTAATATTCCATAATTTGCAGAATACTTTCGCCGATTATCGTTCAAGTTTCCACAACCTAATCAATTTTCATCGTCTAAAATGCAAGTATTATCATCCCACGCGCAATGAATTCCAAACTTTCTCCGTTTTTTCCTAAAATAATATATAAAATGCCCAAAAATAAATTAATACATATTGTTGCATTTTCCTACATGCTATTTCGTGCACTTTCAGCAAGTCCATGTTTACAATCCCCTCGACTTTTGCACATAAACAGTTTATCCTCCATATTTAATTCCTTGTATTTCATGTCTATAATACAAAAATTCTCTCCAAGCGATGAAAACACTTTCTCTCCTCCTAACTTTCTCCTCCCGTGTTGAGTATTTTTTCACATTATTTTATGTCTCAGTCATCATGCCGCTCTCAGCACATCGTTTTTTCTTCCTCTTTTCGAAAGACTTTTCACTTCTCACGCTCTTCTGCTTAGCCAGCCCTTTTTATTTCGCTTTCTCCTCCATCTTGACATGGTTTTGGCACGGAAGGACTTTCTCCTTGCGCCACATGAGCCGTGAAATTTGCCCCGTTTCTGTTTTCCCATTTGGGCCGGGATCTATTTCTTATCTGTCGGGGCAGAGCAGACGAGACAGCGGCGGGTGTAGATTTTGTCTTCTTCTGGCGGTGACACCCTTCTGTGCAAAAATGCTGAGGGGATGAGTAGTGAGGAGTTTGCCAAAAGGGAGGATTTGACGTGTTAAGTGGCCCGCGAGGTGATGAGTGCCGATAGGAGAGTGAAAGTGGCACTAACTTTGGTCAAAGTGGCGTCAAAGGAAGAAGTAGATGGGTCAATATTTTTTAGATATGTTAATTAGGGAATGATGGCTTTCTCCACATATATGTTTTTTTACATTGCGTCAAAATTTTATGAGTTAGTAAAAAAAACTTGCAACCCGTGAAAACATGAATCCAAAATGTAGAGTGAAAATTGTAGAAAAATTTTGAAAGTTCTGGAAATCCTGTCAAATTAGAGTTCAAATTCTACTTTTTACTAACTTTTTAGATAAAATTTAACAATGTTTCCGAGTTAACAATTGGATTTATTATAATGTCCTCTAGTTTTCACCTCACATTCAAAAAATTTGAACAAAGGCTGCACAGTTTACCCCCAAAATTTCAAAAAATTCAATAATCCTAACCCCACGTTCTCCCTCTTTTTCCTTAGCGATCGCGGATCCGAGGACGAATTCAGTTTTCACGTCGCCCTCGCCGAGACCAAGATGCCGACCGAGTTTCGTTTTCGATTTCGCATCCTCCCCCTCAAACTGATCCCTTCATCCCTTGTGGAAATCATCACTTTGAACGAGACGAGTTCAGCCCCAGTTCGACTACAATTTACCACGACGCCTCTTTCCTTACCCAACACCGCGATAAGTTACACCCTCGTGACACCCCCGACTTTAGGATACATCACACCCCCTCCGGGTTCCCCCGTTTCCGGGAGACCAATCCAGTTCTGGACGCAGGCAGATGGACTTGAAGGTCGTGTCGTGTATTCGTTCAAGTGGACGCCGTATTCCGCGCTGAACGATGCTTTCACTTACAACGTGACAGCGACTCATTTGGACTCCAGCGTGACGGAGGGACCGTTCAAGTGTGAAATTGCCCACATTACGCGGAGAAAGCCGGCCGGGTTGAGCATCAAGCCGCTAATTGTGCAAGAAGGTTAGTACGGAAATTTTGAAAATACTTAAATTTACGAGTTATTAATTCATTTTACGTTCTCGTAATATTGCATTAATAACGAAGCCAAAAAGTTAAATACCTGAGCTACACAAGAAAATCCGATTGAATCCACGTACCTTTACATACAATTTTTTGAAAAACATAATTTGTAAAAATGCAGGTTTATCAGATGAAAAGTTTTCCAAAACCAAAATATACGGTACAAATTCACGTTCCCATAATCTTGCAAACATTACGAAGCCGAAAAGTTCAATGGGTTACATAATTCCGATTGAAACTATGCATTCTTAAACGAATACTTTGTGTAACACGAATGTGGAAAAGTTTCTATACAATAAAAATATAGAGTAAAACCCGTACGGCACGGACTACCATTTCATATTTAAGTATTGATGGACCCTGCAAAAAGAATGTGACCGATTTTAGCGCGAATATGGGTCAAAAAATCGATCAAATATTGTCTCAACGACCCCATAATTCAAACAAATGTCTTGTTTTTTCTTGCTTTCTAATTCTTTCCCTTGATCTTCTCCAGTCACGCGGGAAATGACTATCTCGCAAGTAAATTGATGACGATTGATGGCACAAGTTTAACCCTTATTTCGTCCCCAGTCATCAATTCTTTACGTAAAGAGAACGAATTTTTCCCACGACTTGACTTTCCCCATTCTTCATCAGATTACAGTTTATCGCACAAGTAGCACTTTATCTACCAAAAAATTCGCAACATTTACAAAATTCCAATCCCCTAATCAAATTTCTGAAAATAAAAAAAAACTGTACAAAATTGTTGCTTATCCAACTTTCACTTTAGGTGGACGTGAAACTTTCTCGTCGAAAGTATTTCGAATTCGAGTCACATTTACAAAATTTCAATCTCAAATCAAATTGTTTCATAATTTAATTTTTTTAATTTCCAAAATTTTATGTTATATAAATTTCATTTATTTGTTCAACTTTCTCCAGGTGGACGTGAAAGCTTGTCGTCGAAAATTCTCCGAATTCGGATCGCCTCCGAGTCTGAAACGCTGTACTTCAACTTGACCACGTCTCCTTTGCATGGACGGCTCGAACGGGCCCCATTGCCTGGCACACCCACCACGACACCCACCCTGCTCACGGCATTATCAACCTTCACCTCATCTGATCTCGACCGGGGTCGTCTCTTCTATACGCATGATGGATCGGAATCTCCCCGTGATAAGGTCTCCCTCGTGGCATGGTCAGCTACACCCCCGGCACTGCTAGCACTCTCGTTGGACATTATTGTAAAAGGTGAAAGTTTTTGGTGAAATAATTTTGGAATATGTGTACAGTTTAGGGCGGGAGAAAGCAAAGTGTCTAGATTTTGGTAAATAAAATTCAGAAGTCATTTTCTACAGATGCACGGCAATCAATGAATCGGAAATGAACAAAAAGTACCGAAACTGGGGCGATATTTCGTTACCAATTTAGTAGCTGTAGGTTCAAAAAACTAAAGATAAAAAATCTGACAGGTTATCTGGCAGAGTTTGTTCACATGACACAAAAAGGAAGCATTCAAGTCAGACAAATTAAACGAAATTTGTTTATTTTTTGCGCGAACAGCAGCTAATATTTTAAATGGTTTAGAAAACAAGTCTTTAAGAATTTTATATTTTTTGAAGTTTAAGTACTCGATTTCTTACCTTAATTTTTAAAATATTTCGACTACCCTAATTTGACCTGTCTCCATTCATTTTCCAGGTGTCAACAACCATCCACCCGCCCTCTCTCCTACCGCCTCCCACCTGCTTCACATCACTTCCGGTGGGTCACGCGTCCTCACCCCCGCCGTGCTCGACTACCTCGACGGCGACTGGGACGGGGAACGTGCCGGGCTTCAATACACCTCAAAAGGAGCCACACCACCGGGAATCGGACAACTTTACTCGGTCTCCTCCCGAGCCCCGGTTTTCTCCTGGACGCAAGCCGACATCGATGGGGGGCGCTTAATTTGGCGGCAAGACGGCGTGTCCGTAACCCAAGGGCGATTATCTTACTGGGTCACGGATGGCAAGTTTGTCATCAACGGTAAGCAGAAGAGGTTGACTTTCACTAATTTATATGGGAGAGGAGAGAAAGTCGGGCTTTTGGGGAAAGTCAGGCTTGATTGGGTTGACGGAATCTTGGCAAAGGGAGAAAGTCTAAGAAATTGCAAGGTGACTGAGCAAGAATGCAATTTAGCAGGCTTTTCCTTTATTTCCTTTCCTTTCTTCACTTTCTCTCTTCTCAACTGTTTCCTTTCGTATTGTTCGGTTTCTGAGAAAAGTCGTCCAAGACATGGCTTTCACTTTCATTCAGGCAGTTTTTGGGACAGGGTTCAAGACATGGCGGTTCTTTTTGAAATCAAATGTGTGTTTTTAGCAGTTTTTCGTAAATTTGAGGATAATTTTCTATTAAACTGTGAGTAGTAAACTAAATTTGGAATTGTGCTCAAATGGAGAAGAAAGTCGAGTAGACTTTTCTATTTAAGAAACTTTGAAAGTCTAGAAATTAAAAAAATGTCTTTTACGCAAAATTATTTAAGTTTTTCCACTTTTAAAAATTCGCATGTTCACGGCTTTCACCCAACCAATTTTCACACATTTTACCCTATCACGCAATTTCCGCCAACTTCGCAATTTCGGTCAAGCAAACAATACGTATAAAAAAATTAAAACCACAAAAAACACATGACGATTTCTACCCTAGAAAAAAACACCACATTACATAAGAAACTCTGATGGATGCGGAGAAGCCTTGACAGATTTTTGGCTGCTTTCTCCACTTTCTCTATTTCTGCCTACTACATAAACGCGGCATGGATTAGTGCCGCTTGAATGGGTCGTTGTGTCTGATATGTGACTGCTTTCTCTTCCCTCTGAGCGGTGAACTATAATAAGAGTAGCAGTCATCATCATCATCATCGTCCTCGTACATAATGCTTTCTCCAACCAAATGTCAAAGTCGGGTAGGTGCCAAAGGAATTTTTTCACGATACATACATATTTATCAGAAATTCCTCGTCAACTTTCTCTCCACATTTCGGATATTGATGGACGTTCGGGTCAGATTAAGAAGAGAAAAGATTGAAAAGAATATTACACAATTTTACAAAATATGTGCCAGCTTCTGTATTTATTTATATTTTTTTAATCTCATCTGGTCTGATAAGCTTTCTATTTTTTATAAGTTGTCTACACATTTAATTCAATCGAACATTACGCAATTTTACAAAATATGTGCCAGCTTTCTCCGTATTTATTTATATTTTTTGCAAAACCTATGCTTTCTCTTTTTTCTCATTTAATTCACTCCCGAATAAAACACAATTTCCAAGTGCCTGCCAACTTTTTCTGTTATTTTTACTTCGTGTCGACTTTCTCCAACATAAATAAACATGAAAAGGCCCATTCAAATAATTTCTTCCAACCCATCACACTCACACGGGCTATTTTATCCCGGTTATAAAGTCTTTTCCGACTTTCTCCTCCACTTTCGTCCTTATTTTTCACAACCAGCCATAAAGGTGAATTTCCCTCCGGAGTGATTTAATACAATAAGAAACTATCTGGGACGACTTTCACCTTGCTCGTTATGTTTATGGGCGTTCTCTCGGCGTATGCAAAAATTCCTTAACGTGCAGAAAGATCATTGACATCGGGGCGAGGACGTGTGATAATCACGCCTTTGTGGGAACCGAGTCCTTGGAATGCTTTCTCTCCGAAAAGTGGACACTTATCTAACCCGGGAGAAAATTTCAATACAAATTGAATTCATGGAGATGCAGGTTAAATTCAATTTCATCCGGGATGAGGGCATTACCCGAGTGGGAATAGAATTACGGGAACAATTTGAATAATTTTCTGAGACGGGAAAAGTCATAAAGTTAGGGAGTGACTTGTACATATTTTTTTGGAGAAAGTGTGGGCATCAATAATTTTTATTTTGGGGATAATTTACCAGAAGAATAATTAATGGTAGAGTTATAGAAATGTATTGAATTTTTCTAAAGTAAAGAGAAAGCTGTTATTCAGAACTTAGGACTTTGAAACACAATTCATGCTCCAAAAACCGATTTTAAACGAAAGCATGGATGTACATATAAGACACACACATTTTGCATACGAAAGTATGCAAAATTTAAGAAAAAACGAAAATCTTCTCATTTATGATGAAAGACAGAATGCGTTTTGCACACTTCGATAATCCGATTTAAAATAATTACGCTAAATATTATTTTTAAAATACTTCATTTTTTTACATTTTTAGAAAGTCTCGAAATCCGATCAGGCCCACCATGGGTGAAACTTGGCAAGAGTTCGACCCTTATCGCGCGACGTGGTGCGAACACCCCGCTGACCCCGGATTCTATCCGGATCGAGACCAATGTGGATATCGAAATGAGCGAAATCGAGGTCAGAGTCGCGGACGGACCGAGCAATGGACAACTTTTGGTTGGAGGTTCACCCCGGTCGGAATTTTCTCTGGGAGAAATGTCAACGGGAGATGTCGTATATGTCACGACAGGTGGGGCCGACGGGGGTGGGGGCGATATGCACATGGGACGGGACACTTTTCACTTCCAAGTGGATGTCGGTGGTGCTGAGGCGAATGGACAGGTGGACGTTGCCATTTATCCGCAAGTCTACTGGGCCCCGCTTGTTGTAAGTTATTAGTGGTGATTTTGTTCCCAGTTTGTTCGTACATAGTATGTAATAATTTATTTAAAAAAAACTGGTTTGCAATTAAATTCTTGTTTAACCATTAGGTGGGAGCAAATCGTAGTGTAACTGTTGGCGAAAACAGCTCAGCCATTATTTCGCAAAACTTTCTCCACATAACGAATCCACACATTCCTCCGGCTGACATTGTCTACACGCTGGTTCGACAACCGGTCCATGGTTATCTCGCCATTGATCCGTCCCCTTCACATGGTCAGTTTTTTTAAATATTTGCATAATTTTATGAAATTGGGTTTTAATAAAGGATTTCACTCTACTAGTTTTTTTAACAAGAAAGTGAGATAACTTGGAAAATGCAATAACCTTTTGACTATAAAATTATTTTAAATATCGCACCGATTTACAACTTGCAAATTTTTAGCACATAGTGACGATTAATTTATGATTCTCAGCATCACAAGGAAATGTGTTTCATTTTTTACAATCCACAATCTTACAAAATCACTATTCATATTTTTCAGAAGACTCTGAAGATCTTTCACCAGTCGTGATGTGGGACCAAACCACGCTTAATGAAGGTAACTGAAATTTTACAGGCATATTTCTAAATAGTTACCCATTTAAACGCCAAAACTTGACAAGTAAAAACATGAATGCCAAATTACGAAATGACGAACTTTCTGTACTAACCAAGAACCTGTTGCATCTTCTTATTTGGGAGACGAATAATAAAAAATATAACAAACTTTACCTTTAGCTTTAGCTTTCCAGTTTTAAAATTGGGAATAGTTATTTTTATTCCTAAATTTCCATTATTTTCATTGATTAATTTATAATTCTTTCTTTAGGCCGGCTCCGATACGTGCACTCCACCCCGAACACTTTCACAGATTCGATGACTTTCACCGTGACGAATGGCGTCTCCTCTCTGCCCGCGTTGACACTGGCTTTCACCGTCATCCCGGGGACGCTATGGTTAACCTCTGCTAAACCAATTTCACTCCTCGAAGGTTCATCCGTGCTCCTGAACGCGACCCATATTCAAGCCAGGGCGCCCTTCTTTAGGGGAAAGCTAGTCGAATTGAGAATTCTGGAATTACCCGGGCATGGCAAATTGGGACTCCTCCCACGCCCTGAGCTACCCCTGCCGACGAGTCCGCTTCCTTATTCAACCCTCGCGGAAGGGACGGCCCTTCAGTACACGCACGATGGTTCAGAAACGCAAGAAGACGCTTTCACCGTGAGTGCGGTGGCCGTCGTGGGTGGGACAAGATACGTCAGTCCGCCATACAAAGTGGGAATTTCTATCATGTCGACGAACGATCAGGTTAGAACAAGAGTTTAAAGTAATTTCTAAGTAATGATACTGTCTACACAATCCTTGATAACTTTGTAAAATCAGCAAATTCAATAAGCCTATAAATTTTTACAAAAATTTATGAGGAAAATTAGCTCACAAATATTTATCAACCTGCTTATTTCAAGGACATCTTTTTAGTTTGTATAATTACGTTTGCAAAATAATTTTACAAAATGAACGGAATTTACGAGTTACCAATGACTGCGTAATAAATATCAAGTTATGAATGGTAGCAACCATTTCGTAACCTTGTTACATACAATTTTATGGCTGCATTTAGTGGCTCCTCTAGTTTTGTATGAAAGTAAATATTCATTTTTTACCAAATTTGCAGGTTCCAGTCGTGGTGAATAACACGGGCGGCTGGGTGTGGCAGGGTGACGCGATGAAATTGACTAATGCTGAGTTGGGTAAGTTTATACAAATTCCAGTTATTTATATACATTTTTTTTAAATCATAAAATTCGACAAAGTTTTAAATTTTTCTATTAAATTTTGCGTTTTTATTCTAAACGTTTCTATATTTATTTAATTTTCTGACCATTCCCCAGCCGCCACCGATGCCGACACGAAAGAAGGTCAACTCATGTTCTACGTGGTCGGGAGTCGGGGCGGGTTTCCCGCCTTGACCTCTCGACCTGACGACCCCATCACAAACTTCACACAGGCACAGCTGAACGCCTCCCTGATCCTCTTCACCCACAAAGGGGTTGACCTCAAACAAGCCGCATTCGATTTTGAAGTGTCGGACGGACTTAATGAAGCGGGAAAGGAGACTTTCAAAGTTGTCGTGAGGAAACCAAATCTGACCATGGTCGATGGTCAAGCTCCACTGCCGGTCTTCCCCTTTACAAGGGCTCCACTTACGGGGAAAAATGTGCATGTGACGTCGTCTGACGGGAAGGAGGTTCATTTCCAAGTAAGGAATTTTGTATAAAAAATAAATTTCACATCATTTTCAGAAACCAATTATTTATTAAAGACAGATTAGCAAATGTCTCTATTTTAATGAAATCCATTTAAATTGGACGATACTATTTAAATTTTTATCAAAATATTTACAAACTATTTAAATAACTATAAAATCTACAACTTTGAACTGTATTATCAAATTTTGCATATTCATGCAAATCTAGGCATAGCTCGACAAACTTGCAAAATTGAACATAAATGCATGTAAATAACTTCCCAAATGTTACAGAAACGTTTTTTTCTAAAAAATCGTGATATTTCCGTATTCAAATTCAAAAAGTTTTAATAACTTATTTATTTACATAGCAAATAATTTTCTAATCTGTTCATACGCGAAATAACTCGATGATTGGACCATGAGTACGGCAAATATCAGACATTTTACATCCTTATTTTGTAAACCTATTCAAAGATATCCATCCCAGACTGACAACTTTCTTTCACCAGCCGATATTTAATTCCGACTAATTGGAACATACTAATTAAACTCGTTTTTCAATAGGAACACCACGAACGACTTTCACAAATATTGCAAACTTTCTTTTATGCAAACCATTTTCTTTATAAGTCTTTCCACTTCGTCCCACTTTTACCGTAACGTATTTACCATCATTATTTTACACTCTAATAATTTGATTTTTAGGTCAGCTCACTCCCCAATTTTGGCTCCATCATGCTAGACATGGGTCACGGTCACTATGCTGAAGTTTCGGTATTTTCGCAAGCCAACATTTCCTCGGGATCCGTGCTGTACGAACACAGCAAGAGTGGCGGAGACAAGGACAGGATTCGACTTATTGCCTCCTCCAAGTAAGCAAATAATCCCCGGGGGATTTATTTTGTAAGATTGGTAAGACGTCTTAAAATCGAGAGGAGACAAAATTCGGGGGAAAGTGTCCCTTTCCTATTATACCGAATTAGTCTACCTGTCTATCTACCCGGGTATCTGGACGAGAATGACAGATCCGATTTTACGACACTTTCCTCATCCCCATAGACCATTAACCAGTGGCGGGTCGATGGCTGTGTAATGGGCCCCCACATGGTCCACGTTAACTGTGCAAAAAAATTTGGACAATTAGAAAGCAGCAATTTATTCAAGTGTTTACTACGCAAAAAGTTTTTACTTTTGTCCACCTTTTTTATATAAAATCTGTATCAGAAAATAGGAAAATCTTGCGATCTGAACAAAAAGTGGATTGTAATCTTCGCAATTCTTGTAAATCATGGATTTTAGATTGTCACGAATGTTAGACTGAATTGTCGGAGTTTATTCTGGCGAATTCAAAAATTTGCCAATTTTACGAATATATTTTCTGCAAATAAATATCTAGCGAATTTTTAAAAATTATGGAATTTGCATATACGGTTACAAATGTTTTGCAGAATTGTAATCCGAGTTTATTCTACTTCAAACTACAAATTGTGCTGAATTTACGCACAGGTTTTTTGTACATACATACTAATTTTGCACATTTCCCATCCTCCCCAGCCCCTCCTACTTCCGGCCCTGCTATCCCCAAACCATGTCATTTTCTCCATCAAACAAAACATAATGTAGAATCGATCCTGGAAATTTAATGGTGCTCATTTCATTACCCAGCTATACATTTCATTTTAATGTCGCTTTCCCAAAATTAAACGACCTCGGCCTCCGCCTCCTCCTCCTTTGCAAAATATTTCTCCTTTTCACGGCTGTATTTGTATTTTGGTAATGATGACCCCTGTTTGCACTACATGTTTGACTGGAGGTCGTTATGTCTGATTTATGAGGCAGTTTAGTGACAATAAGACTACATGTCATTAAACAAAGTTATTTCATTTGTGGCCTCGCCTCCGTCGAGAGAACAGATGTGCTCGTGTTGAAGTGTTGTAATTTACTTGGGTAGGAAATTTCAGGGTGCCAAGTTTTCTGGGAAAATTGAGAAAAATGGGAATAAATCATGATAAAATTTAGAAAATGTTATAAACATCTTGATAAAATAATGAGGAAATAGAAGTTGCCTGGATAATAATGAGCATCTGTACTCTTTGAAATCGAGTGTTAAAATAATACCAAGCGGTATTTAATTTATACATACATGGGTCTACAAAAATGTAAGTAACACTGTCTAGCAATAGCTCGGTATTAAAGTTTTACTATATGGGTAGCAAATTTTGACGGACCGGCGTAATTTTAATACCAAGCGGTAGCAAATTTGATACCGAGAAATTAATACCTGCTTTACTATATCAGACTTCTGAAAGTATTCATACTCTAGTTTTTCGTGCTTTATAAATTTTAGAAGTCTATAAATTTTATAGTTTTTCAAATTTTTTGAAATCTTTAGATCCTTCATTCCCACGCCCAAAAACAGAATAAAATTGTTCCCTCTTTCCTGAACACAAATCTGACTTTTAAAATTGTTTCAGATATGCCGACCCCCTTCCCAACATTTGGCTGGACGTGGACATTTCCGTGAGCGGGGCTGCCGTCGGAGGGCTTGACCGGTACGTGGGTGTGGTCGGTGTGGAGGTCAAAGAAGGCGGAGCGGTTCCTATAACGGAGCGAAATCTAAACCTTTCCGCTGTTGAGGAATTCATCGCGGCGCAACATTCCGGTGAGTGAATGTAAATATAGATGCAGGAAAAAGATGAAATTGACACTTTTACCAAAATGTCGATATGGAGTGGGCGTTGATCAAGAGAGGAGAGAAAGTCGAGTTTTTTTAAGTGAAAGTGAAAGCAGGGATGAAGTATGGGCAGGGTTTCGGTAGTATTAAGGAGCTCATGTTTAATGGGTTTTTATTAGAAAAACCTACACATTTGTTATCGTATTTTTAGGGAATCTGGAAAATGATCTGATTTTAAATTAGAAATATATGTATGAAATCATTTACAAATTGAGTTATGCAAGTGTCATAGTAATTTTAAATTCTTCCCCAAGTTGATGTGTTTGTGTACTTTACGACGTAAATTAAGAAAAGTTATGCATGTTTTGTATACTCTTCGTAAAAACTTGTGGGAAAAAATGCGCACAGTTCTTTGTGGGAAAACCTGCGCAAAAATTGTGCAAAAAATATTCAAATTATTAACTTTTTCGCAGCATAAGGATATATTTCACACCATTTTCTATTCATTTATGGCCGATTTTTCTAAATAATCGTTACCACATTGCATAGATTTTGAAGCGATTTTGTAACTGAAATTTTTGACAGACACATTAGTAAAATTTACAAAACATTATACCCTGATTTTAAAAAACAATTAGAAACATTAGATTACTCCGTGAAAACCTTCCTCCGATGGCATTTTTATGAAACCCTGTCTACACATCCCCGAGATCTCTTACTCTTTCATTTTTTCGCGAAAAAACTTCGCGTTGTGACATCAATCAAGGAAAAATTGACACAGAAAAGTGTCACGTTGATGGACAAACAAGTCACCGTAGAAAAATCTAATATTGTAGACACAATTACTGCGTGCATCTCATATCCAAGTGAGCTTATTGCTTGGTCGACTTGTTTGCTCAACTTTCTCCGAGCACTTTCACTCCCCACTCTCGTTATTTACCTTCCTCTCACCACCACCGGGACGACCACCTTTCATCATTTACTACCCATAATTGCACACTTGACAGATGGTCACCACACGACGTACATCAATTACACACACACAGGAGCTACCCGTGCGTAAGGGATGTAGTCGATTTCGACAGGATTTTGACCCGAGATGATATGCTTTCTTCCTACTAAATGGATGACAAACTTTATGCAGGATATTGATGTTTAAGGAGAAAATTGTATTGTAATTAGTGTACTAAATTGCACCCTGTATCAAATTACGTACGTTTGGGCTTATTTAATTGCACCAATCACTATTTAAGTACTGGATAGATCAAGATCCGCTTTAAATACTTTGCCACACCTCATTTATTTTCTACTTGGTTAAGTTTATTGCTGAATGTGTTCATCCATTAAGCTTAAAAAAATGAGGTGAGTCGATTCACTCGGATTTTTGTAACTCAATAATCTGGGTAAATTCATGTCATTTGCGTGCATTACATAGATAATGATAATTTTAGTATAATTAATAATTACACAATTAGCAATGATTAGACGTTTTCGGTCTTTTTTAATTATGAGAAATTTGCACATGATTTTCACATCTTTGCTAATTTATCAACGATTGCAAACGAACTTTACAAGCTACTGGGCATATCTTTGTGGATTATATAAATCAACCGTTAAGAAATTTATACTTATCTAGAACATAATTTTGGAATAAAAATATTTACCTGTAATATGCAAGTTTTTTTTACCTGCGTTTGAAATTTGAAAAATTTTATTTTGAAATTAGATTAATACGAAAACTAAGATTTTTATAATTATGTCAAATTATATAATTTATCTTCTCAGGTAACGTTTGGGCTGGTGGGCTGCCCTCATTGCGCCTTCAAGTCACCGAAGTTCCTCGACACGGGTGGTTAGTTGAGTCTGAGGAGACCCGCCTACGACCTGGGGCCCCCCTTCTGCCCCCACTTCTGGCTACGTCTGGATACCTGTCGTACCTCCATGACGACTCGGAATCCACCTCGGATGCAGTCACATTCTCACTTTGGCTCGTCATGTCGAATTCGACAAGTTTGACGACATCGCCGTCATCCACATTCCTTCTTAACGTAACATTGCCCATCGTCGTCACGCCGATTAATGACCAACCACCGGCCCTCGTGCCAAGCAAGGCGGTCCCCTTACCCGTCGTTCAGGTACATAAATTGCTGCTTACTTTTTGTCACGTCAGCCAAATTAACTTTGTAAAATCCGTAAGTAATTTTCAAATATTGGCGTAATTCACGCAGTCATTGGTAACATAGTAAAATCTGTACATTTTGTAAACTTACAAACATTTTACGGAAGTTTAGAAATATTTCGAAAGAAAATAAGCTTACAAATTTGTGTACCCTTCCTCAGATCAAGGGCGTCTTCGAATTTTGTGAAACTTTGTAAAATTATTTGTTAAAACCTATCAATAACTGCGTGAATTTGATAATTGTTAAAATTCGCCAGTTTGTGAGACCGAAATTTGCATGTCTTGTTCAACCTAACTTTGGGTTTAAGATTTTTTAACTTCGTAAATGCGTTACGAAATTAAAATGCTTAGTTTGCACAGTTACAAAGTTCTACGTACCTTATGACATCGGTTGAAATTTTGTTAACAAAAATGATTATAATTTGATTTTTAATTTCAGGCCCATTGGAGAAAGTTGACTCGAGCGGACCTCCTCGTCTCTGACCCGGACACACCCTCGTCCCAATTGACCTACAAGATTGTGCGTTTGTCTCATGGAAAAGTGACAATTTTACCACCCGGGCCAAATACGTTGTCACCATCGATCCCACCCCCGGATTCAGAATTGCTCAACAATCTGCCAAACGCGGAACGTTTTACACAAGTATGCAAATTTCTCACTTAAACAAAAATTGTATTCACATCGGTACTGTAAACCTTGCAAAATATTCCCGTCTCTTACAAGTTTATAAATCCCCGTGGGAACTGGTGTCTTGATAAGATTAAAATGTCATTCAAATTTTTAAAGGAATGACAACTGTGTACCAAATTCTATCGGTTGATTAGTAACCTTTGTAAATTTGTAATGTTGTTAACTGCTGTAAGTCAAAACTTTCGTTGGTATAGTTTTTTACAAATTGGTAAAAATAATATTTACATTTCAACTACAAATTTTCAGGAGTCTGTCACTCCATAATTTAAAATTGATGTTAAAGTTAACAAATATGACTAGCCAGCTTTGTAAGATTACGATACTGGAACCCATGAACAGCCATGCTCAATTAAAATTCGCTTATTTCCTTTCCAGGCTGATATTGACGCCGGTTGCGTAATCTTGCTACATTCTGGTCCCCTATCACCTGTCCTTCTCTCGGTTGAAGTGACCGATGGTGAGCACGGGCCTTTGGTCGCCTTCCTTTCCATCCCCGTCCAACCCTTGACCGTCACACCGCTCAGTCCGCCAAGTCTGCGCGTCCTGCAGGGCGCTCTAACCGCAGCCATGGCGCCGACCCACTTTCCCCTTCACACCAACGGTCTGGTCGACGGGTTGGTGTACAATGTCACGAGGCCACCGCTGCATGGAAAGGTGCTCCTCGTCGGGGCGGCACGACCAGTCCTGACCTTTACGCATCATCAACTCGCAACGGGTCAGTCTTTATGTAAACTTTCGAATATTTCGCGAACTTTAATTGCTTCAAATTTTGCGAAATTATTTTGGAATTTTTGTGAGCTACACTGCCCGGAACAATTATCCGGCAGGGTTTTGCATAGTTATATCTCGTACAAATGATGAGATAACAATTTGGTATTTTGCATGGTTATGGCCAATCGCATTTGTGGGAAGTTTGGGCCCCTATTTTGAAACAGTGCCAACAAGGTCAAAGGTTATGATTTTTTGACCTCAAACCCCAAAAGTCACCTACCTTAACCACTTCGCCCCTATAACGACTATGTGGCGTATTTGACCTTTACACCGAATACGACCATGTGGCGTAAGTTCCCTTGGCACCGGAATACGACGATGTGTCGTATTGACCCTTGACAACGGATACGACTATGTGGCGTAGTTTCCGTTCACGCCGGCATACGACTATGTGTCGTATTAGAAAAAAATTAGGTCATTGCCCTTCCAAGTCCAGGAAAGTATAGTTTTGAGACAATAACCCTTTTTTGGACGGGAAGATAAATTTCTCCTTCGGAATCAATGTTATAAATGATGGTAGAAACAATTTATAGCCAAGTGGCTATTTCCAGCCAACACGCCCAGTTTTGAAAATTCCTGTTGGATGGGATTTTCGTCACCTATTTCAACAGCGCTATCAGATAAGATTAGAGAAATTGTTTTTCTCGGATTTGGAACGCACCAACGGGCGTTTTTGGCCGGAAAACTAAACGTTCGATTGTATGAAATTAATATTATAGGCTAAAAATAATATTGCCAGTATGACAAAATACTTCAAAATTAATCATTACGCATCTGGAGCTGGTGAAATCTCTTTGGGCGGGAAAATTAAGCGACTGCCTGGAATTAATAGCATTTAATTTTCCCGTTTAAGATTGAGTTCTATTCACCAAATGCGTTAAAGTCTGGCTTAGAAAAGTTGATGCTATAATTATTCATTCCCGCTGCTGTCAATTCAAACTCATTTTAAGAACTTTTGGTCTTCCTGTCCAAAGTGTGCGTAAATTTTATGCAAGCTAGATGCACAAGAAACAATTTTTACACATTTTAGTGTAACCAATAAATTAATTATAGCCTATGTAACGAATTGAAAGCAATATTTGCGAAGTTTAATTTTCCTACACACATCGGCTTTTGGGGCGCTTGAGGCGCGATAATCGATTTTTGCAAAGTTACGTACTATTATGTAAGTATTACTAAATGTTTGTTTAACTTTCTATGCATTTACAATCACTTTTAAAATTCGGCGTGTTGGCTATTTTCGGCTATAAACTTTAGTGCTCGAAAAAATGCACAAATGCAAATTACAACTCAAAATCCGATCCCAAATGGTTATTCGCATCAACTTTCATAAAAAACTGTCCAGAATAATTCCGGTGGGAACACCATTTTTCTATTCATCTCCTAGTAATTAACGTCATGCAGTAGGTGAAAATGTCGGGGTCAAGGGAAGTAAAAATTCCATGTTGCTAGGGGTGAAAGGTATGAAAATATGCGTCTCTCAGGGGTGAAGTGGTTAAAGAAATTTTTTTCTTGGTGTTTTTATTTTTATAAAGAAAGCGCAACTCATTGTGAGCATTTTGATATGCATATCGCTTCAGTGCGATTTTTTTAACGCCCACAGTGATTTTTTGAAAAGTGCAGTTTTGGAAAGTTTTGAAAAGTTATAACATTGCGCTTATGGGACAAATTTTCAAAACTGCACTTTTCAAAAAATCACTGTGGGCGTTACAAAAATCGCGCTGAAGCGATATGCATATCAAAATGCTCACAATGAGTTGCGCTTTCTTTATAAAAATAAAAACACCAAGAAAAAAATTTCTTTAAGGTAGGTGACTTTTGGGGTTTGAGGTCAAAAAATCATAACCTTTGACCTTGTTGGCACTGTTTCAAAATAGGGGCCCAAACTTCCCACAAATGCGATTGGCCATAACCATGCAAAATACCAAATTGTTATCTCATCATTTGTACGAGATATAACTATGCAAAACCCTGCCGGATAATTGTTCCGGGCAGTGTATGTACCACTGGTAGTACATAAATGATCTAAGGACATGAATTTTTCTCTCATTTCCTGTAATTTACTGACGCAATTCACGCAATTTGATAACATTGTAGAATCTACAAATTCTGTAAACTTACAAAATTCACGCAGTCATTGGTAACTAATAAATTCCGGGCGTTTTGTAAAATAATTTTAAAAACATTTACAACATAAAAAAAATAAGTTCACAAAAATTTACAATCAAATTTTCCTTAGAAATATTTGTATTTTTTGTGAACTTATTTTTTTTATGTTGTAAATGTTTTTAAAATTATTTTACAAAACGCCCGGAATTTATTAGTTACCAATGACTGCGTGAATTGCAGGATTATTTGCTTGTACATTTTACGTGAATTTACAAATGGGTGTGGGTTATTTCGTGGGGCGATTTTTCAATCAAAATTACAAATTTCCCCTAATTAAATGCGTAATTCTTAATCGCTCTATTTGCATATTTCCAGGCGACCTGAGCTACCACGTTACCGACATTTCCGTTACGAACGATTCCTTCGAAATTGCCGCCTACTTTCCCACCTCATTCGACAGCCCACCCATACTTTCTTCCCGATCACGTCCATCTACCGCTCACTTCCTCCTTCCCGTCGTGGCTGTCCCGCTGATTAAACGAGTCCTGGAAGTTCGCTCGTTCGTGCATGGATTCGCCGTTGGCGGGCTTATAGCTCCCGACACTTTCTCAGTTTCCCCCGATCATTCAACCACCCTCTCACTCGCGCTGCTGGACGCTTCCCCGCTCGCCGGGGTAACGGGATCAAACCCGGTTTATGAATTACTTCTCCCGCCGAAACATGGTCGCCTGGTAAAAATTCAAGAACCGCGAAATTCCGCCGGTGGTGGTGGCGGCGGTAGTCGTCCCGCCGGTCGGTGGAGCCATGACGACGTGCGACGCGGTCTCCTACTCTACATCCCCCATGGCGGGGGAAATATAGCTTCAAATGAAATTTTCCCGCGCATCTCTGGCGGGGCAGAATGGGATGAATTTCTCTTTAAACTGATCGCACCTGGGGTTCAGCCGGCCCTTGGGATAGCCAAGTTTCCGCTGAGAACGCCCTTTTTCGTGGATCCGGATAAGGGGCATACCGAGATTATTTCGGACGGTTCGACCGATCCCGCCACAAAAAGGAGTGGCAGCGGGGGCAGGATGCGAGACATCACGTAAGCTTTTAGAGTAATTGCTAGGTGAATAAAAATTTTAATCCCGCCAAATTTTTAGATATCTCGTCACGCCCCATCTCACGAGGGACTCGCTGGTCCTAATCGGCCTCATAATCGCGGGAGTTATGAGTCTCAGCCTCGTCGTCGTGTTAGGAATTAGGTGCACTTGCTCAAAGAAGAATAAGCCACGTGGTCAAAACGGGGCGGGAAGACAGAATGGCGGTAATAGTGGATCCGCAGTAAATGGAAGTAGCGGAAAAAACGGTGGGGGAGGAATAATTGACGCTTTTGCACATCCCGATCCCAGCATGGATTGTGATGAGAGTGCCGGCTTGAGGTGAGTACAGAGACATGATTTTTGCATAATTAATTAAGTGTCACGTGATTTTGTATTATACAAATTTGTATTTTTCTTCTTCCACTCTTGCGTCCTTTCAGCATTGAAAGGGTGTCAAGTGAGTAAGTTGTGATTTTCACTTGCTTGAAATAATTTTTGATATCAAGCTAAGAAAGACTAATATTTTTGCGAAAGAATTTACATGCATACACAAATAGCTTGTGCGGCAAACATTTCTCACATTTTTGCGAATTGGGACTTGGCTTTGTTTCATTGAAGTTTTAACGTTGGCAGAATTATTGTTATATAATAAACTTAATTCAACACAGTTTGTTTTAAATAAAAGTTCTACATACATAGAATTAAAGCTTGTTTTGCAATCTTGCTCATTTTTGCGAATCTTAATCTTACTAATTCATCTTGAGTAACATATATTAATGCTACAAATAATGGGGATATTCATTACGTTTTCGCATCATTAGCAGCATAAGAAAAAAAGTTCGAAAGTTCGCAAACAATTTTGGCTTGTACATACATACATATTAATAATTTTCGAACCTGCGCATCTCCAAGAGTTCGCAAATTATTTACTTCAAAATTGTGTAGCCATGTCAAAGTGCGAACTCGTACTGCATACCCCGCAATAATTTCATACAACTTTTTGCTAAATTACAAGTTCAACAAGACCTTAAAATTCTGGTCCATCCGAATAATTCGCTAATATAAAAATCTCTTCGCTTGAAACAATCTTCCTTTACCACCATCGAATATAATCTATTATTCCTTTCTCACTTTTCCCCAGGCCTCTAATGATGTCCACGCTCTCCCCGCGTAACAAGGTCTCCTTATCTCGCGGGGGTGGTGGTCCAGGGTCCGACACTGGGTCGTGGACGTCCTCCAACCTTCGAAACGATACCCCCACCCCATCCCTCCCGCAGTGCAGGGTGACCCCCCTCTGCGCAACCGCACACGACAACCACTCCCACCACCAGCACCCCACCCCAATTTGTGATACTTTCGGCATCCTCGAGATCGAGCCGCACCCCGAGCAGTACGGTTTTTCCTATGGCAACCTGCCACCCCCACTCGACCTCCCGCAGGAAATGGCCTTCTCCACCCTCCACCCCTCCAACTGCTCGACCATGACGCGGTCCACCAACACGCCCAGCCTCCTTCCCCCCACGGCTGGGGGCACGCTGAGAAAACATCACCCACCTAAAAATCAGTATTGGGTTTAACTCAAGAAATAAATATTTAAAAATGAAATTATGTAGCTCGCTGGGAATAGTTTGGGGGCAGAATTGGTATATTTTTTGGTAGAGAGGGGTAGGAAATAATTGGGCGCGAAATTCAAATTTGTTGCCACATGCCAAAAATAATCCAGTTTATAAACGGTTCACCCATTGTATACTGCAACGATTTTTCGCTAGATGGCGCTTATTTTTTGCATTTTTTTAATCCCTGCAAGAAATTATTGATGCAAAAACACAATTTCCAGTAGTAATTTTTTTCACAGCTAAAACCTGCGAATATTTGAAATTCGTACCCAATTCTTGTTACCGCTTGAAACCCGAATCTACACCAAGTTTGTTACCACATTATTCCCAGCGTGGAAGGCAATCATCACCTCAATCAAAAAAACAAGGGTTCTATACATAAATATTTAAGAAATTAATTAATTAAATTTTAATGTTTCACATTTCCATATGTAACAATTTTAATTAATTAGATAAATTTACATATTACATATTCACGTGTGGAAAAGAAGCGAAACTGGGTATCTTGTTATGATAAGTACGTATTTATGAAGATGAAGGTCTGCTCACGTTATACATAAAGTAAGGATTTGTTATCAAACTTTGTCACATTTCTACCTCTTTTTTGTCTACATAATTACGTAATTGTTCTCTCGACACGTTTTACTGATAAATACATACATATTGTTAACTAGTTGTGCAAATATATTGAAAATATTTACGGAAATAATAAAAAGTTCTTGTTATCAATGAATATCTGTATATCCTGAATTATGTATTTATTACAGCATTTACTTATATATCAATTTTATTAAAACTAATTTTGTTTGTCGATGGAAGCAATTAAAAAACGAAAAAAAACTTGCTTTGAGACGGATGAAAGCAGAGATCGATACAAGATTGTGCAAAAATAATAACACAAATTACTGTACAATTACCCGTGTCAGATTGAATTTAAATTTCTTAAAATATTTAAATTTCTTAAAATTACACAAAATTGAAGGTTGAGGAGTTAACTGTTTCCCTCGGATTCATCCACTGTTGACTGTCATACGGCGTAGTTCATTCCCCTAGAAAAAAGTACAAAACGTGTTGAAGTGTGTATGTACTTGTTACTAATTCAAGAATTTGCATTTTTCGACTCACTTGAATTTCCTGGTTGTTGTCAGCGATAGGATTATTGTCGAACGTTTCATCCTCGTGAAATGCAAGAGGGTCCAAACCTGCCTCTTCTACTGGAGGAAATGGGAATGGTTCTTTGTCATCTACATTGAATTTAAAAGTAACAAAATTTGGAGGAGGAATATCTGCGTTAAGGTCTATTCCATTTTCGTGATTATTGATGAAGTCTAAAAAAATAGGGAAATTTCGTAATTTGTATGCATATTACTCGTCCCAATTTTACATACATGCATACTTTTCTTTATAGTAAATACGTTTGCAGCACATGGCTTGTACTGGGAGAACATACCTCGTGGGGCTGTGCAGGGTTCTTCCGGTTTAGATTTTTTCCCACGACTTATCTTTGATTTGCGAGGAGATTGGTCCGTTTTAATTTTAGAGACCTGCAATTATAGGAAATTACGCGGTTTACGTCTAAATCCTTGCAACCGGCTTCCAGAAAGTCAGCTGGATTTAAAATACTCCATGTGTGTCAAGTTACCCGGAGCCGTGTATGAAGTTACCCGTACATCTGCATAGCCTTAAAGTTTTTTAGAGTATGTATTTCATTTGTTTGAATTAAAATAAAGAATGCATGGATTCTGAGGACATGCTATTTATTGCTAATAAAGAATGACACTAGCTATAAATTATACAAATTAATTTGAAAACACGTATAGTCAAATTATTCGTGCTAGTTAGTAGTCACCTCATTTGCATTTTGACGCATTCTCAAGAGACAGAGTTTATTCAACATGGCAGGCTTGTATCACCGAAAATGGGCATAGTGAGATTTATGCAAATGAGATGCCGCGCCATAGTAAGTAACAAGATAGTGCATCAATTTTTGTAATTTCTATATACGAGCATATTTACATTCGGAACTGGGGAACCCCCATAAATTATGTTGCATTAGAAGGAGGAGGGGGGGGTCCAAGACTCCATTAATATGATGCCCTTGAGACATGTCAAGGGCACACAGGTCTAGAAATTTGCGATTTTTGATTACATAATTTGTTGATATCATAAGCAAAGGACCGAATTTCAAACAAATTCGCAAGTGTTGGGCACCGTAGTAGATCAGATGAGTTCATGAATAAGCTTCTTTAAGCTTTCTCTGAAATATCCTTGGTTCTTTCGTAATAATTTTCTGAGATACAGTGTCAGAGATGCTGATATTGGTCTTCCGTGAATTTACTTTGTTTCTACCTTTTTTATGCGTACGCAATTTTACCCAACTACTTGTACTAATTATTTCCATCTGCGTGCTAAATTTTACACCATTCGTACTCCATAACTAATTTTACCCTTCCTATTTTAAATTCTAACTAAATTACGACCACTCCCCCTTCTTAAACTGTTCTACGGGTTAGGAAACGACAACAACAAATTCCACGTGTTGTCCAACACCTTAGCATAAAAGTCCAACTTATACCCATCCTCAACCTGAAACAATTTATACCCCGGCAGTCCACACGGTATGGCAAAAACCGGCACTGCATTGACCATCCTTCTCTCCAGCGTGTTTCGAACTCGAGCCCCCCTCAAATTTCCTAACCCCTCGACACACTTCGTGTTCACCCCCTCCAGCGCCCTGAGCAGGAAATACGTCACGCAAAATATGACCACGACCACATACGACGCCATGAGCCAGGCGACCGTTGGCATTTTTCCGTAAAGCTTGATCGTCACGTATGTCAACCCGGATGCCATGACGGACACCACAAATTCCATTATTAAACTGATGCACATCAAGTAATCCCGCCCAACCTTGCTGATCACGTGGAGTTGCCGGAAATTGGTGACGACTGAGGCAAACTGGGACCCAGTTTCGGTGGGCAATTGGCTCGTCAGGTTTTCAATTCTTTCCCAGGTGAAGATCAGTGTTGTTACGAACGCGACAAGCATGGCGGTCATTTGGACCATTTCGATTGTTGCGATCGTCATGGTGAGGAAGCTGAGGAACCGGAGTGTCCAGCGCGCGATGGGATGAGTGGCTAAATACTGCTCGTACCACTGATCCAGGAGGAAACCATGGGGACACATTTTTAAGATGACGCCAAGGGCGGAGAAGAAAATGGCGAAAATTATGACAGGACGGGTCTGGGCTTTTAAGGAGAGGATGAGATTTCTATGGCGGGAAACGCTGTTCCGAATGTGTGGAAGGGATTCTGAAATATGTATATCACATTCATATAAGTCTCAAGTTGCTCATGTAAATGTACTCGGTGCATATATCATAAACTGCGTCAATACTAAGTTAATCTGGATTAGTAATCCATAATCGCGATTACGGATTAATGACTTCTAATTATCAAAAAATCAGAATTATGGAGTAGAATTAATTCTTTTTAAATGTCATTGATTATGGATTAATTAACAATCCAGGATTTATAATCCTTAACCAAGGTAATCCCACCTCTGGTAAGAATTTAATTACCTCTTAGTATTCGACGCTCCAATCTGATCAAATTCACCAAGAGGTACCCCACGTCCTGGGCGTAATAGGTTGTCAGTAACATAAAATCGAAAACACCCGCCATCATGAAGCCAAACAAGGGGAACATGATCCCCATCCAGGTTGAATTTTCATCGTCGTTAATCATTTGTCGCGTTAAGATGGCCACGGTGAAACTGCCGTTCATCCCGATGCAGACGAAGAAAACGTTGAACCAGTACCATTTACAGGACAACGGGTCGCGTATAGTGAATCGCTCCTTCGATGCGCTCCAAGCGATGGGGCGCTGTTCGAAAAAGGGCGTGTCAAACGTGGACGAATACACTTCCAGGAGCTGGGTCGAGATGAGGGGAACTTTTCTTTTCGATTTCGGCATCGTTGAGAATTTGACTGCTCTGTTAGAAATCTAGTATCGTCAGGCAGGTATTGATTTCTCGGGATTAATGTTGCTACCACTTGGTATTAAAATTACATACATTGGTCCGTAAAAAATTGGTACTTTAATACCGAGATATTACTACAGGGTATCACTTCGCAATATATTGCTAAGTGATATGTACATATATGTACATATCACTCCGGTAGAGTCATATATGAATACCACTTGGTATTATCTTAATACAGGATTTCTAAGCGTGGATAAATACTTGGTTCTTTGGTTCTTTTAGTTACTAAATATTTATTTAGAGAAGTAGGTATGTTTTTATAAAATTACATTTTTCGGAAATAAATAAATATGTACATCTACGCACATGCCCGAACTAAGCTATACATATTACTGCCTGTTACGTACATATATCCTCCTTATCAGAAACCAATTTGGTTTTTATGTACATAAGTAATAAATTAGTGCAAAGTCGAGCAGAGACATACATATGTACATAATATTTATTACATGTCCAATGCATACATACACTGTTAAAAATTTGATAGTCATATATGTACCTATTCTGTACAGGTATTGATTTGGCAATGACTAACGAGTTGGTAGTAGTTTGTTTCTGACTGGGGAAATTTTGCATTACCGCAACATTACTAAATAAACGGTAATGACCGTTATGACCTGTAGGGTCACATAAGCATGTATTCCAGTCCGTAATGATGTAATACCAGTTTTTTAAGTTACATATTTATACACTTTCAATAATTTCGTGATACAATTGACAATTGTTACCGCAAATATATTATGCGACGCTACCGCGTGGTAACGCTATAGTACCAAGTTTCATTCTGAGGGATTACCGCCCGTGTTTGTAATACTTTTAACGCCACAGCGTTGACATTGAGGGCTAAGAAGGATTTAGCCTGTTCTGTATATTCGTATGTTAACCTTCGGGAATAAATTATTTAACCGAAGCGGTGGAATTTCATGGAACTTCCGCCGGTAACAATTGCAATACAAAATTTTTAAGAGTGTACAAATTCACATAACAAAAATAATTAAAAACAGGGCTAAATTAAAAGTAATAAATTTTAAGGATACATTCATAGATATGTAACTTAACTAAAATTGCTGGTTTCTTAAGAGAGAGGGTGGGACGGTTTCACCGCCACTTTTTGATGACCGTGTACCCTGGGAACATGAATACTCGGATTGTAAACCCTATGAAAATTTTAAGGACGTAAATTCCCTATCGATGAAATATCTGGAATAAGGGGAATTTTAAAAATTACTAAAATCCTGAGAACACCATGGTGTTCTGAATTTTTGAAGGCGACAAGAATTACGCTGGACCCTAATTTCAATCATTATGACTCTTATTTCTGATTTAAATAATTTAACATTTAAAATAAGCTAACGGTGCAGTTCGATGGGCGGCGTATATATCCCCTATATTTGTACATATTTTGTATGTATATCCGATATGGGTATCCGATCCGAATCTGGTTTTCCTACCGGCATACGTCTTCCCTGGTTTCTCATCAAGACTCAAATTAAGAATGTATGCATTCACCAAGTTTTATTGAATTGGTTTGGACATATTTGGCGGAAAGTCATAATGAAATTGTATTTAGTTACGTGCGTATTTATTTAAAGACACTTACATACCTTAGCAATTTATTTCCAATCCGGGGTTTCAAATTTGTAAGGTTTATTGTCTAAAGAAAACCGTAATGAAACTACTCCAACCCACCCAAGGACAAAGAATATGTATTTATCTACATATATATGTAGATAGTACAAGTAATCAAGTACATAGTCTGCTCATAATTTTATAGAATTTCGCTACTTTAGATTTCTCTGGGATGAATTAATAAATTTATAAACTAAGACGATACGATAAGCAGTAAGGACGTTAAGCGTGGTGTGGTTCCTAATTTTTGGTTCGATTTTTGACAACTCGCTAAACAGTTCCGGTGTAGCCTAACGAAAGGTTCCATTGAAGCACTTCATTGGTTCTGAAATGGTGGAACGTAATTTTAACGCAGCTATAATTAGTAACATTTTTACACTGTACATACATACATATTATTATAAGAGCATCTAAACTTGTATTATGTAGATAAATATCAAATGGTGAATGCATACGGTAAGAGCGGATCCGTTCAGTAAAATAAATCATCGCATTATTATGTAAAATACATTATTCAATCTACGATAAATAAAGTAAACTGTGTCGATATAAACAATTATGTAGCTACATTCAAGCTTTTTTATTAAGGTGCCTCGATTTTTAAGGTGTCCTACAAAGTACCGTTTTACCAAACAGGGACCAGTTGTCTCCATCTTCTAACACTTGCGGGGACTGGATCGTGTAACAGTCATTACTCGGCAGTTGTTCAGTATCCCAGTCATTATGGAATTGAACCATCAGCCATTCAAAGGCAAGTTTGCTTCCTCTTTGAATACCAAAGCATCCTCGCAGCAGATTTGCCTTAGTGCTACCCACATATTTAAGTCCCCCAGACGCAGGGGCGCATCGCTTGGGAAGGACGGCCGTCTCATTGAACTCATTATTTCCAAAGTCATAGTCCAGGTCGCTGAAAATATATCAGAACGAATTTATTAAATTCATTACTAAATTTTAAACAAGCACGAACTTAGAAAAGTGCACTGTTCGAAATCTAGAGGAAGGTATTGATATTTCTCGCTAGTAAAGTAGCACCGCTTGATATTAAAATTATACAGGTCCGTCATAATTGGCTATAGATATGGTAAAACTTTTTTATCGAAAAGTTACTAAACAGTATCACCTATCAATCATACCACTTACATAGGTAAGGTCATGCATAATTATCGCGTGGTATTATTTTAATACTGGATTTCTATGTATGTCAAAGTGTGAGATTTCCTATTAAGTATGCTCAATTTCTTACAAGCTGTGTTCTGGGGGTGAAAATTCGTATTGGCCGTCTTGTCCACCTTGTTGTACGATCTGGCAACTCTCAATGCATTCTTGTCCATTGTTGGGAGCCCGTTCCACCACCAAGCCGTAAAGAATGGGAGGAACAAAGGTTTTCAGGAATTTTGATGCTGCCGCAACGACATCGGATTGGTCGGATTGTAGAAGTTGGCTTAGCATGTTCACACAAAGGATGGGGTGTGGTTTATCGTAGTAGTGATTATTTGTTAAGATGGTGAAGTACAAGGCTTGAGCGCCAACAAGTTTCTGGGGATACAAAAATAGAAAATTTGAAATTTGAATATACTGACAATTACTACACGCATATGATTACTGAATAAAACACCGTCTTTCTTTGGTATTACGAATTAAATTGGAAGGTACTTAACTATGTGCATAAAAAGTACAATATAGAACAATCAAATTAACAAAATATATTTATCTATGAATGGCAAACTCATTTAGGGGTAACTCACGCAGGCTTTGGTAACTTCGTAA
This sequence comes from Folsomia candida, assembly GCF_002217175.1. Classification (NCBI taxonomy): domain Eukaryota; kingdom Metazoa; phylum Arthropoda; class Collembola; order Entomobryomorpha; family Isotomidae; genus Folsomia; species Folsomia candida. Next base: position 483,598 of record NW_019091229.1, on the reverse strand, counting down.
AATCCATAAAATTTGAAGTGTTTACAAATATTTCCAAGGAAATTAGCTTAGGAATTTTTATAGATTTACTAAAATCACGGGGGTATTTTTAATTCGTTCAACTTTGCAAAATTATTTTACAAAATTTACCAATTTTACCAAGGACTGCGTGAAATGCTTCGTGGTAAGCATGAAGAGCATATTTTCATAACTAATTATTCGATATTTTCCATGAATGTATAATATCTGTAGGCACACACGAACTGCGTTCTCAAAAATTCGCGTAAAAAATACAAAAAAACATGTCTTTAGCGTGAAGTTCGTACATTTACGTCCTGCAGGAGGCTCAAGAATCTCAATATCTTGACGAAGTATGCGTCTCCCTTGTCCACTACGTCAACATACGCTAGCGAAATGATTGTGGACATGACGGTAGCCTTATCAGCTTTAAAAGAGCCCATTTCATATCGATACGCGGTCCCCTCGTCGGGCCAATTTACAATATCGGCTACAATATTTACGATCTTGTACTCCTCGAGGTCCTGTTCGATTTGAGCTATTTCCAAGTTGATGGAAGCAATTGATGCTACAACGTTGTTCAAGGCGTCGGTCAGGGTTTGAATTTGGGCTTTAAATTGATCTTGGCCTGGATAAAAAATAAATATTTGAGATAACTTTGTTGGCCAGATAGTGTGAAACGGTTCGTATACCGAATAATATCGTATTATTCATGTTGGATATTATGTATTAATATGCAACATGAATTAAGGTTACATAGGATGACAATTTGATTATAGAATAGATTTTTAATCTCACTTTACCCTATTCAATATCTTTCAATACAAATTTCTAAAATGATATCAATTTCATGAGTTTTCAGATATAATTTCAACCTTTGATTCTTTAATGTACAATTAATTTTTGGTAATATGAAAATTCGAAAAAATTACAGAATTGGTTTTTATTAGAAATTTATTCTGGAAAAAATGGTTAATGAATTGCTTATATTTTTACATCGATAGTTTGCTAGTACCAAAAATTAATATTAATTAATTAATTTAATTAATTTAATTAATTAATTAATTAATTAAATAAATAAATAAAATTAATTAATTAATTAAATTAATTAATTAAATTAATTAATAAATTAAACCATTAAAAGTTGTATTTATCTCAAAACTCATGTAATTGATGTCATATTAGAAAGTTGCAGTTATAGACATCTAATAGGGGTTGAGTGAGATTAAAAATCTATGACGGACTTATTCCACCTTAAATTAAGAGCTAACCTTCTTTCCACAAAGTATCCAATCGTTGCGTGAGATCTGAGATGGATTGCTTGATTGCCGCCATTTGTGCATCAAGGGTCGCAATATCCGCACTTTTGTCGATATCATTCAATTTCGTTTGCAAATCTATGATTTCTTGTTTAAGTTGATCAATTTCTTTTTGCACCTCGGCAGGATCAGGGGGATTGAACCCTCCAATTCTTTTGAGGCTCCTGGCGAGATCCACTTCACGTTCAAGTTCACCAATTCGTCCTTGCATTTGGTCAATATTTTCCGATAACTTGGACAATCCATGGTTCATTTTGTGATCAAAGTTGTCGCAATAAGTCGCATTGAATTGGAATGAATTTCTGCAAACCAGCCATGTTTCCGCCGTACTGCTAAATAAAAATAGCAATATCGTACACATTTATGTATGTGCATACAAAAAATTAATGAGATACGCAATTCTTGCAGTCATTAGTAACTTATAAAATCTGTACGTTTTATAAAATAAGATTACGAACTTTTATACAATAAAAAGATCCCCATAATCGGAGCAAGTTTACATAGAAAGATTTGTAAGCTATCTAATTTTCATTAACGATGTTTGTAAAATTTATTAAAAGTTTGCAAGTTTCCATAAGTTAGAAATTTTTCAAGTTGCTAAAGCCTGCGTGAATTGCCTCGATAATTTAGATTTTGGTGTATGTATGAGTGTAAACAATAAAATGCCACTTCTGAACTCATTTACTTTGCATGTAAAAATGGCGTCTTATTTTAACGCTCAGACTATTGTATGCCCACATGAATTCCATTTAATGTTAATTACCTTAAATCGTGGTTCAAATTGTTACCAAATGAAGATAATAATGCTGATAAAATCGCATTCAAGAAAAATTTTCCCACGCCTGGAGCTACCATTTCAAAAAATGTGAAAACACAAAAAACGAATTATATATATCTACGTAGAAATTTATTTTAAACGTAACTGATCAATTTGGCGACCGAAGATTAATACGATTATGATAAATTTAATGCGACAAATTAAACATCTATCAATTTATTTTATACCCAAGCGGAAGTCTTTCATTACGAAAATGAGTTCACGTTAAAATGCATTTTCAGCACGAATCCAGCCAGTTATTAATCCATCCGGACTTCTGTAACTCATTTGCATATGGACATGGTGTAAAATTGGATTTTATTTTATGTATGACACTTTGTTTCATTTCAATTAAGTAAGTTGGACTTTAAACATGCAGACAAAGCAAGTCTATTATCTTAAAGTATTTACACAGTATGTATGTACGTATGTATAGATTGTAAATATGTATGCATGTAAGTATGTATATAGGAAAATGTTTATACAAGAAATGGTTCTTGACTATGTTGGCCAATCAATAAAGCATGTACCGTACCTAACGAATGAATCAACATATACATACGCATATTTTAAGTCAGTATCAATATACACATACACTGCAAAAAATCTGGTGTAAAAACTAAGGATAAATTTACACCGAACTCTTGGTGAGAATGATTATCCCCAATCTGGTAGCATCTCACCCCAATGCTCACCACCCCGCGGGGATAGAATTACACCAAGCTGTGGTTGCACCGACTTACCAAGAAACGGTGTAAATAATTTCACTGGCGGTGTAAATTCATCACCGTTTTGGTGACAATAGACAACGTTTTTATTTTACTCCCCCGTGCTTCTCACACCGCCATCATTTCTGCTGCCATCACCATCTAAACTATCAGCATGACGAAATTAGTGAGAATTTTTAATTCTGGGAGAGGTAAAAAATTAATTGTTTGTGAAACTACTGGTTATCACGATTTTATGAATATGGGTAAGTTGATTTGTCAATAAATGTTCTTTGAATTATGTAGTAATTCGTCGACTTTTTAGTGTTCCAACAAATTATTTATTTTTTAGTGAGGACAAAGTTCTTGCTGCCGGAGGAGGCAGAATTGTCCCTTCAAGACGAAGCAGGCGAGGTGGATGAAGAAGTCCTGCAAATTCTTCTCGAACAGGCCACCACCCTCAATCTTATCTTCTATGTGAAAGGAGAAGACACAGGAGCGACAACATTTGAAGTCGTGATCTTGTAAGTAATACAAAAGTCACACAGCTTTTACATCAATTTTTAGTTGTTTAATATTTCCCTTTTCCTAGATGTTAGCTCAACCTCGACTTCAATTTTCCATAGTGAACAGGACGGGAATTTATTCAAACAGGTGAGCGAGGAAACATAAATTTATAGAGTATTTTTAAAATTAATTGATTTCTTGTTCTAGGTGCTGAACAATTTTCTGGAAGAAAATCAACAACTTTCTGCCGTCGTTTCCGATTGCAACAAAAATGGTTTCGTTGATTCCAGTTCTTCTTCCTACTTAATTAAGGAATTTGTTGAAAAACTTGTTCAGTATAAAGGGTTAATTTATAAAACAGATTTTTCTCCATAAAACACTCAGTTAATATATTACTTAATTACCTACATAATTAATATTTTGTTTTAATTTCAGCGAGACTCCGCCTACAAAGGACTAGAAACTTCGTGTTTTAGCAATTGTGGAAATATTGCCGTGTCGGGGATTCTCGTCGAGTACTCAAGGAATCGTCAGAAATTTTGAAAATGTCAATTTTTTAGAATCAAAATAATCAGTTTGTATTCGTTGCAGGATTTACTCTACGATGACACTAATCGCTCCGGCCTGATTGAGGCAAGGCTTCGCTTGATTCACGGGAACTTGAAAGGAAAAAATAAGGAACTCTCGTTCAGGGGCACCGGCTGGGGCCACGGTCAACAAAAGTCTCGACCAGGATCGCCAAAGTTTCGAAGATTTGTTTGTTGTTTGTTGTATTTGAAATTAAACGGCCTATCCTCTAAGGCTGAGGTGCAGGAAATTGAAGCTTTGATGACTGCAACGCTACCACATAGGAATCTACTTCGTTCTACCAACGAGCTGTCCATTCTAAAGGCCTACAATAAGTTTGGCGAATGTGATTTCTTGGTACTATTTAAAAATAATTTTACCGTTAAATATTGGATATTTTGACTAACCAACAAACTTAATTTTTCATTTAGGTAAACTGCCCTTCTCTTCTACATCCTGATTCAGAAACCAACTTCCTTGACACTTGGCCGTCTCTCTCCCAATGCATCATAGATAAGACGAAAAGTTTATGCAAACCCCCTTCACTCCTTAAATTTATCAATAAAGAGTCTGGTAAACTTGAGTTATTATGGGGATTTGAAAGCTGCGAAGATTTTGATGATGAGACCTCAATTTTTACAACAAACCAAGTTTGGTTCGGGGGTTATGATTATAGATGCAATTTTGTTGTATATTATGAAATAGGACCAATTTTTCCCCAGTTCGGTTTAATTTCCGAGTTAATTGTACTAGAAGATAATTCTTCTTTAATTCTAATTAATCCTTCGAAAGTACAATATTTTTGTCTCGAAACGTTTGCTTATAAAATTGCCCCGGTACAAGAAACGTTTAAATTAATTAATATAAGTAGTTTAGTAATTCATGACGCCGTGGAAATATAAACTAATTGTAAATTGGGCGGTATGTATGTTATTTTAAGACATCATTTTCAATTAATTTGTATGCCAATAATAACAAGTTGTATTTAGATTTATGAAAATGTTCATATAATAAACAAATATATAAAGTGAAATATATAATTTAATGTGATTTTATTTCAATAACACCAAATTTGCACAGAAAATGTCACCGGTTAGTGAAAAATCAACACCACGCAATATCACCCAACTGGTAGCAATACAGGTGTGGAGCGGTGCTGAATTGTCACCGTTTTGGTGTCAAAACTTTTTTACACCAACCGTGTTGATTTTACACCAAAGCGGTGTAGCCACATATAGACACCGCGCGGTGTAAATCTGGTGACGATATTTTTTGCAGTGTACGTGTAGTCATCAAGTATGTATGTATGTACATATGTAACTTATATTTCATGAATCACACTCTTTTTATATAAATGAACAAAGAAAATAGCACGAATTTGCGTACATACAGAACTGGGTATGTACATATTAAGGTCGGCCTAAAATAAGGTTGATGACTCTCATGGAAGACTTCATTGAATGGAGGGCATATTACAAACTGTAGCAAGAATTTGTACTTACGCAATGTTTTCCAATATGTATTTGACAAATTGGAATCCTTGATTTTTCAATAATTATGAGCATTTCGTTACATTAACCAAATAAATATTTATAATAAATATTTATAAACATATAATGTCATATAGGGATATACTGAATTTTCGAAATTCTATGAAAAAATCTGGAAAACTATGTTGGTCAGACCGATTTGTGATAGAAAAACCACGTCCATGTTGTTGTGAATTCTCTTCAATCACGATATTATCCGATGAGGTACATTAACATCATGAAAATCGCATCAGATTAACAATGACAATTTGTCATTCTTTCATCAACGACGGAGCGTGCATAAAGTGTGCGACCGATTTGAGTTAAGCGTTTTTCGAGGTTAATTTGATAAACTAGCATACGCCATCATGAGCCGGTAAATCTGAAATTAACCGAAACGTGCTTATGTACATGCTTAGCGCACGGTCCGAAATTATTATGCGTAAGATTTGTAACGTAATATCGGGTGCATTCGGGCAAAAAGAGGATGACTGTCAAGAGTTGTATGCCATTGCTGGGATGCAAATATTACATATCCACATCTCTCCCCATCAGCTGTACTTTTACATTTTACATACTTGATCTTTACCGGGATCACCAATTTTAAGCTGTTGTTTTACCGTTTAAGGAAGAAAACAATTGTTGAGTGCGAGCAATTTATAGAATAGCCCCCCAAAATAATCAAATAACGAACAGGTATTTGCACATTCTTACATTTTATTAATCACTGACAATTAATATGTAAGTGTTCAGTTGTACCGTGCCGATTTACATTTTAAGCAAATTTTACACAAATTTGGTACCAGCAAAGTTGCATGCAAATTATGCGCTTTCAATTAATTCCTGTCAATATGTATATCTGTAGTTCACTAACACAAAAATACTTATTAGGTTGATATATACATAGATAGATGCATACATACATCTATTAGATGCATACATACATCTGTGTGAAAGTGCTTCTGAAAATCTAATGCCACCATCTAAATCTAATTTCAAAACCATTCATTGCCAACCAAAATTTGTAGTTTGTAACCACTAAATAATATCTAATCTTGGCTTATAACGCGTATCCAATTAAAATATGCACAATTATCACAATAGCTAATTTACATAAATTCCCGGAGATATCCGTACAAAAATTTGATTTTTAAAAACCATTTTTCATTTTTCCTCCACCAATTTCCTCAATTTTTTCAGCCCCACTATGGCCGACCCCGACTCGGACGACGACCTGGAATGCTTCACCCTAAACACCCAAAAATACACTACCGCCTTAATAAAATTCAACAATGCGATTCCCACCTTCGAAGCCATGGTCCCCTCCGTGGTCGCCCTCTCATACCGCGATCGAGCCGCCTTCGTCGTCGAGAAGTATGAAGAGCACCTCTTCGCCCTGCACGACCGTCCCACCCACCTCCTCATGGGCTTCCTCCGCGACATCGACGAACTCGCCACGTTCTGCACCGCCGTCACGCTGGGATGGCGTCTCTGGCCCGATTACTGGGTCGGGCTGCAGCTTATGCTCAACTATCTGGCGGACGAAACCCTGATCGAAGACGTGAAACGGGTGGACACCCTGTTTTTGGCTACGTTGAAGGAAATCGCGTTAAAAGACGGGTGGCGAAATTGTCCCGCGTCAGGTAATCGTTTCTTCAGTAGAATTTTCTGACTAGTTTACATCAAGTAACACTAAAAAAATATTGAGTAAAGAAATTAATTTAACTAAGTAAGGGGCCGTCCATAAATTTTGTAACGCGAGAATGAATGCGGCATGACGTTTTTTCCAAAAAGACGTCTTTTTGCACACTCGGTGGGTAAACGTTTTGCGTGACAGCTCCATTTACGCCATACGTTAAAAGAGGGTGTGGGAGGGAGGGTCTGAAAAATCGTAATTTTTACGAGACATAATTTATGGAAGTTCCCTAACAATTTATTTATAATCTAACCAAAATGATTGTTTACGCTTTTTCAGGACCCGCGTTATCTGCCCAGGCGAAGAAAATCTTGATCCGGTACAAATCAGAGGAGGGCCGACCTCTTGAAGGAATTATGACCGGGTTGTCGCTGGGGGAAGGAGTCGACAAGAAAATTTGTGAAGGGATTGATTGCTTAGAAATTGAGACGGACGAGGTGAAATTTTTGCGATGTGGGAAATGCAAGAAGGCAGCTTATCATTCGAAAGAGTGTCAGGTTAAGGCGTGGAAAGGGGGGCATAAGAAGGTATGTGCCCCACCACAACAGCAGTGAAGATGGAAATATTTGTGTAAATCATTGATAATGCAATTCATGTAGCCCTTGGTAACATTGTAAAATTCGTAAATTTTGCAAAATAATTTATAAACTTTGACAAAATGGAAGACTAGAAAGTTCACAAAAATTTGGAATCTAATATTTTTTAAAAGTGTGCAAAACTTGTAACTTTACGGATTTGACCGAGGACTCCGTGAAATGTTGACCAATTGAGGATAAACATCTTATTTATTGACGATGGAGAAATTTTAATAGATCGTCATTGAGCAAATGCATAAAAGTAGAAATCGTGTCAGTATGAATTAAAATGTCAAAATTATTTATACTGAGAACCTATGTATCTATGTAACAAGTTCACTAATAATATAACTCTTTAGTAAACTTTTGTAACATTGAAATAATAAATACATATGCCTTATTATTAATTCTGCATTATCTAAATAAGTATATCAAGATTTGTAACTTTATTACCTAAAATTTAATAATTTGTTAAACTTGTAACATTGTTGTTATCTAAATCCATGCGTAGAGCGGAGCCATTGCATGCATGACATAACAATTAACAATAAAATTGATTACAGAACTACATCGATATTAGTAATTTATTTGTAACTTGATTACATTTTTCTCAACAGTGCCGAATAAATTTGTGCGTGCCATACATATTCATGTGCATTCGGTATTCGTTTTCCCAACCAGGTATGACATAATGTAAATTCAACATTGCCAAGCTACACTGACACAATAATTAGTACTACATTTATTTAATTAAAGTCAGAATTTACTATTTATGCACAATTTATAGAGAGAAAAAGTTAATCGTGGTGTCGTTGGTATCGTATTACAACCTTTGCTTCCTTATTTGTCCTGCAAGCACATACAAACAAAATTAAAGTGAATTGTAACCTTAACCTCATTTAGACCAAATACGTCATACATATCTCGTATTATTTTAAAATCCCCTCCGTGCCCAAATTCATCGTATAATGTACCATCAAGTACCATGACGGAAGCCCCTTGAGAACCAAATACGCCATATCGCATATTTGAAAAAAATTCAGATTTCTCAAAATTTCTCAAAATACGAGTGTTTCTTTGGCATTTTGTGGAAAACTGGATGGTAAAAAGTGGAATTTTTCCATATTTTTCTTCTAAAATTTTGAAATTTTCCCTATACCGACCAACGTTAGGAAGTGGATTTTACGTTATTTTCGGCAAAAAATTCAAAACTTGGAAACTGGTTGAACAAATATGTATTGGTCTTTTATAGGAAATCATGGAAATTTAATTGGTTGCTATTACATATGTAGATGGAGTTTTGAATTTAATATCGTATTCAAGGGAATTTTTTGCTAGAATGATGGTCGCAGTGAGGATAACAAAAATTTCCCTCCAAAAGAAATCATAATTCAATCGAACCAATTACAAGTGCAGGTTAATAGGTAAATTTATGGTGTATTAAAGTCTGGAAGATTACATTTATTTCCATATGCAAATAACGTTCACATGTAATTGTGTAGAATTTGATATGTAATTAATTATGATGATTACCTAAATTTTTCCAGGTTCCTTTAAATTCTCAGCACTTTTCATCGCCGCCACAATAGCAGCTCCCCGTGCCTAGACAAAATTTTACAAATTCCAAAATTTAAAATTGAGATAAAATCCCTACAAGTTTTTACATAAATTCAACCAAACTTGTCAAAATTTTCATTAGCAATATTACAAACACAATTTAATGTGCACACACATGTACTTACCACCACTTCTTTCGGATTGATCGCAAAATGAAACTTTTTCCCCTTGAAATATACCTGCAGAATTTCCCGAACTCTGGGAATCTTTGTGGACACTCCAACAAGAACAATGTCATCTATTGCTTCTGCCTCCATTTTGGCATCTTCTAATGCTTTCGTAACTATTGTTATTGTTTTTTTAAACAAGTGTTCATTCAATTCATTAAACTTCCGTCTTGTAATTTCCACTTGCAAATGGTAGTCTTCATAAATTCGATCAATAGAAATTATAATTGTTTGCGAAGACGAAAGACTAATCTTTGCTTTTTCACATTTTGCTCTGATTCGTCGAAGTCGTGAATTTCTATCACGTTCATTCCCAACCTTGTCAAGCTGGATATTGTGCGCCTTTTGAAACTCTTGGACACAATGGGTGAGCATGTTCGTATCGAAATCTTCTCCTCCCAAGTGGTTATCTCCTCCAACTGCTCGAACATTGATATCACACTCTTTCACCGTCAAAACCGAAACATCAAAGACACCACCACCCAAGTCATACACCAAGATATTTCTTGACTCGTCGTCCGTGTAATTCAAACCGTATGCAATTGCTGCGGCTGCAGGTTCATTCAAGATTCCAATCACGTTAAGGCCCGCAATTGTATTTTTGGCGATATTTTCACTCTCGAATAATTTAAAGGTCTCGTCCAGTTTTCGTCTGAGGAGATTATCATAGAGGTTGTTATTTGAGTTTGAAGATTTTGTCACCTGAATCGATTTTTGATATTGTTTTAGCGCTTCGGAGAAAGCGAGTTCATGAAGAGCTTTCAATTTTGAATCCGAGACGCAATAAAATGGATCCAATCCAGATTGTACCTGGGTCTTGTAATTTTCCAAGATTTTGTTAATTTCGTGTCTAGTCTTCGCGTCACGTGCAAGGAAATCGTTCAAATATTTTCTATGCAAATCTTGGAGTTCGGATTGTAAAGCAACTTTCTGCTGCCTGAACCTTTGCATATCTCCGATTTCTACAAAACTGTGTTCAAACTCGTCTAAAACAATGGATGACACGGTTTCGTGTGTTTTCTTCAGTTCCTCCTCGCTTTGAGCATGGATTTGTCTTTCTTTAAATCCATTCCTGTATTTGACTATAGCAGTTTTGTGCAGCTCGGAAATTTTGGCGTCAATATTTTTGAACAGGTCGGAAGTATCCTTTGAGGCTGAAAACAATAAAATATGTACCGTGAAATAAATTGTTTTAAATTAGGCTTCCAAAATCGGAGGACTTCTAGTTTGAAAAATAACCAGGGTTATTTTCCACAAAGCTTTGAATTTACGTAGAGTCAGAACGGGGTGTTGATTCCGAAAATATAAAAAGTTCTGAGCCACACCCCCTGGGGAGTAACTCCCCAACAAGGAGTGCGGTCGGTAAACATTTTTTGGACGCATTCATTTTGTTCCCTTGAACCAAAATTTGCATACATTTCAAGGGCTTACACCCACTGGGAATATTGTAACACGTCCCCGACTAATACATAATGCAATGTGCGTCATTTCAATATTTTTTTGTGTATTTACTTGGGTTGTCAAGTTGCAGATGCGTATATAGACCGATTATTTCGTCATTTCATTTAGCTTGAAAATTATATACGTAGCTATTTTCATGTTAATAGTCCTACTCATCCTAAACATTTCGACATCTTGCTCGCATCTATAGGATTTTTTGAACAAGTTTTTAATTTTTTACAAGGGCGAATTTTAACGATTTTGCTAAATACTTCCATAAATGCAATGTTAAACTTTTCAAATTCAGTTTATTCAAAAATAACTAACTTTGTTCTTAAAAAGTCGTACAGAAGCAAAGAGTTGGCCTATCAAAACACAAAATAAAACTACTAATCAATTCAATTACTAGTGGTATCTGAGAAATAACCTTCTAAGTAAACAAAAATATGACCTTTTACATTTTTGGCATTTTACAAAATAGGAACCGAACCCACCTAACCACAATCTTTCTGAGCCTCATCTGTATACATATGTATGCAAAAACTTACAATTAAGATCCGAACCACTTTTGAGGGTTTTAAACTTTTGCTGGGGTACCGTAGGGTATTTAATATTTCTTGTTGTACAAAACAATTAATTCTGAAATACTGGTTCTAGAAATTACTCTCCCAATTTTTGTATTTTATACGTGATTATAAATATATTAAATTTTTAATTAAGTATATTTAGTAAAAAATCGGCTTGAGAACACCAAACTCGACAACCAGCTTTACAAAATCGTCCGCTTTCGAATTCCTTAATCGCAAAAAATTTACCTTCTGCAATGCTTTCGCCACGTTGGTTGGGATTGTTTATATCATCTGTTACTACTCGACGACTGGTTCCACGCTCTAAGACAAATTTTCCACTATCCTTAATTGACATGCCAGAAACTGTACAGTTCTCTGAATTATCGCCCAGCGCAATATATTGATCCGCAATATTTGTAAAGTTTACATAATAAATATGGTTATGACTTCCACAAATTTGAATTCCACGGACGACATTATGAACATTTATATTAGTTAAGGTGCATTCATTGCCGCTCACATTAATCCCACGGGCAATAATGCTTTCCAATCTGTTACGTGACCCCTTAATGTTAAGGGAAAAGTCCAAGGTGTTGGTTGGCGATATTGACAAATTCGAAATTGAGCAGTCATTTCCACAAATATCGAAACTGAATGATGACTTAATCCTCGTTTTGTGTACTCCTTGTCCCAGGATTCTTACGTTGTCGTGTGAAACGATGAAATGACCTTGAAAATCACCTTCTTCCAAGAGTATGATACAATTCTGGGAGGGAAATGACAAGCACAGTTCCAAATCTTCTCCAGTGCGGCATGTTACTGCTTTATCCATGATTTGTACCGATTTCCAATTGTCAATTATTTTCTCAACGTCCTCCATGGTTTTATATCTTTCCGTAATATTTCTTTTCACTAAATTGACAACGAGCTCGAAGCCAATTTTTCCGATTAGAGGATGCTCTTGCTTGACTAGTTGGGTTGCTCGATCCGAAATTAGTCTGTCAAATAGACTACTAATTTCACTCTCATTAATTAAATCCACAACCTCCCAAATTATTAATCCCAGCGAAAACAAATCAGACTGATAGGAATATTTTCCACTTAAAACTTCCGGCGCCCTATATACACGAGTTCCAATGCTACTTTTAGTCAAAGTATGGTTGTCATTATTGAGTAGTGTGCGACACTGACCAAAATCTCCTATTTTTATGGGGAGCATACTTCGAGTGGAACATAATATTGGCGGGCTTCAAATTGCGATGAATAATTTTATTGCTGTGTAGAAATTTCAAACCGGAAACTATACCTTCAATAATTTTAATTTGCTTTAGTTGGATGAATATTGAGTCAATTGTTATTCCCGGGTGGCGTAGCCAGTCTGATAAATTCTTTCCACAGAGCTCCATCTGAATACAAGTCCATCTCAATTCTTTTAATTTTGCTAGTTTGTCCTCCCATTTGCCCTTAACTTCTTTCGGGCAAAGGCTGAAAACGTCGGATTAAAATCTCGCTTGTCAATGGAATTCTTAATCGTGACAATGTGTCGATGTTCCGGAAGTTTGATTGTTAAACTGCGCTCCCGCTGAGTTTGAAGTAATAACTTTTCGTCTTCTGTCGGATAAATGAATTTTATGCAGGTGCAAGTTTTGTCTTTGTGCTCTGCCTTTACTACAAATCCGTAGGAACCATGGCCCAGGTAGGATGTGTACTTTGTTACGGTATCTAGAAAATCTGTGGCGGTGGCCATGGTATTACGTATGTAAATTTTTCTGCACAGAATATTTTTCGAGATGTTTTAGAGGACAGGAATGAAATGCGTATGTGTGTCGCGGAGAAGAGTTTGTTATCTATATACTGTTATCACAAATTGATAAGCCGGCCAATTGAACATTCGGGCTGTACATAAGTGTTGGCAGAATCATAGCGATGAAATGGACTGGATGGGTTGCCTCTGCATACATAGTTTTATATTTGATGTATGTATAATATATATAGAGCATATTATGCTCTCTGGTCGAATTATGTATGTACGATCCTCTTTCTAGGCGTGCCTCCTCATTTGCATAAATCTCACTATGCCCATTTTCTACGATACGGAGTTTCCATATTTAACAAACTCTATGCCTCTCACGAAAGCGTCAACATATGCAAATGAGGTGACTAGCTAGCACAAATAATTCGATTATCAAATTGCGACACTTGCATTTTTATGATCATTTTGTGAATCTGTAACCCAGAAATTTTGCGGCATTTATAATTCCACCCCCACCCCCACCCAAATCCACCCCCACTTGCCTTTAAAAATAGCGTTCTTTGATGAGATAAATTATACGAAATTCAATTAGGAAGGATACAAATTTTGGATTTTATTTTCTAAAGAATAACAATAAGTATAAAGTAATTCTCCATCTGACTTTCTACCATCACTGGAATTTGTCACCTATGCCGATGAGAATGATTGAAATCCGCAGCTGACCCTGGTACTCTTTGGCCCCGCGCCGACATCAGTTATACTGTTGCAACGTTTGGGACATCTGAACACTTCGACGGCAGGCTGGTCGGGGGCCGTGCATTTGTAGACGATATCTTTCTTCCCGTCCTTGCAGGTGTCCCCGATTAGCTGCGCCCGCAAAAGTGGACCTCCTTCCCCTCATATTCCTACACAATTGCGGAGAAAACATTTAAATTTGGCGCCCCTTCAAGCTCCACACTCTTAGAAATCAAGTATTAAGATAACACCAAGCGGTATTCATACATATGTATGCGACTCCATCAACGTGGTACTTATAACTTTTCAGTGATAATTTTAACCTTACTCTCAATAATTTTTTGGTACGAATGTAACCGGCGGAAGTATTATGCAATTTTCCCGATTCGGTAATAATTTATCACCGAAGGGTATATAACATATGTACATACAGAGGCTAAATCCTTCTCAACCCCTACTGTCAACGCTCTAGTAATAAAAATATTACCAGCCCCGTGGGTAATTTCTTACCCTCAGAAAACAACTTATTATGACATAAGAATAGCGTTACCACGCGGTAAAATTGCATATTTAGTACCTCCACCGGTATCAATCGTGTCACGAAATTGGTGAGAGTGTATGAAATTTTTACCATACCGGTAGGGAGTTTTGACGGACCGGTATAATTTTGATACCAAGCGGTACCAGCTTCCGTTCTGTGTCACATATTACATATGAGATCGGGGCGTACATCAAATTCGAGGCCAAATTTTATGTATTAGCGAGTTGAGGGTCCGACCGTCGCAGCCACTCTGTCTGCAGGGAGACACGTACAGGCCCCCTGTCCTTGGGCCAGAATGGACGCGAGAACGAGCAAATTCAGCGTCAAGATCATTTCTGTAAGAGTAAATATATGCAAAGATGAAATTCCGCAATCTCATGGTCGTCACCATCTCTTTGGAAACCTTTGAGAAATATGTATGAATTTGGCTAAACATGTAAATTTACCAAATTCAGGTGAACTCGAGGAAGATTTCCAGAATGGGACCAAACTTGGATAGTTGCTGGCAAGTCGCATGAGTAGGGACAGAATGAAGAGAAATTTAAAATTTTAGCATTCATTTGCACGGGAAAGAGGTCAATTGCAAGGAAAAGTCAACTGCATTGAAAATATAAAACAATGGCGACATACATAAGGGGCCGTCCATAAATTACGTAACGCAAAAATCGTCATTTTTTAGACCCCCCCTCCCCTCTCGTAACGGCATCGTAACGCTTCTCGACTACCCGCCCCCCTCCCCCTTCGTAACGTAACATAAATTTGATTTCACCGCAGGTGATTTACTTAGCATTCGCAATGCATTGTGGGGAATTTTGGGGCCGCACCGATGAAAGGAAAGGGGGGTATCTCTCATTCTGTTACCACAAAATAGAGCCAAAAATCCAGTTTATTTTTACCTGTATAACCAGGTTATTTCGGTTACTCCATTCTGAGATATTTAAGGTCAAACTTTTGACCGCAAACTTTTTTGCATTGAGCTAGAAAATTTGTGACAACTTTGCACTTAAATATTTCAAAATGAAGCAAATGAATTGATCTGGTTGTACATATCTATGTAAAAATAAACTAGATTTTTTGGTATATTTCTTGGTAACAGAATTGAACGATGGACTCGTTACCCCCCCCTTTCTTGACCGGTTCCGCCTAAAATTCCCCACTGTAATGCAACCTTTTCTCAATTTACACCTGGAAAACTAATGAAAAATGTATATTTACATGCGTACAAAACCCTTTGGATGACATGAATTCAATATGCTCGGCGTATCCTATTTGGCGAATTTTAGTCGAGTTTATTAAATGTGTTACGTAACAAATTTTTTATACCCCCCACCCCCTTCATAACAATTCGTAACGCACTTCCCATGACCCCCCCTCCCCCCCTCTTGCGTTACGTAATTTATGGACGGCCCCTAAACACGCCATCGCTCCGACGAATATATAAATGTTCCCCAACACATTTATAAATATGACCGTTTCCAGCATGGGGATAAAAATGTTAGCATGCGCCGGTAACTTCCTCATTATTTTGAAACTTGTCGCCCCCATGCAAAATCATTTCTTCGGCTGTGCAGACACCTCAAATTTATTAATATTACGCACTAATGACTACTTAAATTGATCAATTATTCCACTAAGAATACACTAATTTCAAAAATTTATCATCCCATAGGATGTATTTATTCACACATTCTAAACGTACATAATGTAAATAAAACTGAAATCCAATTTATTTATTTAACCATTTTACCAATCTTATTTTACCCCGGAGGATTACACTCCTTTTTATGTCCCGCTTGCCACGCCTTCTTTTGACACCTTTTAGAATGATAGACCTCCACCTTACATTTCACGCAGTGGGGAAACGTCACCGTTTTCCCCTCCACTTCCAGACAGCCGACCCCGTCGCAAATCCTCTTCCCGACATGATCCCCCTTCGGAGTGACGCCGGCAGACCAAACGGTCAGCATGGTTTTGACGTGAAGAAGCGTCGTAACTTCGGGAGAGGTGGATTTGTACCGAAAAACGATTTTCTTAGCTTGAGACGCTATCCCGGCGCCGAGGACGGGATCGGTCGGCCACATCTGTTCAAAAATTAAGTTTTTATTCAAACGTTAGCAGGGTTCGGAAAAACCCAGGGTTTTAATCAAAAATTATAAAACCCATGGGTTTTAATGGGTTTTACCATGTTAATTGGGTTTTATTTGGGTTTTAATGGGTTTTATTGGGTTTTATTGGGTTTAAATGGGTTTTATTGGGTTTTAATAGTTTTAAGTAATAATTTAACAAAAATTATTCGGAATTTGTATCTATTCGGAAATTATTTTTGTTTTACAACACTTGAAATCTGTGATGCTAAAGAATGGAGTCAATTGTTGCTCCGAACTTTCATCTATTATGATAGTAATGAAATAAACTGCTTTAGAATGAATTGAGATAACGTCTTCTAACGTATAGGAGATGTATTTAACTTTTAGAATATAGTTTTAAGGTAAAACTCGATTAAAACCCATTACAACCCAATAAAACCCAACCCATTAAAACCCAGGTCGGAATACCCTGAACGTTAGTCATCCTGATTTCCGACTGAATATTTTCATTCACGTTCAGTCATTTTAGTTCAAATTCATTTCATTTCATTTTACTTCTTATGTCGGCTCATGTATTAAGCATAGGGTGAACATGAAAGAAGTGAAAACTCCTTTCATTCACAGTCACTCATTTGAAATGACGGAATTCTTCAGTTATTTTCATTTAAGTGGTAGGAAATTCTTTTTCATTCACTATCCTTCACTCAAATGAGTGAAATAGTGAAATTTCTACTCAAATGAATGAAAAATTCATGTTCATTCACTATCATAATCAGTCAAATGAATGAAAGTGAACAGGTCTACGTTCAGCCATACCTCGTGAAGCGCGATTTCCTTCAAAATCAACACGAATGGGCGTTCCATCCGTTTCACGTCTTCAACCAGGACGTCATTCGCCAAATAGTCGACAATTTTCTGCAATCCGACCCAATAATCGGGCCAAAGACGCCACCCGACCATGACCGCCTGGCAGAAGGTGGCCAGCTCGTCGTAACCTTCAACCACGTCCATTTTTAGGTCTTTGGGACGATCTTGTAATCCTTCGAGCAGGTTTTCATACTTTCCCTTGTAGACGAAACCAATGCCTCCGGTTTTCGTGGCGGCTTGGATAATGCAAGCCTCGTAGTTGGCGATCACCTCGTGGAATTTGACGAGGATGACGGTGTACTTTTGCACCTTGAGGTCGAAACAGATCTTGGCGAATTCTGGGGGCAGGTGACGATCCGTTTCGGTGAGATGGTACGGCTGAAAAATTGGAGAAAAATTACAAAATTAGTTAGGTTTGCTGCTTTCCGTTTAAACAAAAAATGCGAGCAGTTATCTGGCAGAGTTTGTGTGCATGGCAGAGAAAAAAACATAATTAAAATTAAATCTGAGAGGTTATCTGGCAGATATGAGAAAAATTTAAATTTAGAAAAATTTTCGGATTTTATTCGATTTTTTTAACGAACAATATAGAAGATTAATTAATTACACAAGTTTAATTATAATAATGAACAAATAAATGCACATTTTATTTACAATTGGACAAGGTAAAGTGGAAAGCATTCTAAAGCCAAAATTCATGCACAAGGTGTAATTTCATTAATATTACAGGAAAACAAACCATTACCGTTTTCAGCACCGTGCCGACCTCCCTATTCAGCTCAGAGGTGTCAATCTAATTCATTAACGAATTAATACAATTAAATTTAAGTTTAAGAACATAAATTTAGAAATAATAGAAATGTATGTACCGCATTAACATCACCCATGTCGACGAAACAACTTTTTATTATTGTGTGCTTACTCAGTCTGTAAATGATCTGTTTAAGATTTTATAAATTCGTTATTAATTAAATTCCACAAAAGGAGAAGTAGTAATTAATTATTTAAAGTATTACCTCCTGACGAGATTTGTATTTCTGCTTACGAACCTGGTTCTTTTCAACTGCGCGCGGCTACTGGTTTACTTTATGGAAGTGGAGTTACATACATATTCTGTAAGTTACAGACTGTAACATACTCGAAATTGAGATATTTGCGGATAAAATAATTTTTAGGTCGAGAGTGATTGCAGTCATTCTCATTTGCATAATATTTTTGTTTTAACGCATTAGTGAGAGACAAAGAGTTTATTCAGCAAGAATGATCGTTATGAACAAAATGGGCATATTGAGATTTATGCATGCAAATGATTTATGCAATTCCATTGTACCTGTTCATTCGTACAATAAATAAAATACTACCTCTACAGAATCTAATTTTTGGGCAGCATTTCATGTGTAAATATGTTCATTCATACAAGAGTATATTTGACATTCAAATGCCCCCGTGAGTGTCAAAATATATGTGTATGTATGTCATACATATATAAACAAATACATTATGTACATATACATCATACATTGTATGATGCATATGTACATATGTATTTGCTTACAAAATGTATGTATGTATGTATGTCTTGTCGTCCCGCGGAGGCAACGTCGAATTTATGGAGGTGCTGTCGGAAATAGCTTCCGGGCAGCAGAAGCGGAAGTTTTTGATCGGAAGCGCAAATTTCGGTCGGAAATTTCGGACGCCGGAGTACCGAGTAATTGATAAAAAAATAAGGCAAAATCTAATAACAATGGACGTCTTCCGGCGTATACTCTCCGAGTTTTGAAAAAAATTAGTGTCACTCGATAGCAAATATACATACGTAGTTAATTTGATATACCTAAACCCTAATTTTGGTAACATATTAAATGCATACTTACATACATATGTACATAAATATTTTAACTATTCCAACCCAATACATATTACTTTAAGCAAATGCGTGCACTTTAAAAAATTCCAAAGTTTATGAGACGGATTAATATCCATTTCTGGTCGTTTTTCAGAAGACAATGAGCCCTTCCATGGCACATTTAGTGATTTTCCACTTTATGTACTCGAGCTCAAGAATTCCACAAAGGATTTTTACCCTTTTTGTGTAATGCGACCTACATTTCTGCGTATACCCTTCACTGTGAAGGGCTCACCGCGTGTTTTACATATGCATGCACACAAGTACGTATATCTTACTTTATGCCACATTTTATGACAGGGTCCCTTAAAAATTGTAAAAATAGACCTTCGAAATGTATAGAAGATGCTAGTATTCCAGAAAAATGCTTCAGTCTTGTTCCAAACATACATACATACACACGCCACGAAACTACTTGTACAATATTTCTAAAAAAACTCGGAATGGCTTTTAATGTTAAGAAGATAGCATCGAATTTGTTCGTCTTAATCTTGTATAGTTCTGTCCTAACTTTTGGTACGCGAATAAATTAAGGCTGGGAAGAATTTTATAAATTTCAATTCAAAATTTCAATGTACGTTAATTTCAGAAGTTTGATTTTTTTACGTAGCTGGAGCGTCTCATCGTCAGGACCACATTTTCCCACATAAGGGATCCACTACTAATCAAAGATGCGAAGTGAGTATGTAGGATAAGATTTAATAACGGGTTTCGATTTTTGCGAATACTAGTTTAGATTTTTACAACTTATTACCAACCCTTTTAAATTATTGACAAAAACCGGGTTATAAATTTTTGCTAAAAACCTGTGTTTTATGAAAAGTTTTACATTCATATAATGGAAAACCTCAATTTTGGGAAAGGGTTATATTTTCCAATTTTTTCTAATCCGACTTAGAACTTATTTTAAAACCAATTTTTGCAAAGTCTCAATAACCAATTTTACGAAAATTTCCCAAAATCTGAAATACTACTTTCAAACTCAGGATATACCCAAGATATTTAAACCAATTAAACCACTCATTATTTTTTAATTTTCTTTCCCTTTTCACAGCCAGCCCCCATAAACCTCCCCCTCCTTCGAGATTGTCTCTCTTCCCTGGGCAGTGACCCCTACACCTACCTCATCGACCCCCTCTCGCACCCGACCTACTACGAAGTCGTCAACCACCAATGGAACACCCGCCACGAAAAGGTCTACCCTCCCGCCTACTTCCTCCCCACGTGCACCTCCGACGTGCAAAATATGGTCCGGTGTGGTCTCGCGAACCACATCCCGCTCGTCCCAAACAGCGGGGGACATTCCTACGAATCACTCTCGTACGGTTCCAACTCCACAATTATAGTCGATTTCCGCCTTATGACCTCCGTGACCCTGCTGGACGACGGGATCACGGCGGAAATCCAGCCCGGCGCGCTGCTCGCCACGGTCTACGCGAAACTCTGGATGGCGGGAAAACGAGGCATTCCCGCCGGCATGTGTCTCACCGTGGCCATCGGGGGCAACGCGCTTGGTGGCGGGGTCGGCTATATGGACGCCATGTATGGTCTCGCGACCGACAGTGTGGTCGAGTTTGAAATGGTGACGTCTGCCGGGGACGCCGTGGTGGCGAATGAGGTCACTAATTCGGACCTTTTCTGGGCGTTGAGGGGCGTCGGACCGGGTTTTATTGGGATGGTGACCTCGCTGAAGATGAAAACTTTCGACGCTTCGAATATCAATGTTACCTTCGTGTCGATCCGGTATGCACATCTGAAGGAGTTTGTAACGGCGATGAATGATTTGCAAGAGTGGGTCGAATGGGCGAGGGTTAACGAGCCGAATATCCTACTTGTAAGCGGGATTGGTCATGGTGAGTTTTTTTTCTTTGGGGGGTATTACATAACTTTAGTTGGAATGGGTTTTAAAATTTGGAATAAGGAATTTTATCCATTTTTGGAAAGACTTCAACGTCCTTTTTATGTCGTTTAAATTTGGATAGTTTTTAAGTTAAAAACTATCTCTTAAATATTTTAACAGATAGTTTAATTTGGCTTTAAGATTACGCAGTCTTTGATAACCTGCAAAATTCGTGCGTTTTGTAAGATAATTTTATAAAATTGTACAAAATTAACAGACGCCAATCTTGCTTGGAAATATTTATAAAAGTTTGTCAGTTTACAAAATTCACGGATTTTAGAATGTTACTAAGTACTGCACTGAAAGAATTGTTACACAATTTCCAAATATAATATTTCCAAAATTTCCGACCCAAAATTTCCAAGAAATCCAAATCCCCAAAATGTTTCATAATTTTTACACACATATTTATTTTCTAGAGAACTACACCTCCGAATTTCCCTACTACATCCCCGGCTTCGAAATCGGCTTATACCACATTCAAGACTCCACCATTAACCCCGCCTCATCCGACAACTTTTTCGCCGGGATCGATCTTATCTTCGGATCAGGACATAGTGACCCGAAACCGCGTATCCTCCCGGTAAAATTCCCCACCTACCTGGACTTCATCTCCTACGATTTGTACTACACCCCCGTCAATTTCCCCCTCTCGAACGGCACCACCGTTCAAATTGGCCGCATCTCCCACCCCATTTTGAACCAAGATCCCGCCTTCGCTTATCCCCCCGTGGGCTCATCTCCCCAAGCCTTTGAAGCCGTCCAACTCAAGCGGCTCCTCTTCCTCAAGAAAGAAATGGCGGTGGAGCGATTTCTTAAAACGAAGTCCTTCTTCGTCAAGAGAAATCTCACTTTGGACGAGATTCAAGGCTTGTACGACCTCATTCAAAAGATCCCGCTTAACCGGGCCTGGATTCTGATTAGTACGGAAGGTAGCCGAATTTCGGCGGTGGGGCGGACTGAGACGGCGTACGTTCATCGTGACGCTCTGTTTAATTTTTACCTGAATGTGGAAGCTATTCCGCAGTATGGCGACCCCTGGGGGGACTTGGACTGGTTGTACGGTTTGTGGGAGGCGGGACGAAGCTTCGATTCGGGTGAGACGTACCAGAACTACCCGGATTTAGATTTGGATGATCACTTTGAGCGGAATTATGCCGAGAATTTTGACCGATTAGTGACCTGTAAGGCGAAGTGGGATCCGGAAAATTATTTTAATTGGACTCTTTCTCTACCGGTTGTGGTGGATTAGAATTTGATAACATACATATGTAGAAATTCATGAGTTGACTATTATTTAAGATTGTATCTATTTATATTTAAGTTCGACACGTGCGTTTATCTACATTTTTATTACTTTGTACGAATTTTATTTGTTTGGAAGATATTCTAAATGAACTCGTAACTGATTTTAATAAATCTGAAATCTGAGGCAGAGACATGCACTTATGTATTTCTCGATATGATACGTCCTTCGAATTAGTCATTTCATTAAAACACCTTGATTTTCATAAATTGCATCATATGCACCAAATTCTGGGACGTTTTTTATTCATTAATTTTAAACAAATCCCAATTTTACAAAGATTGAAATACAATTTTATTTCCCCGGAGGCTTGCACTCCCTCCTATGCCCCGATTTCCACGCCCTTCCCTGACACTCTTTCGAATGATACGCGACCTTCCTGCATTTCCCGCAGCGGGAAAAGGTCGCCGTTTTCCCCTCCACTTCCAGACAGTCGACTCCATCGCAGATCCTCTTCCCGACATGGTCCTCCTTCGGGGTGACGCCGGCAGACCAAACGGTTGGCATGGTTTTCACATGAAGCAGCTCTTTGTCCTCGGGAGTGGTCGATTTGTATCGAAAAACGATCTTCTTGGCTTGCGACGCTATTCCGGCTCCAAGGACGGGATCGTTCGGCCATTCCTGTTCACAAATTTAGTTTTCATTCAAAAGTCAGTCGTCCCGATTTCCGACTGAACTGAACATTTTCATTCACGTTCAGTCATTTTCGTTCAAGTTCATTTCATGGAAATGAAAATGAATGAGTGAATGAAAATTAATTTCATATTTTCTAATCAGTCAAGTGAATGAAAATGAATTTCCTACTTTCTAATAAGTCAAGTGAATGAAAAAGTGAACAGGTATGTACATATGCGTCTGGCCATACCTCGTGCGTCGCGATTTTCTTCAAAATCAACAAAAATTCGCGATCCATTCGTTTCACGTCCTCGATCACGACGTCATTCGCCAAGTAGTCGACAATCTTCTGCAATCCGAGCCAATAATCGGGCCACAGAAGCCACCCAGCAGTGACGGCTCGACAGAAAGTGGTCAATTCGTCGATGTCTTGAACCACGCCCATCTTCAAGTTCTTGGGGCGATCAGCCAATCCGATGAGCAGGTTTTCGAACTTGTCTTTATAGACGATACCAAAGGCTCCGGTTTCGTTGATGGCGTTGGCAATGGCGGATTCGTAGTTGGCGATAATGGCGTGGAAATCGATGAAGAACGTGGTGTAAGTTTCCATCTTCATGTCGAAGCATACCTTTGCATAGTCAGGGTTCAGATTGCTGGGCGGTTTTAGGATGATGTCCGGCTGAAAAATCAGAGGAGAAAAAACTTAAGTTATTTAACTTAGAGCAAAACTATTGAAGACGAAATACACAATATGCACGTCCTTTATTTCCTTCGGGGGCGAAATATACAAACATGTGACACCAAAATTTCTTAAAAATAATAATAAAATTCTGATAAAAAGATCAAACTGGCGTAACTCTCTTACCACTTCCAGCGCAGTGCCGACCGGGCTATCCAGAAAAGGGATTCCGACCTAATTAATGAAATTCAATTAAATTCTGTCAACTTTGCAAAAACAAATTAGAAATGTTGCCTATGTACCTCATTATCAATGTCCATATTCGGAATTAATAAGGGACAACTTTTTTTTTACTGATTTATGTTATTTTGTGCTTCTTGGTGAATGATCTGTTAAAGATTTTATAAAATCGGCATTGATTAACTTATGTATTAAGTAGGTGGGTAGTACTACCCACCTACGTAATACATAATACAGAATTACTTAATTAATTATTTACAAACATACCTGCTGACGAGATGCGATGTGTGATGTGTCAGGGCAAAGTGTGCGGTTTTTGAACACGGTGCTGTTTATTTGTTGGAAGTGTCTCACCTTACCCCACATTCCATTGATGGGGGTTTGGAGTCTGAATTTTTGTTTCTGAACTTTCCCTTCTTCTTTGTATTCAAATAGCGATTTTGACACGTGTTCATTGCCATGCGTTTTTTTATGAGATGATAATGATTTTATTAAATGTCCCTGAACATCGATAATTTTTTTACGTTTACTTAAAATGTTACTAGAATAGAATTTTGATTTTTTTCTTCCATTAGAAAATAAATATAAATTGATGGAAAATAAACAGTACAAGCTAAATATATTGTTTAAATATAAATTTAAATATTTTTATTATTATCAGACATATTTTTATCCACGATTTACACAAGATTGTTTCATATAGAATATCTGAAATGCTGTTTTCCCATTAAAGACATTGCTCATACTCGAGGCAAAATCCCGTATTGTAAAAACCTCTTTCCAAGCCGATTAAGACGCTCGGTTTAGGGTCGCATTCACAGAAACCGGGTGTTTCCGCGGAATTCCAGAAACATTGGTCGTAATTGGCGATAATGCATACAGGCAAATTTGTG
Source organism: Folsomia candida (assembly GCF_002217175.1). Taxonomy (NCBI): domain Eukaryota; kingdom Metazoa; phylum Arthropoda; class Collembola; order Entomobryomorpha; family Isotomidae; genus Folsomia; species Folsomia candida. The sequence goes on along the minus strand of NW_019091229.1, from coordinate 458,569 downwards.
AGGTCCGGTGTGCACAAAGGTTCTGGTACTTGCGAAATCTGTTCGAGACAGGGCAGGTCCTGATTTTCGATTTCGTTAAAGTTCACATTAAGCAAAAATGGGACGAAGTAGGCTGTATGTACAAATGTACGAAAAATATATTCATATATAAGTCTCGTGGAAATTTGCATTGCAAATAATTTTCTAACAAACATAACAATCAGGTAGGGCCAGGCCCCCATTTTCGGGATGGCACCTGGGGCAATTGCGCAGGGTGGGGCCCTAAGTGTTCACATAGCAACATATAAATCTTCAAAAACAGTCAAGTGTTACAGTTACACTAAAAAATTATTACACTGCAATATTTAGAGAATCCAAAATTATTAGAAATATTCGTAAAATTTTGTAAAAGTTACAGACAAATTTACAGAATTTGTGGATTTTACAATGTTACCCCAAAAACTAAGTACGTGAATTGTCTCATTGGGGTCGGTCCACGTCAATGTCAATCATGTGTTGCGGGCCACGTCTCAGATTTTAGGGCTAATTTTACCATAAACACATACTACTTAAATAAAGTTATTAGTGAACAAATAAAAATTCTATGTTAGAAATTGGCCGAGAATTTAAATTTGTAAAAAATTTAAGAAAAATTTTCCGTTTGATGCACTGAGTGTCACGTAATTTTGGGAAGGTTTTTCTAAACCTAAAAGTTGTTGTAGGCACTATAAACTAAATTCTAAAATTTAAAAAATTTGAAAAATTTGAATTCTAGCCATCTTGTAATGGTAACTTCAAACAGCTATAACTTTTTGCACCCTGTCGTGTGCAACCCAAATTTCATAAATTATAACGTAATTTTAAATTTCTAATCCACCATAAAAAAATTGGGACGCACACGACAGGGTGCAAAAAATTATATCGAGTTTTCTGACACGCATTAAAACATACAAGCTTATGTATGGGAATATTCCCAAAAATTATCAAAAAACAAGAGGCGTAAACACAACTTTCAGCGACAAAATTCAAATGTCATACCAGTAAAGATTATTTTTAACGCTGAGTTAAAAAAATGTGACTAAAAAAATGTAGTTATGACCGCGTCGACATTTAAAAAGTTAGTACGTGCTACGCCCACTGCTGGTGAGCACCACCATCAGTAGTGTCGCTCGGAGTGGAGAGACAACATCTCCGCTCTCATGACTCTCGCCCGATCGTGGGTATTGACGTGGACCGACCGGCTAATGAACAATTGTTCATTAGCCGGTTTTAAATGTGGTTTTAAATATTAAGCATTTCTTGTAAAAATGGCATATGATACACATAAACATACATACGCAGCACTACCACTTTGGTAATAAATATTACCAAAGTGGTCGGATCGTTCGTAGAGACAGAGTCAAATTGAATATTTTAATGCGTACTTACATTCAATTCCAAAATTCTGTTCAAAATCGTCCGACTTGCACATTTGGTTATCACCGTTGACTTGAACCCAGTCGCGATCTGGGCGACAAATCCACAAGTCCGGGTTGGATGAGGGTCCGTACGGATTGGTGACTATGCTGAAGGGGTTCTGGCCCTTAGTCTCTTTCGCAGAACAGGGTCGCCACTGTGGATAAATTTAAAATCTACATATGCGAAATTTTTTTTAATAGATAACCGTGCTCAGAGGTCAACGCCGACAAATTTTGCGACACCAATTTCACTGATCTTTCGGCGGGATAGGAAATATGATGAGTCGACCTCGGAATTCCGTTCACGGATCGTGAAATGTAGTTTTTGATACAAAATCTCAAAAAATTGTTGAAGGTTCGAATAGCAGTTGGGATTCAAAAATTTCGAAATTAATTGTTATGTACCTTATTTCAATGGCCTGACTATTAAAAAATTATAACCACGTTTTTCTCCTTACCGTAATAGATTTGGTGTCGGATCCCCCCACACAAACGGTATATCGCTGACTACTCTGTTGTTGGGTTGGAAAATCAAAACTTTTCACGATTCCATGATTGGCGTTGAAGTATTGAAGACACGACTTGTTTGGGGCTGAAAATTTGTCATAATTAGCGGAAAATTACTACATACTGTACTGTTATCTACTTATTATCACCGTATTTGCATAAATCTCACTATCTAATTTTCGGCGATATCGGCTTTCCAATAATCTCATAGAGACATAGAATAATCTCTGCCTCTCGCGAATGCGTTGAATTACATATGCAAATTAGATGACACGCACAAATAATTCCACAGTGTGTGTACAAATATGCTAATACACATATATTAATTACGCAATAAGGAAGAATTGCATGAAATTTGTGTCGCCCAAATTGCGGATGGTAAACTGCTCAATGTTTCAATCTCAATGGATCCAACCGCATGAAAGCTGAGGCACACTGCGCAAAAAAATAGTTTCAAGTTATAACCAATTTATTACATATTTGATAATTAATGAATGTGCATGTACTGTGCTGCCCGGTGAGGTTTCCACAGGTCGTAAACCCATCCGAAATTGTGGTGGAACCACGAATCGTTACATGTTCCGTGGCGCAGATACCATTAATTTTCGTTAGCGGGTTGAAACACAAAGTCGATAAAGTCCACTCTCACAGCGCAGAAATTGTGGTCTTTCTAAATAATGAGTAATGGGATGCAAAAAAGACTAATTTTAGAGTTGAAATATTTACACAAATTACTCACTTTTTTGGAATACGACATACGCAAATAAAAATTAAACACGTAAAATTAGAAAAACAGATATGCATACATTTTTAACCTCTTAATGGCGAAGTACAAACATTTTGGTAATATTTTATTTTCGTTTGACAACGAGCTATACACGAATATATGTACCGTATAAATTACCTTGACACACCTAAATTTAACACAAAAATTTCCAAAAAAAAGAGTATTTCCAAATAAAGGTATTTGTGCAAAACTTTATGGTAAAGTTGATTTTTTATGTGTATTTTTCTTCCAAAATTTTTGAATTCTCTTTGTACCAACCAATATTAAAAAGTGGACTTTTCGTGTTTTTCGTAACAAAAACCCAAAAATTTAAAACTGATTTTAAAGTTTAATTGCTTGCTATCAAGTGTGATTATGAAATCAACGTTGTACCTTATAAAGAAATTTTATTTAAAAATCCGTACTACATACGAAAGAGGGTTAAGGACGCCAATGTTTTAAATACATGTTTTCATGTATATATATACTTTAGACATTCAGAATATATATACTTTATGGGGTCTGGGACCACCCCCTGCAAGTCTAGTGAGGAAAGAACCAAAATCTGCAGTTGTCCAGAATTTAACACAGTAGTGGATTGGGAGCTAACACGGAAGCACAAATGGGAAAAACTCAAAAGTATTCTCCCGGCTCTATATTTGCATGGAGTGGTCCTATACCCTATAAAGTATATATATTCTAAATCCACTCGTCTAGACCTTTCCAACAATACCCCATTTATGTGGCTCCGTGACCTTTGACATTGTGACCTTTCGGGCCCCGAAAAAAGGTCACGTAGGCCAGTTTCGACTTTTTGGGTAATTTAACGTTTGTTTGTCTGCAAAAAGTCTACACAATATCAGAGATTGAAGCAAATCTAACCAACGATCATTTCGTCATACTTTTTGAGTGATCTACAAATAGCAATTTTCACGTCATTTTTGCGTCGTTGCGGAAAACCCCTGAAAGTTGGAATTTTCACGTAATTCGAAAAACACCTGGGGGTATTGATCCAAGGAGTGTAACAAAAAAATAATTTTGAATTTTCATCCACCTGTTCCAGAGATATCTTGCGCCGACTTTCCATCATTTTCAAATCCAATAATGCCCCCACCCCCCGGGGAAAATTTTGACCCCCTAAATTTTGGTCAAACCATAGTATTTTCATATGGGGGAACATAATGTAAGAGATAATTTTCACTTTTGAAATACTTGGCGGATTCCTTTGTCGAATCCTATAATTCTTACTCAATACTATTCGGCCGGCTTAAGGATTTCCCAGTGTTGGTTTATAACCTTGATTTTGCGGTACCGCTAGTAGTACATACTCCGCATTACCATTCTTTTTATGGCACCCTATCCACTTATCTCCCCCGAAAAACAGTTTTCCGAAAGAAATTCGTTTTAAATGCGGCTGATGAATGCAGACATATTTTATAAGACCATTAATTGCGTCACTGCATAATATGCATAGGCCTAATTGGTATTATACATCGCTCAATTGCTATAATCCTTATACGAAGCGAAATGACACACATACGTAATGTACATATCCTGTATGCCGGTGAAGATAGAATCAAACTTGGTATGATGCGCGCATGATATGGATTACATAAATTCGTTTTATACATGTACATACTGTTATGCAGTAGTTTATTAAATGCACGTACTCACTAGCAATAGCCCATGTTGATAATAATAGTATTAAAATTTAAAAATATAATAGGAATGATTTACTTTATCTGATAAACCTGCTGACCATGGACTTTAAAATTTTGCGAGATTCTGCAAATCAACTTTATTAACACGTGATTATTCCTAGCAAAGAGGAACGTGATTGTCCAAATGATTAGCACATTTCCTGCCCTCAGTCAGTTGCCAATCAAGGCTGAACTTTTTATACCACATACAACAAAATTGGTCGACCTGCCTCCCAATACATGGTTCCTTACCGAACAAGAGGAAGCAATTATGTGGGAAGATAGAAAAAACGAAATTTAGTGAATACTTGAAAAATTTATAAAGCTTTGCGGCAAGAATTTCTGTGAAAATTATAGAGTGAATAATTAAAGTATATAACAAAATTAATAAGTCCAATGTAAATAACTCGATATTTTCCGACAACAGATTTGCAGATGATAATTTTGAGCAAATTCACGATAATCGAACGGGCGTTATAAAATATATAAATAAACTGCGCTCATATGTATCATAAGGGACTGTGTGGAAAGCATGTGATCTGTTTTAGGGGGGGGGGGTCCTATGTATATATGTTTTTCGAACAAATGCAAGTATCGCCCACTTCTAAAATCTAAAATTTTGAAGAATTTCTCATCCAATGGCAAATGAATACATGTCTAAATATTAAACACAATAGTTTTTACATCAAATTATCGAATTATTTAAAACAAATGTGCCGCCGACTCGATCGCATCTTGTCTTACCGAAAGTATCAAATTTATCGTATGTGTCACCAAAATTACAAGATATGTACCTTTTGTACATCTCTTATACACGAAAAACTTGTACTCTGCCAACATTGGCGAAATGGTAACACTTTTCAACGACTTGACCACCCTGCTCGACTTCTTCCTCCCCTGCTTCGACTGACATATAGTAAACCGGGACAAAATTTGCAACAGATTTTGCGAAATATCTAGCACACTGTGCAAGCAGGGCATCATTACGTGAATTACGACCAAAATCATAACCGCGATGGAAGGGAATATGACATAAAACCAGATTGGCAGGGTCGCATAGAATTTTAAAGTTACAAAATTGCACAGCACCCCATTCGCTAAACCGAGACCTTGCGCAACTAGGCAAATATTTCCGATATACGTTTCCAAGTTTACGACTAAGATTTGAACTTGGCGGTACTGCCATTCCGCGAGCGTCCCGCTGATCCGAAATGGGCTGCGATTCTGTTCGGTAAAGAGCGCGTCCCGCAGCATGTGCAACGTGCTAATTGAGAAGAGCACCATGAAGGAGATGAATCGGCAGAGTTCGGCGGGCGCTGTGAAGATTAAGTAGAATCTGAAGATGTGCGGGGCGGGATGGGTGACGTTGAGCATGGACAAAATGTGGTAGTACGGGTCAAACTGGAAGTAAATTCCGGCCAGTGTGAATACAATTGGGTATGTGCTGAACGCCCAGCTGAATATGGTCAGGATTTGCCAGACTCGACTTTTTCGCAGGGAGTGATGGCGAGCTGAAATGTGGAAATATATATAAAAAAATTAGGAAATGTGAGAAATCGGAATTTTAATATGTATTGAACATCGGACGTTCTCTCGTTAACCCTTGCATATTATATAGCTAATTGACCATACATAAAAATAAAAAGTTAGCTCGTGAAATTCACAAAAACTCTGCTGGGAAGGACACGTTGCATTTTTTACTTCTCTTGCTTTGCAATAAATGTTACAAACCCTTAAGAAACGAAACACCGACAAGATTATTTTGCAAGCGATAGAAATTACAAATAAGTCATACAAACAACGTGAAAATCGCATGACAAGACTGTTTTTATATTTACATAGCTTTGTAAATTTACGAACTCATACATACATACATATATATCTTGTAAAGTACTAAAGGACAAATTATTTTCATTAAATTTCAAATTCACTAAACGTTTTGCAATGCGAAATATCCTCAGAAACATATAGTCCTGATTATGTCACAATCCCTTCAATTAGTAATTAATTAGATATTTACCTTGACAGCACTAAAAATATTGGTTTTATTTATGTACCTCGACTTTGCAGGATCTTGTCCATCCCGAGCAAAGCGTTCCAGCCCTTGACACAATCTTCCCCGTACAAAATCATTTCCACGTTAACCGCAAATCCAGCCGCTGATGTGGACAATTGTACCACAAACATGAATACATACGCGGCATGGAGATCTTTATAAAATTTGAAGAGTTGTGACAAAAGTATGACCACGAGACCACCCACAGTGCAGAGACCGAAGCCGGCAAAGGTGTTAAAATACCAGAGATAATTTTTAAATTGTCCCGTGGCGAAGTTGAATTTTTTCTTGGAAGTGCACCACTGGATCGGGGGCTCGGTAAAATGTTGCATCTGCCTAGCATAGACGTCAAATGCGGTAAACATGCCGGCATGGTCCATCCTTGTTTGATTAGTAAATGACATTAGAGAGGTTGCGCAGGAGTAAATCTTTGTGATTGTGATTGCTACACTCTTTAACTGGTATTGAATCATTACGAATCATTACCGAACGGAGTACATGAATATGTGACTCTATCGGCACTGGTATTAACGGGAATTACCGTTCAGTAATGTGGTGGTAATGAAATCGTTACCACTCAGAATCAAACTATAACTAATCCGGTAGGGAATTTTTACCAAATCAATACCACTACGGAATACATACAGTCTTAGAAATCCGGTATAGTCACGCAGGTATTGATTTCTCGGTATTAAATTTGCTACCGCTTGGTATTAACATTAAACCGGTCCGTAAAAATTTGATACCAATATTGTAAAACTTTAATACCTGGGTATTACTACACGGTATTATTTATCAATACCACGCTGGTAGAGTCATACAAATATATGAATACCGCTTGGTATTATTTTAATACTGGATTTCTAAGAGTGTATGTATGTGACTCTACCGGATGATTTACAGTGTACGAGGTTGTAAGATTACTAGTTGCTCGTATTTATTTTGATTTTATGTAGATGGATTACCTATGGTAACATTGGATGTAATCTACAAAAGGCGTTAGGACATGGTTTTGACGAATTCATACCTTAATTGCGGGATGGTTTTTAGTTGTAGAGATTTCTAACATTTTTTATGTGAAAGCCCATGTCTCAAACTATAGGTAAGCATATCTGGCTTCCGATTTTATGTACTCTGCGAAATGAGGAAAGGTCAAATTTGGAGAGGTGTCCTTTTTTAGTTTTCCAAACCAGTGTTCTTATAAAATGGCGTTGAACAAAATATTTTTTTCTGAGGTCCTGGTGCAAAAATCGTCTTTGCGACTATTATCAAGGGACTTAGCATGCTTTTCACTATATAAAACCACTTTTGTATCATGCTTATCTTTTAAGTCCCTTTTGTAGTCTAGCTTCATACTTGTCTTAATGGAATGCTCTCTTGAACGCAACTCCTCGACTTTTAAGGCCCCCACATTTTAGGACTTTGATGCTAAAAATCCCTAACGTGGTTTTTATCCAAGGTAGAAATTGTATGTTGCATTGTAAGTACTTTTGATAAAATTTTGGTTACACCTCAGGAAATGAGTTTCCATCAAACCCTATAAAATTGTTACAAAAGTTCTCCTCGAAATTGAAGCGGAACTTTAAATTTTTTTTAACTAATCAAAACGCAATAATTTTATTATTTTGTCACTTGTACCTTGTAGGTAAAATAGTTCTGCAGCAGGGAACACAAAAAAGTTATTAAAATTTGTTTTCAACAAAATTTGACCATTATTTTCCTAAATTAGTTCACGAGTTTTTTACTATTCCCCGTCAGCTGATTAGCTAGGGTCCTTCTCCAAAACTGTTTACACAAAATCTTCACTGTTTAATTTAATATTACTTGAGACACTTAGAGCTTTGCCCTCAATCTTCATTTGACCTAGTGGGTCCGCTTTAAAGGTCAGCAGGTCAATTTTCCTGTGCACGGTCCGATTGATCACTTTTCATGAAAACGTATCAGCGACGATGGAGGCCCAACGTTATGTAATTCATTGTGGATTCTTTTATTATTACATGCAATGATTATCTAGGGTTGTAATATTAACAATCATTCACCTCTGACCTCTTAGGTTATCATGCTATATGAGTAATTCAGTTTGGAAAGTGTTTTTTTGGCTCCTTCCAACTCTGGGGGCACTGGAGGGGGCATTTATAAAGCTATCGGCCCAAAATTTTAAATATATCTTTTTGAGAGTATTATCTTGCAACTGGCCAAAAATCAGTTCAAAATTCAACTCCCCGCCAGAGATATTCACCCGCGAATTCGTCAAAACCATGTCCTAACGCCTTTTGTATTTCCAGTGAAAATTACAATCACAATCAGAAAACCTATCAGTACAGCTTTGCTTAGCCCGAACCAGGAGTGATTAGTGTTTGTCAGTAGTTTTCCATAAAATTATGTGCTACTATTTTACACTAATTTGTAGGTTAACTAGCATCAATCTTTCGTACTACTAGGCTCCAAATTCTAAAAATATTTACTATCCTTGTCCTTGACTACTTCCCAGTGGGGGTCGCCTCTATAGCCCCTCTGGTTAATTTTTGTCATATTTAATTTCATATTATTTCATGAGAAAGCAGTAAGCATCTCTGGTCCAAATTTCAGCTTTCTATGCTAATTTCTAAAAATCGGTATGGGTCACCCCACAGGGTCGCTCTAGATAAAAATTTTACCAATTTCATGCCATATTCTTTATTTTTTAATACACCGCGAAGCTCAAAGGAGCAGCATCTGGAAATTCTGCCCAGTTTTTTGTTATTTTACAAAAAATAAAATTCACCAATTTTGGACACCATGTCAAGGTGATTGAAGTGTGCTACACCCACCCTGACATGGGAGGAAGTGCCTGCTCCCAGGAAAGTATTGGGTTGTGGGGGAGGGAGAGTGGGAGCGAGAGAGAACTTTCTCCACACGAAATGTGTGGAGAAAGTCCTCACCTCCGGCCTCCTCCCTTTTGCAACCCATATATTTATATTAATTATATAATTTTAATTATATGGACAGCCATAAGCCCAAATTTTGTGGGCTTATGGCTGTTCTACATTATTTTACTCACCTCTCTCTCCAGGAAATCAGCAGGAGAGGAGGAGATGGAGGAGGAGATCCTCAAACCTGAGGGCGAAGAGGGAGATTTACTTCTCCCCTCCGAGGTTGAGGAGTCACTCCTCTCTGATGAGGCGCATCTCCGCTCTGCGGATGCAGTGAGTGGAGGCCAGGGGGAGGCGATGGAGATGGGGGGCGATGGAGAAGGACCATTGCCACCACCCCAAATCGCCACCAGTGCCAACAACCGTAGGGTGAAGAGGAGGGCGAGGAGGCGGCGCGCGAAGGAGCTGCGGGCTTGGGGTGTGCCTTCTGCCCCCAAATCCAACGATGACGTCACTGCCACCGCCACAACCACCACCAACATCACGGCTCCAACCACTACTACAACAACTGCCACCAGCGCCGCTGCGACTGGAAGCAAGGTTTTCCCCTCTACCCCACTCGGAGGGGGGGGACAGAGTGAAGAGGGTCAATCTTCATGAAATTGACCCCACACTCAAAAAAGACGCTGGGTCTTCTTCCTCCACTACCACCAACAACAAGAGAGGCAGGGAGACCCCAACCTCCAACAATCCGAGGGAGAAGAAGAGGCCCTCTACCTACCGGGAGGTCGTGATTGAGGGTAGTGAAGTGGTCATCACTTATAAAGATGACCCTCACCGCCCTCTTTCTAAAAAAGACCAAGAGGCCATCCAGGTAGGACTTCGCTCTGCCATCGATGCGGCAGCAGCGACAACCCTGCTCAAGTTTGGTGGACTTGTGATCCGGGGTGGGGGCATGGTTCTCACATGCCGTGACCCCACCACCAAACTTTGGGCTGAAGCGGAGGTGGACAAGCTTGAAGGGGGGAAATTCGCCACCAGTGACCCCAAACCACCGGAAGCGGAAGCAAAAGTGAGTTTTTGGGTCAGGGAGGCGACACCACCTTTGGCCAAGGTACTCTTCCCCACTATCTCTCGACTCAACCAGGGCATGGACACGACCACATGGAGGATGACCCATTCTATAAGGTCAGGTCAAGGTTTTGTCTGTTTTTGTCGTATTCCTAAATCTGGCGTGGCGGCCTTAAAACCGCCCGCCGAATTTAATTATTATTTTGATGAGTTGGTGTTTCGGGTAACTGAAACACCCCCTCAAAATTAACTTCGCGTCATAACCCTCACTCACAATGACGAACACTAACATCACTAATATTACACCATCACACTCATCTACATCTCTTCGAACCGGGTTGTCATCTTTTAATATGACAACCAAAAGTGTGAACTTGGTGCAAATTAACTTGCAACACTCAAAAAGGGTACGACTTCTCTATGTCGTACCCTAGCAGAGTTGCAGACATACATATGCCTAATACAAGAACCGTACTGGTATAAAGGCAAAATACGAGGTCTGGGGGGTTGTGGCAACCTACATTATTTTTGTCGGGATGCCCACTCCAGCAGATCATGTATTATTACAAGTAGGGACATCAAAGTGTGGCCCTTGCTTGACTTATGCTGTAGAGATGTCACAGCCATCCGTACCCAGTGGGGGGGTATTGGAGAGGTAGTGATATCCTCAGCATACATGGATAGAAACTATGCATGCCCCCAGAGGAGATGCGTCAGTTGGTCTCATACTGTGAGACCAACGGTCTACCTCTGGTGATAGGGAGTGATACCAACGCACACCACACCATGTGGGGTAGCACCAATATCAACAGCAGAGGTGCACAACTATTGGATTACATTGCACAGGTGGATCTGCACCCCATTAATAGGGGACACAGAGCCACCTTTGTTGTATCGAATAAGAAAGAAGTGTTAGATGTTACATTTGTATCCTCCCATTTGCTGGACCGGATAAAGGCCTGGTGGGTCGACGACAACGAAAGTTGCTCTGACCACAGGTATATTCCGACCAGCCTAAGCCTTGGTCCACCTGACCCTATCATCTACCGGGTGTTAATAAAGTCCGATCCCATTTTTCCTGTAAAAAAGTGAAGGCTAGTATAAAAAAAAACTACCCGTGATACTTACAAAAAATGTTCGACATATTTACCTTAGTATTTGGTCTTGTTACCATTTACTTTAACCATGCCCTCAACTCTTTGTTTAAGGCTCTGTGCTAATTTTTCCAACGTGCCTCTGGAAATCGAATTCCATACATCTTGAACTTTTTTTTACTAGCTCTTCCCTCGTCCGGGGTTGTGGCTCTTTGTATACATTTTCCTTAAGTATGGACCACTGGTTCTTCAGGGGATTCAAATCTGGGCCGTTAGCGGCCCACACCCCCTTGCTCCAGACCGTTGAAACTTGCGTCTTGATGAGACTCAAACTCGCTTTTGCTGTATGGGCTATAGCACCATCCTGCATGAAAACTATTTTCTTTCATTCGGAAATATTTCCTTGTTCCCCATGCTATCGAAATAGATAGGTAATATTTTTTCCATATAATGCTTTGCATTGACTGATTGGCCTTTTGGTATGATATGTAGAGGGGTCACGCAACGTGCACAAAATCCACCCACTACCATAACTTTAAGCCCGAATTTTGGGATCGCTCTTGATGGTACATCCGATTTGTTTTCTGTCCTGTAACGAACATTTTGTTGGTTCAATTTTGGATATAGTTCAATAATAGATTCGTCAGTCCAAAGGATGTGACTGCGCAATTCTTCACCAAGTCTTTTTTCACTCAAATGGGCACTTTTCTGAAGGAGTTCTTCAAATTTCAGACGGTCATCGATATATTTTTGTGACATGAGAGGTTTTTTTGGTTAGTTTGTAAGCTGTGTGACCCCACTTCGTAGTTTTCACAAATTTTTGCACGGTCACACAGTTAATTTGCTTCTTCTTCTCTTTATAGCGTTTTGAGTCATTTAACTCCCTTGCTCAATTACGTAATGAACTACCGGTTTTCTTGCAAAGTCTGTTTTTAATCATTCTTTTTGTGGTAGGTGACACCTTTCTGGGTCGCCCTGGTCGCTTTTTGTCGTGGACAAAATTTTTATTCTTCCATTTCCAAACAGTTCTGCGGCTGCAGCCCAATTTTTGCACAATTTCTGTAGGTTTAAGCCCCTGCTGATGCAATGTTTGTATCTCAACTCTAAGATGCTCATGACTTACACGTTTAGTTGTTCCTCCCATGGTAAAAATTTGAAATAAATAACTTCACTGGTTCAAAAGTTCCAGCTGAATTTGTAACAACCACGCTCCAAAAAATGCATGGGATCGGACTTTATTAACACCCTTTATAGGGACAGGAAGAGAACAAGGTGGGACCTATACAAATCAGTATTAAAAGGACTAACGGAACTTGACCCTGCTAGGGCGTGCCCAATGTCATCTACGGAGGAGATTGAGGCAAGCGCTAGTAGGGTCAGTAACTTTATCCATAAATCATACGATGTGGCCTGCCCTGAAAAAGTACCCAAATCCAGGAGGAAGAGGGTACCTTGGTGGAGCCGTGAGCTGACTTCTCTTCGGAAGGAGGCTCGCAGGCTTTATCGGGTTGCCCGCTTCGGAGGAGAGGAGGCATGGGCAGAATACAAAGCTGCTCGTAACTACTACTCCTACGAAATGAGGAGGAGGAAAACTGCCTCGTGGAGAAGGTTTTGTGAGAGTGTCGAGGAGGCACCTGTTGCTGCCCGACTCTCGCGCATCCTTCGCAACGATGGCACAATCAAACTGGGATCACTGGACAAGGGTGATGGTGTTTACACCAGGACCCTTTCTGAGACCTATGAATTATTATTGGACCAGTCGTTCCCGAGGGACCCTCAACGGGTTCCATGGGAACCTGATCATAGTAAAGTAGATGATGAATCTATAAATCTGATGATTACATCTTCAAAAATCAGTAACATAATTAACTCGTTTGGCCCACTAAAAGCGGCTGGAAAGGATGGTATCTTTCCAGCCCTTTTACAGCATGGGTTAGCCGAGTCAATTCCGTATTTGGTTCCTCTCATGAGGGGGTGCCTGACCTTTGGTTATACACCTCTGAAGTGGAGAGAGTCCAGAGTGGTATTCTTACCAAAGCCAGGAAAGGAGAGTTACGAACGGGCGTCCGCTTGGAGGCCCATCTGCTTAACATCCTTCCTGCTCAAAACACTTGAGAAACTGGTAGATGGCTGGGTCCGCACGCCTGATCTTGTTGATAGGCTGCAGAGACACAGTCAGTATGCCTATATGAAGGGCGTTTCCACGGAGGCTGCCCTTCATCAGATCGTTAGCCTTGTTGAGGGGGCCCTTGACTCTAGCGAGTACTGTATTGCAGTGATGTTGGACGTTAAGGGCGCTTTTAATGAGGTTAGATCTGATACCATTATCCGTAGCCTTAGGAGGTTTGGCGTCAACGAAGTATGTGTTCGATATATTGAGCATATGCTTCGGACACGAACCACTTGGGTAACTGATTCTACTTACGAGATTGGGAGGGTGGTGGAGAGAGGGTGCCCTCAAGGGGGTGTCCTCTCACCGCTTCTCTGGGATCTGGTCGTAAGTGAAATTCTGGAAAAACTACATCATCGGTTCCCTCAACTGTACTCACAGGGCTTTGCCGACGATCTCACAACAGTGGGACGGGGCATTGACCTCGGTACAGTGGGGAGTCATGTGCAGAGAGCAGTAAATCTTGTTAGTGATTGGTGCAAAGAGGTGAGCTTGTCAGTCAATGATAAGCTTGCCCTGGTACTATTCACTAAGAAATACAAATTCATTGCTCCTGTGATCAAGTTGGATGGTATTCCCATCCCTTATCAAAAACAGGTAAGATATCTTGGGGTCTTATTGGATCACAAGTTGAACTGGGGCCCACTGTGCAGGGCTAGGGCACTAAAAGGTATGCGTGCCCTATCCCAGTGCAGGAGGGCCATTGGTAAAACTTGGGGTCTTTCCCCCAAAATTACAAATTGGATCTACAAATCCATAATTCGCCCGGCCATGGAATATGGGTCACTCTTGTGGGCTCCGGCCACAAAGGTGAAGTCCCACATGGCCCAGTTGCAAAGAGTACAGAGGTGTGCCATGCTTGGTACAACCGGTGTAATGTCTAGCACTCCTACTGCAGCCCTGGAGTGTCTACTGGGACTTGTCCCAGTGGACATCCGGGTTCAGCAAGTTGCACTACGAACGTACCATCGCCTCGCTCACCACGGCCAATGGAAAAAATGGGCCGGCGGTGATCGTACGAGGGCGTTAAAGCATAACAAGTTTGTCGAAATCATGGCGTCTGGTATTGATGAATTCCAGATGCCGTGTGAGAAACTTGTTAATCCGCCAGCAGAGAGGAACTTCGAAACCTCTATCTGCTCGGTGAAAGATTGGGAGGATGGTAGCGTGCCCATGAATGCCTCCGACGTGAACTGTTTTACTGACGGTTCACGGATGGGTGAGTGTTCGGGTGCGGCTTACTACTTCACATACAACAATCTTGCTCAGGAAGCTGTGAGGTGCTCAATTCCTCTGGGATGGGCACCCACAGTTTTCCAAGCAGAAATTATGGGTATTATCAGGGCTTCTGAAACGTTGACCGACAATACTCATAACTATAGCACCGTTGACTTCTTCATTGACAGTCAGGGTGCCATCAAAGCGCTCACTAGCCCATGGCCAGTTTCATCACTGACTTCTGAGGCTATTGAGATGCTTAATCATATTGGGGAGACTAAGAAGGTAACACTTCATTGGATCCCTTCTCACCATGGATTTGAAGGAAATGAAGTGGCTGACCTGTTGGCCAAGGAAGGTACTCTTACTGGGTACCTTGGCCCGCAGCCCTCTATTCCTCTATCCAGAAGCACTGTAATCTCCAGCATTGTAAACTGGGCAAGATTGCAGCATATCAAATCTTGGGAAAGCAGCAACTGTTTAACTTCTAAAGCTTTTCTCTCTGCCCCTTCATCGGGGCTTAGCAGTAAGCTTTAACCCTAAATCGGAAGAATCTCCGATCAGTAACACAAACCTTAACCGTGCACTGTACTTTAAACGGGCACCTCAGAACAATGGGATTAGTTGATGAGGCCATGTGCTTATGTGGCCGTGGCCCTGAGACTGTATTTCATTTTCTTGGGTCCTGCGACAAGTATTGTGCCCTAAGGTCAGAACTCTTTGGGAGGCATGAGTTGCCACCAGAGCAAATAGTGACTATGTCTCTGCCCGATCTAATTCAATTCATAATCAGATCAGGGCGGTTTGTAGGTCAAGTTAGATCTGTAAATCGTGAGAGTCATGACTTAGCACAGTAAAGCGGTGTATACGGGGAGACTGCAATAAGCCTTTAGTGCTTGCGCAGCTGACGGTCCTGTCCAACTATGGCAGGATCGTCACCCCACCAATACATACATACATGTCATATTCTTCCGTTAAGACCCATAAGCAACTTATCCACCAAATTTCAGCTCGATATGACGATTTTTAAAAATCAGTATGGGTCACCCCTAGGGTCCCTCAAGATGAAAATTTTTCTAATCTGAAGTCATATTTATCTATTAGGAGCCATTAGCAACCTCTGTGCCAAATTTCAGCTTTCTACGACAATTTTGAAATTTTGGTGCATAATACCCCACCCACTCCGAAGACCCCCACCGGTCAACCACTTGACCGATTTGGCCCATCTTCGAACTCGTTTCCTAACTTTGTCCAATATGCATATGGTGAAAATTTCAAGTCAATCGGTCAACTCGTTCAAGAGTTATCGAAAGACAGACGGACAGACAGACAGACAGACAGACAGACAGACAGACAGACAGACAGACAGACAGACAGACAGACAGACAGACAGACAGACAGACAGACAGACGGACATGACAATTACATAAGCCCTGGTTCGGGCTAAAAATTACTTTTGTGCAGTCTCTATATTTATGAATATGTTACGTCACTGGAATTTGTTTCTTGTGAGGAAAGAGGACGTCTCGAAAATGTTTAAAGATATTGCGGTGCATCGAAGTCAACCGGATGGATTTGATTTGAATTTCGGCCCGCCCCCAATGTTAATCAAATGGGCACGTGATTTTGGTCCGTAGAAATTCTGTCCGGTTGACTTCGATCCACCGCAATAATTATGGATATTACACAAAGTATTTATAAATTCTGGATTTTGCACAATTTAGAAAGTTTTGATTTTGCACTCAGTGGAAATTCTGATTGATGACCCAGTAATTTTTACAACAGACAATTAGGATTTATATTTAACTTTCAAACCAGTGTATGTATATATGTTATTTTCTCTTAATAGTGCTCAACAAAATTTACAAAACTGGATTGTTGGATTTTACGTGGATTTCTTTTATACTGGTCGATCAATCGATCTGCACTGTTATGAAAAGGCATTTCACGTCGAATATTAATAAATTGGTTAATTGAATTTGCAAAACTATATGCAGTATTTATCTACCGATTAGACAAGGGCAACCATAAATAAAGTATACATAATTCCATCGACGAAAACTTGCTGGTTTATTTAAAAATTATTACGCCAGAAGCCGTTGGGTATTGTTCACCTAAGGAATTATGTATATTTCTATGTGCACAAAATTCAGGCCGAATTAAGCTACCTTCTTACATAAATATGTTGACTATGTAGTCAGCTATTAAGCCATGATTTGAATTTATTGCACAAATTTTATCATTTAATTATATTAAAAGCCAAAATTTGGGCATAAAAATTGGGCATAAAATTGTGATCAACTTTGAATCCAGGCGTAAATAGAGGATACGTCATATGCACATACAGTGGAATTATTTATGTTAGTCACCTCATTTGCATACATAATTGACACATAGGCGAAACACATGGAAACAAGGAAAGCCCTTATCGCCGTAAAAGGGGCATAGTGAGATTTATGCAAGTGAGGTGATACTCAATAATAATTTTAGAGTACTTCCATGCGTTATGCTCAATGCTAAAATTTCCTCATGGATCTCATGCATTATTCGCTAGCATTTCTATTAATTAAACGACTTTTAGCTTTTTCAAGTTATAGCGTCTCCGAGAACGATAAATACATAAATTAATTTTACGGTTTGATTGCGTCACCCATCTATAAACTCTTTCGAGGGTTGTTTGCGGCTAACTTTTTTATGATACATAAAACCAAATGCAAGACATACAAAAGTAAAGCCAGTTATATAAAACCGGGAGGCCAATGTCAAAACACTCAGTTAGTTATGTTATTTCGTTACGACGCAAAAAATACACTAGCGGCAAAATGTAACGCCCCCGGGTGGGCTCGAACCACCAACCTTTCGGTTAACAGCCGAATGCGCTAGCCGATTGCGCCACGGAGGCGAGCGATGAATAATTAACGACTAAAATAATGTCAAATTTTCAAAAATTATTAGTTCATATATCTCGTATGGGACGTCCATATAGTACGTCGTCGAAAACGTAGGGAAGTAGTCTTAGATTAACTATCTTAAGCTTAACATGGCGAAAACTCTGCGTTTTTGATGACATCATACATGTACATACATTCCCCTATCAGCACTAATTGCTTATTTACCTAATTACTACTAATTAGTCCCTCATTAGGGCTCTCTGCTCACTGTAATTACGATGGCCAATGCACTCATTACACCTTTCCTTGTAAATAGAACACCCTAACGGTCTCATAGGTCATTAATTTTTGAAAATTTGACACTATTTCACTCATTAATTATTCATCGCTCGCCTCCGTGGCGCAAACGGCTAGCGCATTCGGCTGTTAACCGAAAGGCTGGTAGTTCGAGCCCACCCGGGGGCGATACATTTTGTCTCCATGGTAACGCTTCATATTTTTTGTGTTGCATTGCACTATTAAATTCATAATTTGTGCAACCTTCCGCAGCGCTGAGGATTTTTGAGGATTGCAATTTTTTCAACAGTACCTGATTTGAAGCTGAACTAGTGAATATTTTTTTTGATGACTTGTCATTAACGTATAGGTACACTATTATAAGTAATCGAGTATAAGAATATGGGAGGTGTTGAGGTAAAACATACATAAAAATACTAAAAAAATCGTAAATATATTAAGGTCCTACTTCTTATACAGCTAATAAAACTTTAGAACGGAAAACTAAGATGATGCTTTTGGATGAAATAAATCAGCGATGAAGCGATTATTGCTAAACTAGCAATTTCATCATAATTTCATACAACTTGCATGAATGCAAGGCGTGCATTAAAATTTGCATGAAAAATATTACTCGACTTTGTTCGCATGAAAATCACAACCGCCAACCAAACAACACATGTTCAATTTTCATAAAAATGTGCACCTCTTTGGTCATTGTTTTAAAATATTGTGTATTGTTAAAATAAAATAATATTCAAATTTCCATGTATAACAATATTCGTTAAGTTTATATTTACATTCTCTTGCCTAACTGTGAACTGAAAAGGTGGTAAGTAAGATTAGACGATGATCACAAATGCAAAACATTATTGTTCTTATAATAAGAATCTTATTTAATCTTGGTTTTAATTTCAAATTTTAAATAAATAAATAGAAATACAAAATCATGGGTCGCATAAGCAAACGGAAACGACACGTGCAGAAGTTGGCTCAGCGAAGGGTGGCCATATCACGTGACAAGAAACAACGAGATTATCAAGTTTCCTCAGTATTTCCAGGTACATTTTTCGTCAAATTTCAGAACGTTCTTTTTTTACTGTTTAACTTTTCAAAATTATTGCAGGAGAATTATCCACCGACGAGGTAATCGAGGCGATAGAAGAGGAGGAGGACATTATTGTCCCGATAATCTGTATCATTTGCTGTTGTCCTGTTCCCCAAAAGAACAAAAAGTATCCCACCCGAGTGAAATTTCTGCTGGGACACGTCGTCCCATATTCGCACACACACTTTCGCCAGGAAGAGATTGAACAGCACATCGACCTCTGTGCCTCATGTGTGCGTCTTGTCGGCCAAGGGGAACAATTACATGGCGCGATTGTCCGCCTGGAGAAGGAGTTGGACCAGGTGAAGAACAATGTCAAGAAATTGGTGCAGAATTCCACCCTCGCTAAGCAGGAGGGGGAGGACGGGGAAAAGTTGGTGGTGGAAAAAATTTACAGAAATATTCGCGAACAATTGTTGAGTGGTTAGTTATATAATTTAATTTTTGATTAGTAGATTTCCTGATTTTTAATTATTTATTTATCACAAATTTGCCTAGACTTCGCTGGAGAGGAGGACCAAGAAAACTTTTTCGTCGCGGACTGGGCAGGAGTAGACTTTGATGAGAATGAAGAACAGCAGACGGAGAATATTTTCAGAGCGGAAATTGGAAATGATCCCTTAGAATTTGGAGAGGATTCAGTAGTTGAAGAATCTATTGCGAATTCAGATTCAAGTATTGAAAATATAACCAGTGCAGATTCAAATATTGCGAATTCCATCGCTGCAATTTCAAATTCAGTAGTTTCTGGTGTTAAACAAGATTACAGAAATTTTCCAGAATTTCAGAAGCTACACAAGGGCAAAGTTGTAGCTACGTATTCGAAAACGACTCCTAAAAGAAGCATTGCTCCAATCAAAATTAGCAAGTTATTGAAGGTGCAACACAAAGATAAGAAAAAATATATCCCAAAACCAAGGTGAGGGTCAAACAATTAATTGGCGAATTAATTAAGTAACTTATTAGTTTCAATTTGTGACACACAGCTTTGAAAAGTCTAAAATCCCGACAGTAAAGAAACCTAGTGTATTAATACATCAAACGGGGTAGGTTTTTACTGTAAATAAAATTATCACCATATTTAAAATACTTGTTCTCCGTTTATGCAAGCAGGATTTTTGGTCACCTCGTGACCCCGTCGAAGACTGGAGGGAATTTTAGCCTGCCCTTAGTCATTGATGAACCGATATCGGTCCCGGAGGTTCGAAAGCTACCTGAGCTCACCACCCCCACAAAAAGTGGGAATTATCCTTGTGCCATTTGTCCAGATAGGTTCGATACCCCCGTGGAGGCCACTTTACACCGGAAATTTATTCACCCAGGTACACACACAATACGACAAAGTTTCAAATATTTAGAGTCGCAAACTATCATGAAGCTCAACTCAAAAGATTGGCGAGATTGGCAAAATATGATTTGGCAAACCTACCAGTCTATTTTGAGTAGAGTCCCTTTCAATCATTTCGCACGTAACAATATGCTGAATATGACAAAAATTCTATCGTTTTTCAGTGGATAAAATTTTCTCGTTGTACACACTAATTGATTTATTTGATGACCTAGGTCTCACCCTTTGCGCTAGTCCAGTTCTAAGTCTCCAATACGGAAAAATATTCAGATCTTGCGACGTAAAACGTCACCGGATAGAAAGTCATCCACTCCTTCGGTGTCCCGAATGCAGGGAATCGTTCACCTCCACGGACCGATTAGCGTCTCACGTGGAGACAGTTCATCACCCGGACGGATCTGCGTTACCACCACTGCCAGAATTTGGATATGATGTCAAATTAATCCCGTGGGTGATCCCGATGACGAAGGATGAAATCCGAGAAGCGACCCGGGATCAAGGATTCTTTCGCGTTAATTTAACCAGGGTAGAAATTAAGGACACGTCTCCGCAACACGTGGTCGTCGAGCAAGCTATTGGTGAAAATGTTGATGAAGCAGTCCCCTCTGGTTTGGTATCTCAAATGACGAACGAATCAAACAATGAGCAAGAGTAAGAAAAATGGCATATGAACTAATTATTGAATTTATGCAAATTTGTGTCAAATTCATGGAAAGAAAAATATTTTTTAAATTTCTATCCATAGAATTCTGAAGAATGGGACGGATTCTGTAGCAAAGAATATTTCCACCACTCCAAATGCGAACGTTTTTTCTACCGAATTAACTCAACCTGGTAATTTTAATTTTAATAATTAAAGTCTTTAATTAACATTTACTATGATCCATAACGGACAAATAACGAACAATTTCTTCCCAATTAGTTCCACTGAAACTAAAGAAAAAGAAAATTATTTACAACTGTGGCGTCTGCAATACAAAATTCCCCGTGCAATCCGATCTCCTCCAACATTTGGCTGATGCGCACAATCAAGCCCCGAAATTCGGTTGTTTTGTGTGTCTCAAAGAATTCACTTCGCTCAGTGAATGCGAAGCGCACGTTTTATCCGACCACCCTGACACCAAAGTACACAAGCAAAAGGTCAAAATGAACACACGAAACATTGACAAGATCCCACAAAATAAGTATCGGATGTGGCCCTTTATGTGTAAACTGTGTCGGTTACGATTCATCTCGCTTCCCGTGCTACAGGAACATATCAAATCGGAGGATCACGTAAAAACGGTGGAATTAGGGCGATTGGAAACTTGCCCACGACATGGGTTCGTGAACTTTATTTATACTCGGCGTACTCACAACAATTTTCGTGAAAATTTCCAAACATTTTTCCTTGAAAACCATGATGTTTGGTTTTGCTCAAAAGTTCCCCAGCAAATAGGGATGTTTTTATTTCGTAAACTTGTCTTCTCCAGATAGAAATTATAGAAATCCATGGAAACAAATGAAAAAATCAAAATAATGAGGGTGTTTTTTACGAGTTCTCATCGTTCATGAGCATAAAACGAAGTTCGAAAAAATTTTGGCTTCAATTGCGAACTTGCGCATCTCTAAGGCTCTTAGTTATTTAGTTCGCAATTTTAAAAATTATATTGCTATGCGAACATGCAAACTCGTAATGGATACCCCCAATGACTGGGTTTAGCTTTGTCAAATTTAAGATTTGCGAAATCTCACAAATCTTTTGAGGTTGCTTGTTATTTACGATACGACCTCGTTCGTCGTGAGTACGCCCGTTAAAAATCTCGCTATTTTTTTAAATTTATGATATTAAATAAATCTATTTAGATGCGAGGACAAGTATCGTGGCCAAGCAGAGTTGGATTCTCATCTTGCGGAACACAGGAAAATTAAATGTCCCCAGTGCCACTTTAAATTTGCAGATTCCAACCTCCTCCTACACCATCGGGTCCGATGTCATAAATACGTCCTCACAGAAGCAGAATCTTTACAGCCAGTTGTGCATCCATGTCGTGTTGAAAATTGTGGAAAACTATTTTCCAGCTTTAACCACAAAGCGCGACTCGCAAAGCACATGGCGAGCACGCACGGAATAGGAGAACACACGTGTCACCAATGTGGCAAAGTTTTTTCAGAATTGTGAGTCATTCTAAAAAAATCTATTTGTAATTTTGTGTAAATTTATTCGGATCTTTACGAAATTGTGAATCTGGTAAAATTTTGAGTAAAAAATCCGTCTAATTGTTGAGGAAATTCCCGCAGGCTTTGGTACATAAAATTGTAAAATCTGTAAGTAATGAAAACTTGCAAACTTTTGCAAATATTTCTCATGAAACTTCCAAATTTTGTAAACTTACTCAGATCAAGGGCATCATGATTTACATATATATTGTTTTGTAAAGTACATACAATTATTTTACAGATTTTACAAGTTATCAGTGACTCACCATGCGAATTGGTGAAATTCGCATTCATTGTAAAATCATAAATTTTGAAAATAATTTTGCACAATTTATGTAACTAACATCCGACCGTGGGTGCGATTTCCGGTTTCATCCCGGCAAACGGGGGGACAAAATCCCGGAAATTTTAACATGGGCCTTATGAGAAAAGGTCCCTAAAAAAAAAAAGGTCCTGCCCCCCGTCTGTCCCGGCGAACGCGTTCGCAGGGTTTTTCGCACCCACGCATCCGACTGAACAATTAATTTGTGTAATTAATCTGAAACGCATTTAGTTATTTGACTCCTTTATTCCCAGGCGTCTCCTCAATCACCACGTGAAACACGTGCACGACAAGGTGCCAGGAAAGCATATGTGCGACATTTGTGGGAAACGTTTCACTAAAAGGCGTTACCTTAACAGCCATCGACCAATTCATGGCGAAGAGCGCCGTTTCCTTTGCTCCGAGTGTGGAAAATCGTTCAAAACCAGTACGAGTTTAACAATTCATAAATACTCGCATGACCCGGAGCGTTGGACGAAACATTATCCGTATCGGATTCTAGTGGAAAAACGGCTTCAAACCCAGAGAAAAAGAGAGGCAGCGGCAGCATCGATTTCCGGTGGTCCAACTACTGTAACGAAGAGGAGGACGCGAAAATCCAATATTTCCGGAGCAGAAATAGTCGACCAATTTGTCAGTACTGAAGAGGAGGAAGTTCAAATGTGAAATTCAATAGTTCGGTAATACCGAACTTCGGTTCCAAGCAGGAATTTAATGTTATTTATCTCACCTATATTTTTTTTTGCATGAAAGCAAATACTTCTGTGATAATATAATTTGTACGTTATTATTATTATTGTTTAACTACATATATTATTCATTACTTGAAAACAAGCATTGTGTTGGAGTGAGTGAGTTAGAAGTGCAGCATATTTGACGTTATAAATTATTTATCTATGTATTTACATATTTATGTGTAATAAACGGCAAATGTATTTACTTATGGTATATAAGTTGATAGATATATATGTAATACATGAACTTAAATGTTCTACATATTTACATGCATGCGAATATTTGTCTCCCAAATAATCTTCAAAATGTCAGTGTTACACTAAACACATAGGCCAACCTGACATACATCCAGAAGTATTTGTTCACTTTTAAAGCTATGTAAATAAATCTGTATTTTCTCATTACCAGGAAAATTCAGGTCGTTTAAAACAAACGTTATTTTTATAAGTACAGCTCAAACTATGAATTTAATAATGTCGTTAAGATCTTTGTGTGTATGAATGCATGTATCGGTACATATGTACATACATACATATGCAAATTATTATATAACTTCTGGTACGTGCAACATTTTTATAATTCGTGATCTAATTTAAACAGCATCAATATGAGTATGTACAAATTTACATATTTCATAATCCGAACCAGCTTCCTCTCACGATAAATATGTAAAGGGTTCGGATTTATTTTCTCCCCAGTGAGTTTTGACTCCCCGCGCGGAGACATATTCAGCTGCTATTTCTGAACCTGTTTATGCTTATCTTTGAAAATTTTACCATGAGTAGTCCGATACCATAGGTCGATCATGACCGTCATAGAGTCCTGATAAAACGTTTAGTTGCGCAGCAATTAAACATTCTAGAAAAATCGGAAAAATTATGATGCATCCAAAAAACGGTATGACTACGGACGATCAGAAATTTTGTCATATACAAAAAGCGGTCTAAGCGACCTAGTACGAAGTCACCAACTACAAAAACAACAATTAAGCTCAAGATTCGTCAGGAAACGGAAGTTGGGTACTTAATTGTTGAAAAGAGTTAATTGACTCAAACCGGTTAAAAATTAAAAACATGCAAATTTACCATACTACAATTCAAAAGTTTACAAAATCGACGAATTGGAGTTACACTCCTCCTATACCAACCCAGGAAACACCAATATCTCATAGAATCATTGATGACCGTCTTAAATTTGAGGAAATAGACCAAAAAAGTGGCGATTTTAGTGAAAAAATGCAAGGTCAAGAACCAGGGAGTCATTTCCTGGGGAGTAATGAATCCCCAATTGAGCTATATCTAGAATTGAATCTGCAAAATATGAGATACAAAACCGACAAAAAATGGCATGTACCACCGAAGCGCGTCTCAAAATTTGAATCTAAAGTTATGGTAGGGTGTGTTTTTTTGCTCTTTTCCCATATTATGCAAATAGGGCAAGATTTGCATGCAATATTTTGCGCCAAAAATTCTACCTAAATAGTTTGATAGCATGGTAAATGAGGAATTGTTTCCAAATTTTAGTAAGTAGTTTTCTTCTAGGATGGTGCTTCAGCTCACACAGATGACGGTAAGTGAGGGGCAAACTAAAACGGTTTGGGGTAAGGGGGTGTGGTCCGATAAAAATCCGGATGTTGGTGTTTTGGAGAACCTATAACCTTTACTTAAGTATGATGTGTATAAAGATCCAAAACCACGCACAGCAACAGAAATAACAATGAAAGTTCAAGCAAAGTTCAATTTCAACAAAAAACTACTTTGAAAAATGATCACTTAGCTTCAAGCAAAGGGTTGTGGGCGTGGTTAACGTTGGTGATTGAAAGGCCACACACTAAGGCATGTTTGAGGAAAAAACTTGATTCCCTTCGTCACACAGTTTTGAGAAATAAGCTTACGTTTTTTGGCTAGAGAAAGTGGGGAGAAAATAAATCCGAACCCTTTACATACATAAGCGCATACATACGAATGTATGTACATATACATATCGTGTCTTATGGTACATAATTTAATCCTAGACAGTCGTGCTCATTAGGCTAATTAAATGATTTCAGTCTTTGTAGGACTTGTCAAATTTGTCAGTTTCATTGTCTATGGACACGTGCAGGTAAAAATATGTTATGCAACATATTTACATACACACGTACTTATCATTAAAAAAACGTTATCATCCAAATTACCTCGTTTTAAATTTATCTGGTTCATATTCCAGGAAACAATCAGACTATGTTCTCGGGGTGATCAAAAATGATGTCACTTATTTATTTATGAGGGAAACCTGCTCACAGTATTTGCGCCACGTGCTAAAAAATGGCACAACCCGTGACACGTGGAGAGGATTTTTTATTACTAAATTGATGGACAGCCCCTTACGTTGCATACGTGACCACACGGATCATTAGTGTGCAACTTGTTATAAATAGGGTAATAATTACCGTTCTGTATTTCATTCATGTACATATTTACATAGTTGGCGATAGTGTATAATTTAAAAAAAAGTTATGGCGAACCGATATTTCTGCATCGTTATCCTCCTAGCAATCGGAATCGTGAGGGTAAATAATCTATTTACATATTAACTTCATTAGGCAAAAAATACAAAAATCTGTAATTTTCTACATCTCGTTAAAGGTAAATGGGGCCAAAATTACCTGTACGGCAAGCAAGAAACCAAACTTGGTCGGTGTAGCGCCGAAATTTGCAAAATGTTTGCCTTATGTTAATCAGCATGAAGGAGTAAGTAGTCAATTAAGCATGCAAATAATCGAAACCATTACCGGGTGGTGATCGTGTATAAACCTGTCTTTGTCCAAGTTGATAATGCATATACAGTGCAACGCGTTTGGAATTTTGCATAATCCATTGATGCAAATCTGGCATAGTCAGGCAGGTATTGATTTCTCGGTAACAAAGTTGCTACCGAGTTGATAGTATCTCTGTAAAATTACTCCGGTGTATAAAAATTTGTTACTAATGGCAAAACTTTAATACCGAGCTATTACTACACTGCGAATTACTTATCAAGACCGCTTGGTATTATTTTAATACTGGATTTCTAAGAGTCTATGCAATTTGTCTCATGATTATTTTTTTGTGATCAGAGAGTAGGTCGATGTGTCCTGGAACAAATTTCGAAACCGATCGATTATCCGAAATCCTTAGCATATTTGAAATCCGTTCTGCCGGAGAAGCAAAGAAAAACCGTGGAGAAGGACTTGTCCCCTTGCATTCCGAAATTGAAGGAGTGCAAAGATTCGAAATCTGATCCGGAAGGAGACTCATGCACCCCGGTGACCAAATGTTTTATGACATATTTGAACGTGAGGCTTTACATATTTATTTAAATGAGTTTAGAATTTTATGTTTTTATAAATTATATTTCATATTTTTAAATTTATGATGATTTTTTTTTTAAATATTTCAGAAAATGTGCAAATAACTCTCATAGGGGAGCGTTAGCACATGGGGATTTTGTAACTTCTCAACATGCACTCATTAAATGTATTATAAAAAAGAAAATCTAATTGTTTGTATATATGTATTTGCATTTTTATGACTAAATGAAAACTACTTTTTGTAAAGAAAAATATATTGGGGTATTCATCATGGCTTTGGATCAAATTAAAAAGAAAAAAAAACAAAGTTCACAAGTTCGCAAAAAAAATTGGGTTGAAAATTCATTTTTGCGAATTTATGTATGCATCTCCAAGGCCAGTAAATATTTAGTTGGGAAAAATTTGTTCACAATTAGGTTACAATATTAATATACATAAACATGAGAACTCCTAATGAATATCCCCCATTTTTGTTAATTCCTTTGTGAAACATGACAAAAATGTTATACAAAAAATGGAAAAATATTGTTACATAGAAATATGTTCCACGTAAATTGATACAACTTCAGATTGTTCATAGACATTATTTTGTTAAAGCTGGATCCCCTTTTCTTCCTAGGAAACAACACGTCATCCCGTCCGTGCATGTGCCCACCAGGGAAGGGATCAGGTTACATTGCGCCCTGCACACAGACCAGGACATCCTCGCTCCATTATTGTACAGGCATTGTTGTCCTTCTGAAATGATTAACACGGTTTCCGGTTTAATAAAGAATTCAACCTTTGTTTCTCCTAAATTGAGAATTCCGGAGAAGCAAAACTTTGAATTACATTTATTTATGTATTTATGTACCTTCTTGACATTGGCCACACTGAAGAAAAACAGTCATCCCCACCAGGAACAAAATTAGGAACCCTTTCGCCCACATTATTTGTCGGGAATAATGGATCACTGGTACATATAAAATTGAGAATAAATTTGTAATTAGGTTTAGCAGATAGCTTATTTATGACAAATTTGACCTAAGCTTACTTACGTTTTAATGGAGATTTATTCACACGAAATTTTCTGTATTGCGTACGTACTGAGGAGAGTTTGTAATTCGAAGGTCTTATTTTAATTTGAGGAGCATAAGTCGCTTGGACAAGGACAAATGATGGCAATACCGTAAGTATGAAATTAAAAGTAGCCTACCCTACAATAAACCGTTACATTTAAGCAGAACCGTTAAAAAGGTAGGGAAGCGATTCAAACATTTACATACGCATGTATGGTATGTATGTAATCAGGTATTTATGCACAAAGTGTGTACATATATTTAGAATTGTATACAGTTATGAGACGACATATGTAAATACATAGAATTAAACAAACAGAATAAATATGTAAAGGTTCTGGAGAAAAATATCCTGAACATGTACATATGTATGTACATAAATATGTACAAGTGAATTTTGTTATCATATATACGATTATTTAGACAGATTTATACACTTTTTTACGCCGAATGTGTACAAAATCATCGCTTCCAATTTTTTTCTTTCAGGTGACTTACTAAAAAGCCAAGATTTTCGATCAAATCATTTTTACTTTTGGTGATGTATGTATTTATGTACCTACATACAACTACGGTTTCATGTTTTAACAGAGTAATTGACTTAAGGCTACAGCAAGAAAACGAATTTATTTAATCGGCTTGGTTAAAAGTTTTGAATAACAGAAACAAAACTTTGTCAATACCTGAATCCTCTAGTTTTTCAACCAACTTTCGAGTTAAGGTTAATTACTTATTTACTTATCTATTGCGGACAAACGAAATATATAAATATATGAATAACTGATGAGAATGGATCATTGCACTCTAAAAAAATCTATTACCAGATTATCACCGAGTGGTGAATATATAGATATATCTATGTGTCGCTTAACTGGATGGTTATCATATGCATATACTTATGTATATACCGCTCCGCTCGGTTGGTCACCGCATGGAAATAACTCACCACCTGCTTGATGAAACTTCATCACCACCATGAAGACGGCTAAAACAATCACGATCACTAGGGGGCCACGTCTATCACCAGAATTCTTAGAGTGTACCATCTAATAATATGACAAGTTTGAAATGATTTGCCAAGAAGGTTGCCTTTATAACTATGTGAGTAGGCCTTTGTAACTAATTTGTGCATGTGGAAACCATTTTTTAAACGGTGGATGATTGCTTAATAGGAGGAGTTATCATAGTCTTTCGTATGTACATATCAATGTAACGAGTCCCGGGAAAATCAGTATATACATGTATCTGTATTTCTGTATATATGTACATAAGTACAAAAAACTTTTACCTTAAAACTTTCACATTAAAACTTTACCTTAACTGGAAAATTATTTAAAACTAAAGCAACATTACCCATTGCTGGTTTATCATAATATGCAAATGTATAGAGTTATTTGGACACGTAGACATACATAAATTACTTATTTAGTGCTGAAATAACTACATATGTACATCCCTACCATTCGCCAGCATCGATCCGAATCGGTACGACATTAATGCCCGACTAGATAGCCTCACTAATTTAAATACAAACTGATCTATGTAATCTGTTAAATTGCTAAAAGCCATTACTCCAAAGCAAATCACGTTATAAATTCAGTATTAAAATAATACCAAGCAGTACTCACGCATGACTTTACCAAAGCGGTAATTCCGGAGTTAAGTACAGCTCTGCATTAAAGTTTTACCACAGCGGTAACAAATTTTTACAATCCGAGATATTTTATTAATACCAATGGTACAGGCTGACCCAACTGTGCAAACCCGTTTCGCGTCGATTTCACCGAATTTGATAAGAAAAATTGCAAGTTGAATTCGGGGTGCAAGGATAAATCTAGCATGTATATTTTTAAATTACATGCACCCATCCCCTTTTCAGAAATTTGAGAAGGAAATTTGAAAAAATGTGAAAGTCAATGCACACTGGGTAAAACAAAAATTAGACCACAGGTTGCATTTGCCAATCTAATTTCCCTGCCCCTACGAACATTTTGATGCATCAAAAGTTTCAAAATTTGAAAATTGGCGGTTTTTTGTCATACACAGAAATCGTTAAAAAACGCATTGTTCCCACACTTTTACTTCTGACAACCTGATGCCAGATTTTTCTACCTGAGAAGAGATACATTTTCACCTTTTATTGTCCGAAGTAAAAGTGTGGGAACAATGAGTTTTTTGGGGTCAAAGTTTCTAAAGGAGTGGCTTATACGGCAAGTGCCGTAACAAACTTATGGCTGCCTATGAAAAAAATATATAGATAATTGCAATTACTTAAGTTATTAAAATTGCCCCAAATTAAAAACTAACGCTCCTTTGAATTTATACTGATGATATCCAATCAAGACCACCATACGGCACTGTGAAGTCACAGTATGCAGTGGTGGTGGATACCCACCAGAATCCGAGTTTCTCACTTTCTCTTCTTTGAATATGGAAACCGGGTTTGTTGCACAGTTGGTCTGATTTCCCTCCAATAAGAAGAAACTATGTAGAACACCGAGAAATGAATAGATCCATGCCTGGCTCTATGTCAAATTTCTAACAGTGTAGTTTAAAGAAAGTTAATAAACTAAATTCATTTGCATATTTAAAACTCCTAAGCGTACAAAATGGTTAATTCGCCAGCAAATTTTTCCGATACGGCACCTCCAGTAAGTAAGGGAAAGGTAAATTCTAGAAAGGTAAAAAGTCCTGCAGCCAAATTCAATAACCTAGAAAAATTTCTCAGCACTCTAAAATTTTTGACGTCTCGCATCATTAACACGGACACGCCTCAAGTTAAAAATCCCTCCTTCATACCAACGTCTTACACTCCCCTCATAAAGCAGGCCCTTCGCCATTCCATGCACTTCTACTTAGCTCCGATCAACTACCCGACATCTGGGAATGCCTCGTCCTGTCGAAAGTCTCGCCTTCACCACGCCATCTTCCTGACCTCCGTGGTTAACGATCTCGTCCACATTTTCCGATTTCTCGTCTGATTCTACAGGTACAACCCGTCGGACCATCCCTTATGGCGGGTAGTTTTCATGGTCTACTTTCTCTCGACAATCGGCGTCGTCACCATGTTGAAACTTACTTTGTATTTTAACCGAATTGACGACTTTATCCGACTTGTCAACCGTTCCATCCAGTTGGAAACGTTGTCCCGCGAAAAGGTCGACTTTCAACTACCCGTGGAACGAAAAGTGCTCATCATATGGTTAATATCCATGGGAAGTATTGCCTCTGTTCCATTCTTGATGGTTTCACTGGCCTGGTTGTTCCCGTTCATGCCACCGTTAATTACGATGCAAGACGCGGGGTGGGATGAGACTTAAACCATCAATTCGTGGCACGTCCCCCTGTGCAAGATGGGGATCGGAATTTTAGAGACTTTGACATGGCTCGGGGTTATAGATTGTATCCTTGCCGGAGTTTTCTCTACCTTAATTTATCCCAGGATTGCGGTGGAAATGTGGCTTCAAGTTTTGCAGAGGTTAACATTTTTTCATTAAGATTGTATCACGTGGTTAAGGGCCGTCCATAAATTTCGCAATGCGAGAGGGGAAAGGGGGGGTCTAAGGCTCCAATGATATCGTGCCGATGTATGTTACCCATGTTAAATACAGGGGGGATGGGGTTTATAAAATTTTGGCGTTACGTAATTTATGGACGGCCCCTTATCGCAATTTGATCACATGAAGGTGTATGATTTCTTGCACATTTTTCACGCTTCTGGCACCTTTTCGTGCACAATTTCGATATTTCTGGCACCATTTCCAAATTTTATGCAGTTTTTCCACATTATTTCCATTTTTTCACATTTCTTGCACCGCAATGCAATAAATTATACTGGCAAGAAACAACTATTTCTTGCAGCTGTTTTTTTACGGCCAACCAACTCTAATGACACTAACAAAATTTTGCATTTTAGGAACATTAATGAAGCGTCCATGAAACAGTACCGGGTTGCGGAATCCCTGCAAAACTTATTTCACGACGTGGCACGCTTCCCCGTAATGTCACTCGTCTTGGGGGGCGTCGTCATGGCGGAAGTGCTTTCTTTATATATTTTAATTACTTCGTGGAAACCAATTCCAATAACGGTTGCTGTATTCTTCACTCTGGTTGCTTTTGACTTCAGTGT
This sequence comes from Folsomia candida, assembly GCF_002217175.1. NCBI lineage: Eukaryota > Metazoa > Arthropoda > Collembola > Entomobryomorpha > Isotomidae > Folsomia > Folsomia candida. The sequence goes on along the minus strand of NW_019091229.1, from coordinate 426,302 downwards.
GGTTATTAACTATATTTTGAACGACCTCTCTCGATATTTCGTCGCATCGGTGGGGTACATTGAGACGGTCAAAAGAAGCGCTAAGGGGACAAAATGGTCGAATGGGTTTTTGAAGTCGTGTCCCCCCTTAAAGTTCCCGGTAGGGGATGGAACATTCTTTGATAAAATGAGTTCATTAAATATCTGGCAGACTTGTATTAATCATTTGGTCACTCTTTTACTTATGTGAGATATGTAACTTACAAAATTCATAAGGGTTCCTGCCTATGCGAAATGTTAAAAGGGGGAGGTTGAACTAGAAAATTCAGATTTTTGTATTGCGCAATTTATAAACGACGCCTTAGGGTCGTTTGCAAATATGTCTATGATTGAAATATTTCTAGTTCTGAGTTATTAAACCGATGCATAATTAAAGACATGGTGCAAGGTGCTTCACTTATTGTGAGTGTGTATATATGTAAGCCACCCTTGGTTGTGTGACGAGAAGTTCATGTAATCTAAATTGGTTAACCATATATATTTTTACTTTACAAATTTAAATAGTTATACACATCTTATGTATCTCTGTCATTACATCTTCAGATTTACTTTATTTATTATTACAAATGGCTAAAATAAAAGATGGATATACAATAAATTAGACTTCAGACCTGTAGGAGGTAAGGTGAGTAGTGGCAAGTGCGCCAGGAATACGGGTAGCTCCTACATACATACGTAGCCCGTCAAATACTACATAACCAATTTAACCACTTTCTGCACATCATAAACATAATTTCCCCGAGAAAAAAGATTCCACTGATTACAAGACAACCCCCACAAATATAGAACACCGTCACAATCTTAGAATTGAAATCAAGTTTTGCCACCTTTGGTAGCTTCGGATGTGTCCAATTTGCATAATGATGAAAAAGTTTCTTCGGCCTGACTAACTTGTACAAACCCTCCCAGTAGCCGTATATACCCGATGTTAACATCACACCGAGACGATGAAAAGTATAATCTCGCGCAACTGGGGAAACTGGCCAACCAAGGAACTCTGTAAAGAAGTTATCCTCCCCAATCATGTAAGTAATGCCATCACTATTATCGTTTAAAAATGGTAAGACGGCTGCGACATTCTCCTTCTCATCCATGTATCCAGTTTTATCGCATGATGATAGATGTCTAACAAGATGTGCAGTCTCGTTGTACAAAATAGGTTGAATTGGTACCGTCCTAAGGTCGGTAATGTTCACCAGTGGATAAAGTAGCTGATAATTTACAGGCATCAGATTAACTAACAATTGTGCAATCTTCAAATAACTTTTCAAGCGTTTATTATGACGAAACCATTCTATAAAAGGTAGCGCCCTGTGTTGAATGCCCCCGAAGAAAAGCTGTACATAAAATGAGTACGGTAAATCTTCTCTAACATTCGTAGTCATCAGTCGTAACGGCATGAGGACCTTCATCCCTTCAATATTGAGCAAACCTTCCCACGGTGCACGGTGCGTTATTGGGACAATCATTTCGATCGTGAATGCTGTTTTATACCAGCTGGTCAAAAGTGTTCCTGCCAAAATAATCCAAATTCCGACGACGACAGAAATTTCGTATTTCTTCGGGAATTTTAATAAATAAAGAACAGAACTTTCCAACATGATTCCTACTGCGAGTCGAAACCCAACAGACCCAAACTTCTTTTGTGATCCAGACAAGACGATTGTCACTACGAGAAAGCTGACAATGAAACAAATCCATGCTAGATTGCCGAAAGGAGATGTTAAAGCGTATAACAACGAAGAGTCCTGCCAGACTTTGTAGCATGATATGAAAAAGTATTTGTGAACTTTACGAAGGTAAAAAGAGTCACCAGGAAAAGCAAAAAATCCACTATAAGTTTGGCGTCTGATGGAGAAACAACGTTGAAAAGTATAGTGGAATGGGATGTTTTGCATTATCCAGAAGTCGATAAGGTCGCTGAACTTTTCCACTCCTCGTACTGCGGCAATTGCTTTGGGTTCTAGAAATTTATTATCTTGAAAAATTGATAGTAATTTTTCGTGGGACTTGCCAACTATCCAAAAATATTTGTTGAGGTTTGTCACGATAATACTGATTCGGGTTAATTGTTCAAAGCAGAGGTGTTCTTCGTTAGTTTGGCAGGATATATTAAATGACGCCTTTGTCAGTGCAACGTCCATTCCTGGCAAAACTTGGTAAGGGAATAGATAAAACAGGTTTAAGTATTCCATCCCTATCACTTCCACCTTTCCATTGACCCGGGTGGGGAAAATGTTCATCAGAATTACTTCCATTCTAGTGTAATATAAAGGAGGAAGGCCGAGTGTACTGTACAACCCCTTTTCGCCTCGATGTCACCGAATTTCGCATAAAAAATTGGAACCTTATATTTTGGTGAAAGGATCAATATAACGTAGCTATTATTAATTTATATGCAACCACACCCCCTTCAAAAATTGCGGAAGAAAATTGGGAAAAGTGAGAAAATAAATGTACACTCGGTACAAAAAGATTTAGACCCCAAGTTGCATTTGACATTTGACTTCCCCCTTGAATACGAACATTTTGATGCATCAAGAGTTTCAAAATTCGAAAATTGGCGGTTTTTTCACATACACATAAATCGTTAAAAAAATCATGGTAGCGGCCATTTTTAGTCTGACAACCTGATGCCAGATTTTTCTTCATGAGAAGAGCTACATTTTCAGCCTTGGTTGTCCGACTAAAAATGGCCGCTACCATGAGTTTTTTGGGGTCAAAGTTTCTGGGGGAGGCGCTTCATAAGGCAAGAGCCGTAGCAAGGCAGCTTATGCAATAATGACATGTATATAATAAATAGCCAAAAAATTTAAAACTTAAGCTTTTCTGAATATATAATGATAATGTGCACTCAAATTTTTACGCTACAGTGCTTATCAGTGTACTTATCAATTTCTAAGATAAGCAAATTTAGTCTGTCCAAACCGCCCCAAATTTAAAACTTAAGCGTTTCTGAATTTATAATGATACTATGCACTCGAGAATTAACGCTACAGTGCTTATCAGTGTACTTATCAATTTTTAAGATAAGCAAATTTAGTCTGTCCAAACCGCCCCAAATTTAAAACTTACGCGTTTCGGAATTTATAATGATACTATGCGCTCGAAAATTAACGCGACGATGATGATGGCGACGAAAGTGGGGGTGGCGGTGGTGGCAGGGGTGCAATGGGGGGTGGTGGTGGAGGTGGCTGCTCGCTGGGGGAGGAGTAATCCTCCATGGTGCACTTTTTAAATATTTTATTAAAAATTCGCACGTTTTTTTTATTTTTATTTGAAAAACTGGAGAGTTTAAAACGATGAACCAACTCGTGTGAGAGATGAAAAGCATCTCAACACGAGTTGGTTCATAATCCCGGCACTGTCGCAACGAGAGCCAGCGGTGGTGGTGGATACCCACCAGAGTCTGATTCTCGCTCTGCTTTTTGCTTAATATGGAAAAGCGTTTTGTAGTACAGTTGGGCTGGTTTCTTCCAAAGATGACCTGAATTGTGTAGTGTATGCACGAACAATTTCCTTTCCATGTAAGCCACTGGTCACCGAGACTACGAGGAAGTAATGATTCTCTGATGTTCTTACGTGGTAGAAATGATCAAACCAATAATAGTCGAACCGCCAAGAAAAATTTGAAATATTGCAAAATTTTGGTAGAATAAATGGCGTTGCCCAGCAATGATCAACTGCATTGCGTCTTCGTAAGAGGGGGAATCTCACTGGTATTAATTTCTCCCAAACAGTACTTAATCTTACAAGGGACACTCACGACCTGTCGTTTGAGTCCAGGGTACCCACTATGTTTTTTAGAATCTACTAAATTTGGCGCCATGGCGTGGCGCCAAATTCGCCAAATTTGCATGTTTTTATTTTTGAAACCGCCATAACTTTTGAAAACCTGGACGGATTTTCAAAATTTTTGGCAAAAATCATGACAAGGAGTTCAACTTTCGTATCCAATGAAATTTTTTCCAAAATTATCACTTTTAACTTTTCGCAAAATTTCGTAATTTTCTTATAAACGGGGGTTCGTCGAAAAAATGCTAAAAATATTTCAAAAATTATAAATTTTTTATTTTGATTTTTTTCTAAAAAATTTCGACTTTTGTGATCATTTTAAGCATAAAATTTTGAAAATCCGACATAAACTGCAAAAGTTATGGGGGTTTGAAACTGGTCGAAAATGCAAATTTTGAAGTTTGGCGCCACGCCATGGCGCCAAATATGAGTTTTACACGGAAATATGAATGAATCCTTCATCTGGGGTCCTAGTAGATTCTAAAAAACATAGTGGGTACCCTGGACTCAAACGACAGGTCATGAGTGTCCCTTGTTAGTTCTGTTACTAAGATAATTGGAGTCATGGTCAAATTGATGTTCGTAATGGAGTCATTATTGGTCGATATAACTGTCGTGGTACAATGGACGAATGGTTGTACGACCTTGCCAATTTCTAATGTTTGCACCGTTGAACTTGCCCTAGTTACTAGGAGTACATCCTGAAGTAGGGTGAATAGTTTTAGCATTTCCATGAGCCCAACTATTAATAATTCAAATTAATCTAAATTCACAACTAAATTTCTCAATGGGGTCTACATACATATATACATATGCGTAAGTTTGTTTTGATCGGGCGACGCTTCCGGGTGACTTATTTTCTGATTAATACAAACGTAAATTCATGCTTATTCTAAATATTTCCCGGAAAATAGTTTTGTACACATGTGTTCATACATATGCACAACATACATTGCAGTTAGTATGTACCCAAACATGTATTTAACCTTGAAATTGCGAATGAATTTTTAATTCTCCAATCGTAACGCAATTCAATGTTTCAGCTGAGGTTCACCAAAGTAGGTTTTCCACTACTTCCACTTGATTATTTCCGTGTCAGTGGCGCAACGTACGTAATTGACGACGGTCAGGGCTGTGGAGACTTGGTTCGAAACCCAGTTCAAGTAATATTTTACACTTATAATTTACATGATCCTGAAAAAATCATGTGCACGGAGTAAAATTACCTACTTGTGAATATGTTCAGGGCTTGCGAAACTTTATGTTGTGGGTAATGTTAGGGTTGCCGTGAGTAGAGAAAATGCTGTGGCCCGACCCGTAGGCCAACTATGATACCTGTGCCCGCACGGGTGCCGTTACCCGTTACTGGCTACGATAATTAAGTTGAAACCTAACTAAGTAGCAATATACATAAAATCTATTTAATTAATTATTTCCTGTCTTGCGTTGATACATATGTATGTATTTAGTTTGGGATAATGCTAAGTATGAAGTAATGCATGCTACATATAATAATTAGTTAGATGTCGTTAGTTTTTCTGAAACCTAACTTTTTTCCTTATATTTATTTGTTGAAATTTTGACTTAAATGGCATTTTCACTTTAAAAATGTCGTCTACAAATAAATTTATTACACTCTAAATAAAATCATTACATCATTATATCATTATATGACTCTGCAGAAACGGTAATAATAACCACCGGCTGGTAAAGAAATTGATTGAACCCGAAGTGTTAATAAAGAACACTTTTCGGGATAAAATTAACACCATGATGTATGACAGATGTACTACAATATGTTGTAAAATGTCTACCGCCAGGTAATAAACCGTACCACTTTGTATACGGTGTGCTATTCATACCGGTATTAATGCTTTGCATTACGTATACCCCATTATTACCAAATGTTGTGCAGATTTCCACCGAAAAGAATAGATTTTTTGCTTTTCTTTACAATAATCTTTTAATCAATTATATTCGTTGTAAAATCATTTTAAAACATACTTACATAATTACAAAATTTAAGAATAATGCAAAACTATTGAGTTACATACATACATATACATATTTACATATTTATTCTTCTATTCCCCCTTCAAATTCTGATAAATCGTCGATTTTGGATGAGTACACATCGGTTGACGTCATCAAATAAAATGTCCTGCAGATTAAAAATTCACAATTTTTAGAAACTCTCAATACAAGAGCAAATTTAAATAATTCACGAAATTTTCACTCACCAGACCGTCCCCTGACTTAGAACATCTCAATGAAGGCAGTAGCTTAATTATTACAGCTGTTAAGTGTTTCTGGTCGGAGGTTGTAGGAGAAAGTCTTAAATTTAATTAGTCAAATTAAATATATTATTAAATATTAAGAATTCTTAAGCGTCTCAAACTTTCACCTCAATTACATAACTACGCAACCAATTCATTAACTAAAGTTGTCGACGACGGTTTATCGAAGCAGTTTTTCTGATTGCACTCTGCTACTAAACGGAAATTTCGGCGCTCTCAATCGTTGCAGCGTTAACAATCTTCAAAAATTAAAAATAATTTTATATAATTATTTTCGGATTTCGGATATCTAAGAATATCATTAAATGATTGTAACCTGACTGAAAATATCAACCTCATTGGAAATTTGGGTTTTTCGGAAACCATTACTGGATATCGACGTCTCATCAGGACGTGCAACTAGAAAGATATAATATGTTGCAGACTAGAAATAATTTAAGCTTAATAAATTACTGACCGTAAATTATTGATGAAACTGGACAGGCCGGATCCAATTTTACTTCGGTTTGTATTTCGCCTTTGACAAAGAATTCAAAGTTTTGGGTTATAAGGTTTTCAGCAAGGATAGGAATACTTCGTCGTCGATCTCCGCCCCCTTGGTCGTCTTGCAGAAAAATCTCTGCTCCGATTTCCAACTCAAATTTTCGTTTCACTGAAAAAATAAACATAAGGTTGTTATTTACTCGTTCCTATTAAGATGGTGCTCGATCACCATCTTGATAAGGAACCTACTGTTATGCCAAACGATCCGACATGAGGGGACATGCCAGGTTCGGGACACTTCTATTATTAGGATACTGAGTACGAGAAAAAGAGAGAGAGAGAGAGAGGTGTTCAGTATGGATTTAGCTTTAGGATAAGTGTGGCTTGAGCCATGGTCTTAGTTAAGGATAAGTAGTCAGAGTTATGGAAATAAAGGAAAGTTTAAGAAAAACATCCCGAATCTGTCGACCACGGTTATTCCGCACCCCTCATAGCCATCGTCGTTCGTAACACTACCTATGATAATTTTATACTTACCTGTTTCCTAAAATCCTATTTAATTTCCAAAAGTTTTTATCAGTTTTTCCCACATGCAGAATTTGGAATTGGACACGGGGATTATTTCGGCATGTTGACTTGAGTTGAGCTGAGCGGAAACTAAAACTGAAAAAAGCGCCGCTGCGTAGCGTCTCACAATTCATACAAAATGTATTAAAATTCTTACCTCTGTGGTAATAAACTACACCAAAATGTAGATCTCATCAGCACCACAACGGAAAAAATTTGTACTGCACTTGATTAAAATTATGGTAAAGAGTGCTATATAAGTTTGAACGACATTATTACCAGCTGGTAGAAATTTATTACCAAAATTATAAAGATAGCTTAAAATATTGCGGTGGAAGGCTAGTTACCCGTTTGGTATTGATACGGTACTAACCCCGTATACTTTTTGTAGGACGCGTAATTACCAAGAGCTCGGTAAAGACGCTTATTAGGAATTCTTTACCAAGTTGCTAAGAGTGTACTTTCAATTGGCTTTAACCCACAGAACAAGTGAAAATATGGTCAGTCCTACGAAAATATATGCACAAACAAGTAAATAAAATTAATACGTAAATTTTGGAGCAGCGCTTATGCCGAAAATTAAATAAGAACTGAGATATCCTGGTATTCTCGCTACCCCCTCGAACAAACATTTACCCGCAAAATCGTGTGGGTATGCGGGTAACGGGTAATCGCAGCAAAACTAGGTACTTTGAAATAAGTAGTTTTTTAAATAGTGAGGTTAAATCTATGTATGTACATTTGACAGTTTGTCTGTCTAGCTCGTTATTCTATTCAACAAAATTACTTGTTTCCTGATTTCACTTTGCATGAGTTATCCTCCAGAATATTATTTGCAAACATTTGAATATGTAAATTGTCGTGCAAGTATTGGATCCAAACCGTATATTAAAATTATGTTAATTTGGCCATATTAAATTTTGATGAAAGAAACGACCTAGCCAATTATATTGGGTGAATTTTTCTTACTTCTTAAAACGGCTGATTACACGTTATCATTTGATTTGCCAATTTTAAGATATCATATAAGAATGATCAGTAAACTTATTTCTTACTTAAAGGAAAACCACTTTGCACAATTTTGTCTTTCTCGCATCGATTTATTAAGCCCACAGGTGAAATATGCGACGCCACCTATCCGTCCATACCGCTGCATGTTATTCTACGTGTTCACAAGAAAATCTTGTGAGCCACACCCACTGGCTCTACAGACTTGGTTTTAATCTCAAAAAAAGCTCCAGAATGTTCTTCGTCTACTCCCGGATATAAACATTTAAAAAAGTTGCTAAAAATGTTTGAGATAATGTATCAAAGTTTTCGAAAGAAATAATTTGCATTTCCAACAATTAAAAAAAAGTGTTATGTCCGGGATTAGAAGAAGAATATTCTGAAGCTTATTTTGGGACCAAAACCAAGTCTGTAGAGCCAATGGGTGTGACGCACAAGATTTTCTTGTGACCTAGTTCCTAGTTTTTATTTTTAAACAGCTGGCATTTCAACAATTGTGGATGGATTTTATTCACTGTTTTTTAAAAATGATCTGAATGAGTTATATTTTCAAATTTTTAATTGTTTTGAAGTTTACAAAATTTCACGCGCAAACGGCAAAGGTCACAAGGTCAAATCTCACATATCCCCATAAACTGGGTATCGTTGGAAAGATCGTGGCGAGAGGATTTAGAATATATATACTTTATGGGGTGTAGGACCACCCCCTGATTATTTAGAGACCGATGAGTATTATTGAGTTTTCCTCGATCTAGTGCTATGTTAACTCTCAATCTGCTCCTGTGTTAACGTCTATATACCTGCAAAACCAAAACTCAAAAATGTTCACTGGCCTCTAATTAATCGGGGGGTGGTCCCAGACCCCACAATGTATATATATTCTGAATCCTCTCATCAAGACCTTTCCAATGGTACCCCATTTATGGGACTGTGAGCCTTGACCTTATGACCTTTGGCCGTAGTACATTCAATTTTTTGACCTTCAAAAAAATTCAAAATTCTTAATGAATCCGAAAATACAACTCATTGAGATCATTTTTCAACAAAAATGAAAAAAAAATCATCCAATATTGTTGAAATGCCAGCGATTTGAAAAATTGTTAGTTTTGTAACTTTCGTCATTCACCCGTCCTCTTAAGTTCAGATAAAACAATTAAGTACAGCAAATTAATGCATTATTCTCGTGCATGTACATATGTATGTAGACTGTCTAATAAAGCCGAAAGAGATTTTAGAGATATTTATGTACACTGTAGGTTAGCGAATTTTACCATAGCTTCATATGTAGTGTTGCCGGTGAGGTGAGCTAAACTCACCTCAACTCACGTGAGCTGAGTTATGAGGTGAGCTGAGCTTGCCTTAAATCAGCTGAAGTGAGTTGAGCTCATGAGCTAAACAAGCTGAGGTGAGTTGAGGTGAGGTGAGCTGAACTCACAAGCCAGCTCATTTAGCCAAGAAGCAGATTTCCCATACAAGGGAGACGAGAATAAATGCGCGATTCTCTTCCACTCGTACATATGTAAGTACACAACCTGATGCCTGATTTAACACGTCGCATCTTTGCTCCTGTCTAATTAATTACCAAATTTTTTTTACACAATCAAGTCAAGACCTCAACCCCGATAAGAATTTCTTATTGCCGAAATTTTTATAAAAGTCAACTTTATTTTAACTGTGATTGCTAACCAGGCAAATAAAGGTCGTGAATATTTATGTAATCCATGGTCAGAGTGTCAATAATTGTGCATGTCGCAAATTTCTACTTCTTTTTGGTAGTAAATTAATACTATTAATGAAATCTTACCATTCGTAGGTGTTTTTTTAAGTTTTTAAATAGGTCACACAGCTTTAAAGTTCACGATCTGGTTGCAAATAATCCGACACTGACAATTTTTTTATGTTCAAGTAATAAATAGTAGAAAACAATTTTAAACTGCGAACAGATTATTGTATAATGGTATGTCATCTTTTGTATAGATAATACAATTATATTTCAATGCAAATCCAGCTAATAAATTTATACAATTTAAATCTGTATGTATTTCAGTATTGAGCTGCGTGCTCAGAAGGAACAAATGAGCTCAACTCACCTCAACTCACCTCAACTCATTTAAAGTGAGGTGAGCTGAGCTGAGTTTTTGTAAACAAGCCAGCTCAACTCACTTAACTCATTTAAAGTGAGGTGAGCTGAGCTTGCCTGAAAACTCACCTCGCCTCAGCTTGTGGCAACACTATTCATATGTATCAGTGTGAAATCGAAAATAATTTGTGAAGAAGTTTTTCGTTATTTCAATGAATAAAAAATATTTTTTGCTTTTTTAACGATTACATGCTCATGAATATAATGTAAATTAGATGATATAAATCTCAAGTTTTTCGGGGGGAGATTAACATTACTTGTCCCCGGCACATTTTCTGGGGGGACATTGTCAACCTTTTCCGCCTGCTTCTGCCCCCACTGTGTAGACATATTGTGAATTCAATCTTAGGTACATAATACATATATGTAAGCTTTTATCAGGGCTTCACCAGCCATCCAACGTATGTAGGTGGGAAACGGGAAAAATGTGAAAAACGAAACGGCAATACGAAACAACTTCTTTAAGACTTAAGATTTTCAACCTTATTTTCATATTCTCCATTATGAGAACATAAGTTGGTAATAGGTTCAATTCGAGCAATCTCTAATATTAATATGTACATACATACATATTAATATGGAAAAATTGAACAAACAATTCAAACTATTCAATAGTGCCCGTATTATGTATATGTTAGCATTTTCAGAAATTCATGGATATGACAAATATGAAGTTTAATTACATCTAGCATTAAAAATAAAAATAAATCACAGAAAATCAATCACACCCATTATGCACTACCCATTCTTTGTACATATGGAAGTCGTCAAACTTCTTATCAAAGTGTACATAATGATAAAACACGAGTCCGAAAGTTACCGATATTCCGATCCAGCTGAGGACACGAGCAAATTAAGTAAACCCAGTTGGTATTTCAATTAAAATCTAATTACCGTTCTTAGTACATATTTAATTGTTAACTCGTAAATCCATACATACATATATAAATAATTAACCATTTTAAGATTTCAACATAGCAATGGAACCAAGTACACTCTTAGCAACTTGGTAAAGAATTCTTAATAAGCGTCTTTACCGAGCTGTTGGTAATTACGCGTCCTACAAAAATTATACGGGGTTAGTACCGTATCAATACCAACCGGGTAACTGGCCATCCACCGCAATGTTTTAAGTTATCTTTATAATTTTGGTAATAAATTCCTACGAGTCGGTAATTATATCCTACAAATTTAGATAACACTCTTTACCATAATTTTTGTAAAGCGCAGTACAAATTGGTGCTAATGAGATCTACATTTTGGTGTAGTTTATTACCATGGAGGTAAGAATTTTAATACATTTGGTGATAATTGTGAGACGCTAAACAGTGGCACATTTGTCAGTTTTAGTTTCCGCTCAGCTCAACTCAAGTCAACATGGCGAAATTAATCCATTCTGTCCAGAAGTTTTTATCAGTGAAAAAACTGATAAAAACTTCTGGGAATTATATAGAATTGTTGAAACAGGTAAGTATCAAATTATCACATGTATGTAGGTGCCTTATCAAGATGGTGATCGAACACCATCATAATAATAGGAAATAGTTAATAATAATCTTATGCGTTTATTTTTTCAGTGAAACAAAAATTTAAGTTGGAAATCGGAGCAGATTTCAACTTCGTGTAAATATGTATACATGTGTGTGTATGTAATTCCATAGTTTGCATTATACTTAAATTTTATAATTATGTATGTTTCAAAACTATTTTACAATAAATATAATTTTTGATTGAAAGATTATTGTAAAGAAAGGCAAAAAATCTATTCTTTTCGGTGGAAATCTGCACAACATTTGGTAATAATGGGGTATGCATATGAAAAGCATTAATACCGGTATGAATAGCACACCGTGTACAAAGTGGTATGCTTTATTACCAGGCGGTAGACATTTTACTACATATTGTAGTACATCTGTCATACATCAAGGTATTAATTTTATCCCAAAAAGTGTTCTTTATTACCACTTCGGGTTCAATTAATTTCTTTACCGGCTGGTGGTTATTATTACCGTTTCTGCAGAGTCATATACGTGTGCATTTTGGTAATGATTTGGTAATGATTTTATTTAGAGTGTACTAGCATGGAGTTAATTGAATCAGTTTTCGAGAATGAATTGGTAGAGAGTGTAAATTATAAAATTATGCATATAGCAATTAATTTGCACTTATTTTCATGCGCATACTTAATTTGATAGTTGCTGTCAAATATGTTCTCCTGGTTGAATCTGGACACGATCAAAATGGTTCGACTCGTGAGCGCAAAGTGGAAAAGAGTCGCAGGGGAACGATTTTCGGAAATCAGCCAGGTATAAAATATTTACTTCTATGTATGTACGTATGCATTAGGGGGTTTCACAAACTATTGGTTACTATCTAGCTTGCGAGCAACGATTAGCCTTATAGGACAAAATACGCTTGAATACTGTTAGAAATCTGGTATAGTCAGGCAGGTATTAAGCTGTTACCGCTTGATGTTAAAATTTTACAGGTTACTAAAAATTGCTCTCGGCATGGTACATAAAGCTTTAATACGAATCTATCACTACTCTTTAATTTTCAATATATTGAAAATTGGTATACCAATTTTGTAAAGTTATGTATAAACTAGCCTATAAGCCCGTCCTAAAGACGGGCCACATTAAATTTTTGAACCTTGCTAAGGATTTTTTTTATTTTGCCACGGATTTTTTCTTACGTTGCTAAGGAAATTTTTTTACGTTGCTAAGCAATTTGTGACCTTGCTAAAGAAAATTTTTTGCTTTGCAAAGCAATTTTTTTATGTTGCTAAGCAATTTTTTTGACCTTGCTAAGGAAAATCTTTTATGTTGCTACGCAATTTTTTTGACGTTGCTAAGGAATTTTTTTATATTGCTAAGCAATTTTTTTTGGCTTTGCTAAGGAAATTGTTTTTTCGTGGCTAAGCAATTTTTTTGACGTTCCTAAGCAATTTTTTTGACGTTGCTAAGAAATTTGCTTATGTTGCCAAGCAATTTTTTTGACGTTGCTAGGAAAATTTTTTGACGTTGCTAAGGAAACTTTGTTGCTAATTATGTTGCTAAGCAATTTTTTCGACGTTGCTAAGGAAAGTTTTTTATGTTGCTAAGCAAATTTTTTAACGTTGCTAGGGGAATTTGTTAATGCTGCTAAATTTGGTTGATTTTTCATAATCATATTCATAATCATATTCATAAGCATATTCATAATCATATTCATAAGCATATTCATAATCATATTCAAAATCATATTCAAAATCATATTCAAAATCATATTCAAAATCATATTCAAAATCGTATTTATAATCATATTCATAATCATATCATAGACATCCAAATCGTTAGATTCAACCAGTACGCAACTAATCTAATTCTAATTCGAGAGTAAAAACAACATCTAAATATGAATGTATGTCGCGTGCTTTCCACGACGTTCCTGAATTCTAATTGGTAGCCGGCCTTCCTAATTAGCCAATCATAGGATTGGGATTTTTGTAACCTTGCTACATAATCTGGTTAACATTGATAGGAATATTTTTAACGTTGCTCAAGAATTTTTTAACGTTGCGCGGGAATATTTTTAACGTTGCTATGGAATTCTTTTAACATTGCTAGGGAATTTTTTAAACGTTGCTCAGGAATTTTTTAACCTTGCTAGGAAATATTTTTAACGTTGCTCAAAAATTTTTTAACGTTGCGCGGGAATATTTTTAACGTTGCTACGGAATTCTTTTAACATTGCTAGGGAATTTTTTAAACGTTGCTAAGGAATATTTTTAACGTTGCTAGGGAATTTTGATAACGTTGCTAGAGAATTTTTTAGCGTTGCTAAGGAATTTTGTAAACGTTGCTAAGGAATTCTTTTAACGTTGCTAAGGAATTTTTTTAACGTTGCTAAGGATTTTTTTAACGTTGCTAGAGAATTCTTTTAGCGTTGCTTAGGAATTTTTTAACGTTGCTAAGGAATTTTTTTAACGTTACTGGGGAATTTTTTTTTGAGGTTGGTAAGGAATTTTTGTAACGTTGACAGAGAGTTGTTTTAACGTTGCTAAGGAATTTTTTAACGTTGCTAAGGAAGATTTTGAAGGTTGATATGGAATGTTTTTAGGATTGTTTAAAACCAGACCGAAATCATAACCGAAATAATAACCTAAATCCTAACCCAAATCATAACCTAAATCATAACCGAAATCATAACCTAAATCATAACCGAAATCATAACCGAAATCATAACCTAAATCATAACCGAAATCATAACCGAAATCATAACCGAAATCATAACCGAAATCATAACCGAAATCATAACCGAAATCATAACCTAAATCATAACCTAAATCATGACCCAAATCATAACCTAAATCATAACCGAAATCATAACCTAAATCATAACCTAAATCATAACCGAAATCATAACCGAAATCATAACCGAAATCATAACCGAAATCATAACCGAAATCATAACCGAAATCATAACCGAAATCATAACCCAAATCATGACCCAAATCATAACCTAAATCATAACCGAAATCATAACCTAAATCATAACCTAAATCATAACCGAAATCATAACCCTTCTGATTGGTGGAGCCAGAATTTCAACAGCCAATCAGAATGCAGAGATGTCACGGAAAATTTCACGAGACGGACTTTTCGAAATTATAATATAGGTGTATAAATACAGCTGGGTATTATTTTCATACTGGATTTCTAAGAGTGTAGAAATTAATTTGGGTGAATCGTTGCTGCGATTGTTGCACTTACGATACTTTTAGCAATTAGTAAATTTAGGAATCCGACGATTGTTAAATAAGTATTTACCGCGGAAACCTTTATTTTTGGTCCCAAAAAATGCGGATCCAACATTATGCAATTAAAAACTTGCAGGTTAGTGTCCACCTAAAACTAGAACTGGACTGGACAACTACTGGAATACAGTTATACCTCCACGACCAGCTCTATCTTACTGTTGCTTTGGATGAGGACATCCAAACAGTTTTGAACGATCAACTCGCACCCTTTATAAATTTCAAATTGGATTTTACCATTTCGGATGAAACAGTCATGTTTCAAGATCAAGTTGAGGAAGCTTATTTATGTAAGGACAAATTTTGCTTGGAGATTTCTCGGTGGAAAAATAATAAGTCTTAAATAAGTTAGTCTAACAATAAACATTTCAAGTTAAAATGTCCTCTGATACCGATCAATATAATAAGTCTTGTTTCATAAATATTTGCAAAAAATTGGGCATCCCATCGTATAATTTGTAGCCACTGCTTGCATCTTTTCCGCAACAAGAAATAGGCGCAGAAAGCGGCTCGCCGTTTGTAGTACAATTACTTATTGGCATTTTCCGGTAGATGGCGCTCACTTGTAAATTTCTTGCCCTTTCTATATACTAAAAAATTGTGCCTTTTAAAATTATATCTTGACAATTTTGCACTTGACACACATTTCCAATGCTTGAATGACGGTTTAAATCAAATCAAGCATATCAATTTTTTTCAGGTTTGAACCAACTACTCCACAAAATGTGGCGGCCGAACGGGTCACTAATTCATTCCGCGTCCCTGCTCACAGTGATGGAGTGTGATATCGAGATTTCAAGGAAATTGTTAGCTGAAATTATTCAAGTATGTAATTCATTTTTCGACGTAGAAATCAAACCGAAAAAATACTTCCTTCGTGAAAGGAATGGTAAACTACTTACAGCAAATTATATTGATTAACTTGCCGTTAAAAAGTCGGTTTCAAAAATTAGTTTTTCATTTTTCCTCCCCTACCGTTAAAACTGACTTGCAATACGTTAAGATTAAATTATGATACGTTAAGCTTGGAAGATTTATCCGGTGATTTCTTTAATTTTGAAAATACGAAGAAAATTATTTTTGAGGACACGTGGGTACTCGATTTGGGCGCAGTTGTCGTATCCATGGCTGAAAGGGGGGAGCGACTTGGAAAATTGGAAGAAATCGATGTAACAATGCACACCAAGCATGAAGTATGTACCACATTGAAGAAACTCAAAATTTAATTGATGCGGTTGAGTGGATTACTTAATTTTATATTTCAGAAAATCGTAGCCCTCGCAGCACTGCGTGGCTTGAAAAGATTGATAATTCGAATTGCAGATTTGAAAATGATGGAAGACATAATGGCCGAATTGAAAGAATGCATCGCAAAACATGCTCCAACGTTGGAATTTTTGCATTTGGACTTTATGACAACAACAACGATTTCATCAAGATTGTGTAAATTTGTTCCGCTAGAATTTCTAAAATTAAAGCGACTTTACCTTGAAGCATATTTAACATATGTTGGGGTTGGAGATCATGACTTGGACATTTTTGGCCTCAATGAAATCGTAGAGGTAAGTACGTGCATAAAATTTCGGCAAGTCGCAGATCCTTTGATAAGTAATGTTCAAAATTATGCATATTTCTAAACCTGACTTTCACCGCATGAATGTCTTTCATCCTGCAAAACTTGTATTTGCAACTTAAAAAGCTGCTTTCAAAATGTAATTTTTATTTTTTTTAAGTTATCATGAAATCAAAAACTGCTAAAAATTTAAGCGTGAAAAGTTTAAAGGGACTTTACCAGTTATGTTCAATTTCTTAAAATAATTTGGCAAGCGTTATAAACACCATTTCTATAATGCTTGCGTATGTAATTGTATTAATATTTAAAATATGAATGGTTTATGTACACATTTAGAAATCCAGTATTAAAATAATACCAATTACGGGTATGATTCTACGATATATGTACGTACTATGTATGCTCTACCAAAGTGGCAGAAGTAAACCTTGTAGTAATAGCTCGGTATTAAAGTTTTACCATATCGGTCTAAAGTTTGCACGGACCAGTATACATAATTTTAATACCTAGTGGTAGCAACTTTAATACCAATAAATCAAGGCATGCGTAACTTCTAACAGATTTCTAGTGTACTGTACATACCCATGTAGCTAAAAAAATTATGCTGTCTGGGCAAGTTCAAATTATAATGTTGGATTGCCTTTGATAAATTTTATAAACTAATATGAACTACATAAATTATTTATCAACAGGATGGTACTTTAAACAGCAGATTTCCTGTACTAAAAAGGCTTGAAATTGTGGAACGACCAAAAACGCGGTATCCAATCTTGAAGAACGGCACGATTTCAGAGCTTCGGCTGAAATATGGTGTTCAAGTTGTGTAACATGGGGCGTAAAATGTGCTCAACTGATTTGACCAGACTATCAATTTTATGATGATTTTTAGCGTTAGGCTTATTATCCGCCAAACATGCACAATTTTATCTCCAGTTAAGCATTTAATTGTAAATAAAGTAGTGTAAGAAGACGTAATTCCAATGCAAACTACAAATTCGTTATCTCACTTTAAACTGCATGTCCAAGTTGAAAACTTCTTAACTGAAAATGTAGTGTTCTCAAAAAATGGGTCCGGATTATCGAACTGATCACCTTTGTCAGGACGGGCACTGACAAAGCGTACCGTTCCCATCCGGCCCTTTGTACATGTGTACATATTTAGACAACATTAAAACCCATGCATGTGCCTAATAATAATGGCGGAAAACAACTTGTTAATGCTTTTTCGTAGACATATTGTATTTAGAGTTCTAAGACGTTGCTAGGAATGTCAAGGCCACGTGAAAATAAAAACATTACATGTTTCAACTATTTTGCATAATACTTATTTGCTTAATTTGAAAATGATTCAGGTTGACGAAGTCATTGCGGCTGTTGAAGCACCGTTGTTGTCCCCATTAGCACCATCGTTGTCGCCATTAGCACCATCGTTGTTACCGTTAGCACCATCGTTGTTACCGTTGGCACCATCGTTGTTACCGTTGGCACCATCGTTGTCGCCATTTGCACCGTCATTGTCGCCATTTGCACCGACATTGTCGCCATTTGCACCGTCATTATCGCCATTTGCACCGTCATTGTCGCCATTTGCACCTTCATTGTCGCCATTTGCACCGTCATTGTCGCCATTTGCACCGTCATTGTCGCCATTTGCACCGTCATTGTCGGCATTTGCACCGTCATTGTCGCCATTTGCACCGTCATTGTCGCCATTTGTACCATTGTTGTCTCCGCTGTTATTGTTGCCATTAACAGTTGTAGATGCTAGTGTCGTGGGTGCAAGAGTCGTCGGTGCTTTAGTTGTGGGTGCGTTAGTTGTCGGTGCCATGGTTTTGGGCGCAGCCGTGGTGGCTGCAGTTGGTCGTGGCCATTGAAGAAAATTTAAAAAATTGCTCCATCCGAACGGACGTGGTCCTTGCTGTAAATTAAGTTGTACATTTCAAAAATGTAATTATTTGCATACAAGGGTGACACATTACACAAATCAAACTTACAGGATGTCCAACTGATAGAGCAACAGTGGCCATCACAATGGCCGTAAACAAGATCCATCCCTTCATCTTCCGTGATTTCTTATGAAAAAATTTGAAACCAAGGTTTTAGAAAAGAAGAATTTGAAGTGAAACAGAAGTGATGAGGCATTGATCAAGAGTGGAGATCATTTTATACATTTTTTAAGATGAATTTTAATTACAAAGTTAAATCGTATGTATTAGGTTAGTACATCTGTATAATATATGTAATCACTATTAAATATTTTCAACAGAAGTTTTGTGTTTGAATAACACCTCTTTTTTGAAATAATTCTTGTTCTGACTGGTTATGTCCATGAATAATTTAACGACAACTACAAGGTGTACGTACATATTGTGAATGCATATGTAAACCATCCTTGATTGTGTGACCAGAAGCCTGCATATATACATATTTATGTATTTACTTACATACGTACTATATACATATGTACAGAATAGTCTTACATGTGTGTGTATGTATCTGCACATCTTATTTATCTAATCTCATCGTTAACGCATAATAACACACATAATAGATTGCGCGTCTGCTCCCGTAACAAAGTAAATCCACATGTTAATTTTAATTGTTAGGCAACAATTAAGATAATCTTAATAAAGTGCTTGTCAGAATTTTCAACTGATAAATAAATAGTAATGGGAACACAGAATTTGTGCCAAATGTTTTTTGGATGGTTGCATAAATCGTATACTGCCTATTTGCATGTAAATATCACTTAAATCATTATGACAACAATCATACATACATTTCAATTATACATTTCATATATATGTATCGATACATTAATCACGCACAACTGGGTTACACTCTGCGCAAAAGGGTAACACGTTAATATTATCGTGATTATCAAAATTTCCATTGTCTACATAATGAAAGTATTTAGCAAATACTATTTAGTATATCGTAAAAATTTAATGATTCTAAAATTCTGCAAAGGGGCTAATAGCATTTTAAAAATATATTTCCTACTCTAAACTGCATACATGCAGCTACTATAATGACGTTTCCTATATTTGTCAAAAAGTATCCAGATTTTTTTTGTCATACATATATATTTACATTTACTGGTGGGATATTCTTTCTGGGAACGTCAGACAGACAAATACATAATTCATATACCTAAAAGTGTTTAGTCCCTTAATAATACTATACACAGTGCTACAATTTCTCAGTGTCCACACTAATAAATAGTTAGAGGAAAAATAACAGAAAACTGATTCATCATAATGTTTTGCGAATCTACACTGTTAGAAATCTGGGATATGTATGTACTCTAGTAAGGGAGCGTCCATAAATCACGTGATCGATTAGAGGGGGGAAGGGGGTCTGAAATTTGTCACCAATTATCACGGGTGGGGGGGGGGGGTAGATGGTCAGATGTCACATGACATGAGTAAAGTTTTTTTAACTTTTGTATATGCCAATAAATGTCATGAGAGAGTTATATATAAACTCTCTTGGCATACCACACGCACGTTATATAAATTTGATTTTCATTTTGCATATTTAGAAACTTGCTTCGACTTAAATACTTATGTCTGACTGGCGTATTAAATAGGTATTTACACATGTGTGTAGTGTAGCTCTAATTTGATTAATGATTTAAAAAATATTGTTGTTCCGGACAACATGATTTAATTTGAGCATCTCCTGTCACGTGACCGGTGGGGGGGGGTAGCGAAATTATCACCACCGGTCACCTAGGGGGGGGAGGGGGTCAAAATTGGCCAAAAATCGATCACGTGATTTATGGACGCTCCCTAACGCCGGTATTGATCTCTCCGTGTTAAGGTTAGTACCGCTTGGCGTTAAAATTATACTGGTCAATCCTAAATCTGCTATCGATGTGGTATAACTTTCCCACCTATTAGATATTATTGCATTGTATTACTGATGTATGTATCAATACCACTTTGGCAGAGTTAGACATATATACATATTTATACGACTCCGGCTCGGTATTATTTCAATACTGGATTTCTTACAATTAGAGTGCATGCATACTGACGTCAATATCCTTCTTGACACCATAGGTATTAGGTATATAGTAAGCATTCTGCACATACATACGATGATGAATAATTGCCTTACATAGGAGTGCATATTTTAGAGCTAATTGATTACATCCCCTGGATGTAATGTTTTTTACAAGAAAACCGGAGTTAACTAATTCCGTACCTACTTATCCTATTGAACAATGCGACGGAAAATCCAACATCTACAATAAACCCATGATTTCGCATTATTTTAATCTTTCACTTTTTTGTTGCATTTTTATCTCTTTATATTGTTTACAGTGGGGAGATTGTCATGGGCAAAAACAAAATAATCACAAAAAATTACACAGTATCACTGTAGCCGAATCATTTTTTCATTTTTATTATAGAACTTACATAAATATTTAATTTTATTGTGCATTTACGTCACGACTATATACTGCGTGTCTTAACATACATACATGCATATTTAGTATATGTATGTAATAGAAACTTATAAAAAAAGATGTCAAACAGACCATAAGTACCGATTCCAAATTAAAAATTTGGTCATTCCGTAGAAAACTTTTCTTCGTGTATAGCTGAAGTAAAAATGATTAGTAAGAAGATGAGCTCCAATTCTCGTTTAAGTCTTATTACATTCTGCATTTTAACAATTATCCAAACCACATTGACTCTTAATGATGGCAGTGTATCTAAAGTAAACCGGACGAATTTAGCCACCAGAGGGTCTTTAGACAATCTTATTCCGCTTCCTTTTAAAGACAATTCGACCACTACGAGTACCGCATCCCCTTTGAGCAGTTTGTTAAATCTCGAAAACCATGACGATGGCCAGATTAATGGTAAATCCAATTTTTTAACTCATTCTTATCCACATGAATAAAGTAGTCCAGTAAAACTCTTTATTTATTGGCAGAACTAAACAGAGAAAAACGGAGTAAGTGTTCACATTTTTAGCCACAATCATAAGAGAATTTTAAGACTGGAAACACTGTTGTGAATCTTTACGTTTAGAAAAAGGAAAAGGGAAAGGAGGAAAAGGTCGTGGATATGGTAAATAAATTAATCCACAATCAATTTAATTACAGTACTTATATAAAGAGGTATACATATTTGTATTTATGCATAAAAAATTAATACATTTTTTTCAGGTGGGTACGGAGGTATGATTTATTGTCATTTGTCTGACATGTCTGTGTACAGGTAGATTTTATTAATTATGGAATTATGAACTTGTAGGATACGGTGGGTACAGCAGTTACGGAGGTGCGTAAGATGAACCATTGATAGAAATAATACTGCGATGCCGCCAGCGGTTTTAACAATACCACGCTAATCATATAACCTTAGATAAATAATTAAACACGTGTTTCAGGATTTTTCATAATGCTCAGTTTAAAAGAAATTATGATAGAATCCGTGAGCGAGAATTTGCATTTTTGCTGGAATTTTATTTAGCATTTTTTCGCATGGGAAGAAAATACAAATTCTCGCATTCTCGCTCAAGGTTTATTGCACTTATCGCAAGGCTTAGGTCTGCCAAGTTCCTTTTTTTAAGTCAAACCATTATTACGCTCTAATCTCAAAATATTTTATGTGCAATTTTTCCGTAATATATTAAAATATCTCATTTTTATTTTTATTAATTATCGGCAGCAATTATTTATCAATTTATCGTTACAGGTTACGGTGGGTATAACAACTATGGTAACGGGTACAGAAACTACCGAGGGTATGGAGGTGTGGAAAATGTAGCAAATATCTAATTAATGAAAATATAAATTAAACTTATCGCACTAATTACAGTAATCTGAAGGCCTAGACTCGTGAAAATACATTTTGAAAGTAAAATCCTTCTCAGAAGTAACCTATACGAAGTTCAGAGTAACGTTAACATGATCACGAGTAACGCGTTTACTCTGGATTTAGCATAGATTACTTAATTAAGAATCGAGAATGCATTTTTAAAAGGGTGACATTATTTTTAAGAGTGTTTACGAAGCCTGCATAGTCCCAACACCTAATGTAATATTATGCAGTAATTATGTAACTTCGGAATTCTCTTTAATGTAATTTTTCTGAACAGGGTACCGTGGAAATCGTAACTTCGGCGGGTACAATGGTGGTGGCAATAATCGAGGTGGTAACAATGGTGGTGGTAACAATGGAGATGGTAACTTTTAAAGGTATGGAAGGATAACGAGGGTTTAGAAAATTATTGTAATCCAATCAAATGTTTAATTTTGTAAATACATGTATGTACGAATTATTTTCCAGGGTGCAATAAGACATTTTTTGGGATCCGACGTTTTTGGATTGTTTGAATACATTCATGTATTATAGCTATATATTTACTAATAATAATTATACGAATATCAGGTACAATACTCGAAGAACTGCGACTTAGCTATTTCTATCTAACGTTAAACCTCTCCTTATTTTTTATAGGTTAAATCTATTTTAAATAATTATGGCTGATTTTGTGGAACACTTTTTAAATGTTTGTCAGCACCCTCCGCATTTAAAATCAAAATTTGTAAAAATTTACTTAATTTATCAAATGTCTGAAATAAAAAGTACATCCATATTTAGCGAATAATATTTCAACCCATATTGGGTCAGGTGAGAGGCCACCACCCACCACTCAGAAATACATTTACTTCCTATCTAATTTTACAAATACTTATGGAATTAAACCACTTTTGGCATAGCATGCATATAATTTCCCCCACAAGAAAAATCCCACAGACTGCAAGACAACCCCCGCAAATATAGAACGCCGTTACAATCTTCGAATTGAAATTAAGTTTTGCCACCTTAGGTAGCCTTGGGTGTGTCCAATTTGCATAATGATGAAAAAGCTTTTTCGGCCTGACTAATTTGTATAAACCCTCCCAATACCCGTATATACCCGACGTTAACATCACATCGAGACGACGAATAGTATAATCTCGCACAACTGGGGAAACTGGCCAACCCAGAAACTTTGTGAAGAATTTATCTTCTCCAATCATATATGTGATGCCGTCACTATTATCGTTTAAAAATGGTAAGACGGCTGCCACATTCTCCTTTTCATCCAAAAACCCAGTTTTGTCGCACGATGATAGATGTTTGATAAGATTCGTGATCTCCGTGTACAAAATAGGTTGAATTGGTACACTCTCCAGTTCGATAGAGTTCAGCGGTTGATCCATTATCTGATAACTTAAGGGCATTAGATTTACTAAAAATTGTGCCATCCTAAAATAACTTTTCAAGCGTTTATTATGACTAAACCATTCTACAAAAGGTAGCGCCCTGTTTTGAATACCTGCAAAGAAAAGCTGTACATAAAATGAGTGCGGAAAATCTTCTCTTACATTCGCAGTCATCAGTCTTAACGGCATGAGGACCTTCACCCCTTCAATATTGAGCAAACCATTCCACGGCGCACCGTGCGTTATGGGGACAATCATTTCAATCGTGAAGGCTGTTTTATACCAATTCGTCAAAAGCGTTCCAGCCAAAACAATCCAAATCCCTACAACGAGAGAAATTTCGTATTTCTTTGGGAATTTTAATAAATAAAGAACAGAACTTTCCAACATTATTCCTACCGCGAGCCGAAACCCAGCCGACCCAAATTTCTTTTGTGATGCAGACAAGAAGATGGTCACAGCGAGAAAGCTGGTAACGAAACAAATCCATGCTGAGTTGCCGAAGGGAGTCGATAAAGCGTTTAGCAAAGAAGAATCCTGCCGGACTTTGTAGCATGATATGAAATAATAGTTGTCTACTTTATGAAGTTTGAAGGAATCGCCATCGTAAGCAAAAAATCCATTATTTGCTTGGGGTCTGAGAAAGAAACAACGATAAAAACTATTACTCAAAGGGACATCTTGCAATATCCAGAACGCGACTAGGTCGTTGAAAGATTGTACGCGACGTACTGCGGCAATTGCTGTGGGTTCTTGAGTCGTATTGTTGCTAAAGATTGATAATAGTTGCTCATGCGAATGTTCAACTATCCAGAAATATTTGTTGAGATTTGTCACTATCATGCTGATTCGGGTGAGTTGTTCGAAGCAGAGGTGCTCTTTGTCCGTCTTGCAGGATATATTAAACGATGCCTTTGTTAGTGCAATATCCATTCCTGGGGAAACTTGGTAGTGGAATAGGTAAAACATGTTTAAGTATTCCATCGTTATCACTCCCACCTTCTCGGTAACTCGAGTTGGAAAAAGGTTGACGAGAATTACTTCCATTCTAGAATAGTATGATGTTGACCTGAATTGTGTTGTGTATGTCTTAACAAGTTCCTTTCCAGTTATGCTTCCGGTCACCGAAGCCACGAGGAAGTAATGATTCTCTACAGTTCTTATGTAGTAGAAGTGATCAGACCAATGGGAATAGAACTGCGAATTGAAACTTAAAATATTCCAAAATTTTGGAAGAATAAGTAAGGTCGCCCAGCAGTGTTTGATTTTATTGCGTCTATGTAGCAGGGAGAATCTGCCTGGTATCAATTTCTCCCATCGAGAACTTAATATTGGTTCTGTTATAAAGATGATTGGAGTCATAGTTAACTTGATGTTCGTAATGGAGTCATTATTCATCGTTATAACTGTCGTGGTACAGTTAGCGAATGGTTTTAGGGCACTGTAAATTTCTAATGTTTGCGCCATTGAGCTTGTTCTTGTGGCCAGGAGTACATTATAAAGAAGTAGGGATATGACGAGTTTTAGGATTTTCATGATTTATACATAAATATGCCCAGGTATTGAGACTATAAGCTAATCTAAAATCACAACCCAAGTTCTCACTGGGGCGTATACGTAATTTTGATTTAAATTTGATTTAAATTTTAGATTTTGATTCGTAATTCATGCACATTTATACGTACGTGAATATGTATTTATGTAACTTTTGAAATGTTATTTGTTTCTATTTTCCTCAATTATAGCACAATGGACTATTGACAAAGTAATCAGTGTAAGTCGTAGTCGTTTGTTAGCGTTAGTCGCGCAAGTTCCACTTGAATATTGTCGGATGAGTAGCTTAACGTAAATAACGGCGGCAGTCAAAACTGGGGACACTAAATTAATTGACCACCCCGCTAATTTGTTAGGGTCAGTTAAAACTCTACATACATATTCTTCACTTACATATGTACATATTCCGCACTTACAATTCATATGATTCTGAAGCTTGTAAAATCGTGTGCAGGGAGTAAAATTATCTACTGGTAAATAGGTAAAGGGTTTTAGAAACTTTTCTATGGATAATATGAAATAGTTTTTTTAATAATGAGGATCAAATGTATGTACATATGTATGTATTTATGCACAAACATATGGGAATGTAATTTAATGTCTCTCCAAAACAATGGGAATTACCCTCCGAATATTTAAGAAGTGACCTAAATGGAAAGCAACCTCTTAATCCTCTAAATTTTCCCTCCCGTTAAATGGAAGTAGCCTCTCATTTTGCATATCATAAATCTGTGAAAATTTCTTATCAGTGATGGGTCTTATTACCAGTGTCCGGTTGATTATGTTCTTAAAAACCCTAAATCTTTATGAAAAATTTGTATTAGATTTATCAGACGACATGGTTGTTGTAATACAGATATATTTATTCCGAGCTTTCGATACTCACTTGTATCATCTTCAGGGACAATTTTAGAAAGCGAAAAACATGATTTATTTCACCAAAAACCAGGATTCTTCAATCACTAACGGCTACGGCCGGTGTTTCTGGGTTCGGCCGTAACTCAACAAACTTATTTTTTTTAATTATTTTTAATTGTTGGGTAGCAGCGGCTACCCAGCCTTATGTAACTGCTTGTCCGTTCGTCTGTTTGTCTGTTTACTCGCAGAAATTAAATATGTAACACAATTTTGGGTAACTATGACTCGGGCTACACACACTCAATTCTAGAAATTAGCCAGCAATTACAAAATAGTTAAAAATTCTTTCGTTGACCCAGCTACGGCCTCACCCCTAGAGTAAATTGTTTTAAGTCATCCTGACCAAAAACATCTTATCACATAATATCTTTGTAATTCAAAAAACGATATCGTTGTCAGGGGCGCTTGATTAGGGGTAACAATAGTGAAACCCAGATAGGATTCAGGTTCATGTGGTCTTGAATCAAGACTCTTGATTCAGGACGTCAGACGTTTTTCTAATGTACAGACTTTCAAGAAGACTTTCAGACTTTATGTAAAATGTTTAATTGCTTAGATCCCCAAAAGATGTATTTATGAAAAACATTTTTTTAATTCGTTTTAAATTGCTTAAAAATTAGTTTGTTTGACTGCAAGATTGTCAAAAATAGCTTTAATATTTCACACTGACAAATAACAAGCTTTCCACAGGCTTTGGTTTGATATTGCTTTGGTTTGATATTACTTTGATTTGTAAATATATCCGTTTCTACGTCTTACATTTATAAACTATCGATTTTTTTACCAGGCTGTATTAAGACATTTCGGCATTTAAAAATTTTAAACTCAGGGTAAATTAAGATAAGATAAATTAAGACATTTTTACCTGACGATTTAAGATAATCTCAGGGCCCATTAAATTTTACCCTTACATTAATGATCGGAATTATTTATGTATTGCGAGATTATCGTATATTTTTAAAGATGAATTTCGTCAAGCAATTATAAAAGAATTTTTCGATGTTGTTCTGAACCCAAAACCTGTACCAAGTGGAAGGGTGAAGAACCTGTTAAGTCCACAACAGCCTTGAGTACCATGTAGTTTTTAAAATGCATGCTTTTATGGAAGCCTTAACTTTAATTGCATATAAATGATACGCTTTTTACATATATAAAATGCTGAAATTATGGCTTGTAGATATGTACATTATTTTAAGAGGTAGTTTGCCACCAAAATCCTAATTCAAAAATAACTTTAAGAGGCAGGTATCCATAAAGGGTACTTCTGAAATATTTGGAGGGTACTTCTCATTTAATTGGAGAGGCTTTAAATGCATGCCAAACATATGTACATTTTGCAATGTCTTTAGCTCGTTAATTGTCTATATTATTCAGCAAAATTACTGGTTTCCTGGCCTAACCCCTTTGCGTGGGTGATAAATGATCATCCAGGGCAACCTTTGCTAGCATATGAATAGGTGTGCACATTGTCATGCAAATATTGGTTGCAAACAGGGTTCGGAAAACCCCGGGGTTTTTGTAGAAAAACCCAACCCCATGGGGTTTTCCGGGGTTTTGGGGGTTTTTGTGGGTTTTTGGGTTTTTGTGGGTTTTTGTGGGTTTTTGTAGATTTTGGGGTAGGTTGAACCAGAATTCCTAAAATTATATATTAGAGAAAAACTAATCTAATATACGAATTCAGCATGCAATTTTAACCGTTATCATTGACTTGGACTGTTACATCGAAAATTCATGTTTAACATGTAAACCTGGAAATATGTCATAATATTTGGAAATTCAAGTCGCACAAGAAAATTCTCAAAACTTCATGATGAATGAGAAAATTTAATTAGCATTGATCTAAGTTGTAGTTTAAGGGATTTTGTTTCAATCTGCCTCAAAATCCTACAAAAACCCCGGAAAAACCCACAAAAACCCGCAAAAACCCGCAAAAGCCCCATTAAGCATTAGGGTCTTTCCGGAGATTTGATACCCCAAAAACCCCAACCCACAAAAACCCAGGGTAGCGAACCCTGGTTGCAAAAAGTATTTAAATTATGCTAAATAAGCCATATTAAATTTTGGTCAAAGGAGTAATCTAGCCAATTATATTAAATGTATTTCTTCTTTCAAAGTGTGAAACGGCCGATAAGTTCTAACAATTTGGGTTTGCAAATTATATGTATCGGATAAGAATGTTTCCCATACTTATTTCTTACGAACATGAAAACCCAGTTTGCACAGGTTTGGCTTCATCGCATCGATTTATAAAGTAGCCAATAGATAACAATTGAGTACAGCAAATGTATTATTCTCGCGCATATTTATATGTATGCAGATATGTACATCGATACATTGTGTATTCAGTCTTAAGTAAAATGAGATTTGATGGACATAAATATATTTATTTACAAGTGGAGTGGGAGACGCGAGTTTTAGAATCATGAAAAATCGGTCGTAAATCTAGTCTTGTGAGTGTCTCAAATTATCGAAATATGTATGTAGATGTCCGTCATTATTGCAGAATGTTTCGATACCATGGTCAGATTTAGGCACTGGACGCTTTGGGGACATCAAGATTCTGGGATAGGAAAGGGTGGGGTATGTATTTAACATGGACAGACGATGCAGAGTCCCCATTGGTGGCATCGAATAACCGTGGGGACATTGTCTTCCTGTCGTCACGCTTCGGCCGCCACTTGATTCATGGACCCGTGTACTGAATATATACATAAAATGTGGTACTAAAGTGTTGCCAATAAATATTTGGCAACAGTGTTGTTTAATACACATACATAGTGTTGCCGCAACACTAATAATAAATATTGATATGCATACATACGTATATCAATACTAAATACTGATAAAAAACACTAATATATGAATAAATAGGTACGTGCATGTGTATGAACTGAGTGGTACTGATAACTAGTCATAACGCTTACGTTGTACGTGTACAATTTCGTGCGTGGAAAGCAAGCTACATAGGTATATGCTTTATATGTACATCTATTTTATTATAATGAATTGTCCGATTGCTCAGTTGGCCGGTTTATCAATTTACGATAAAAGTAGATAACGAACCCATCTTAGCAAAATACATATTCCATTCAAAACTACGTTCATTACTCTGTCCGTGGTACCCCGACAACTATTATGTGCCAGAAAAATTTATATTTATAATACTATGGCCACCGCCTCAGATTTCCTTGATAGCGTAACAAAGTACACAACATACCTTGGCACAGGTTCCTACGGGTTTGTATTAAAGGCAGAGCATAAAGACAAAACTTGCACCTGTATAAAATTCATCTATCCAACGGATGATGAAAAGAGAAATATTCAAACTGAGCGGGAGCGCAGTGCAACCATTCAACTTCCGGAACACGAAAACATTGTCACGATTAAGAATTCTATTCAGAAGAAAGGTTTTAATCCTACCAAGCTAAAGGACGTTTTCAACCTTTGTCCGAAAGAAGTTAAAGGCAGATGGGAGGACAAACTAGCAAAACTTAAAGAATTGAAATGGACTTGTATCCAGATGGAGCTCTGCGGCAAGAATTTGGCCTCCTGGCTACGCCACCCGGAAACCACCATTGACTCAGTATTCATCCAGCTTAAGCAAATTAAAATTATTCAAGGTTTGGTTTCCGGTTTGAAATTCCTACACAGCAAAAAAATCATTCATCGATTTGAAGCCCGCAAACATCATGTTCTCCTCGGAATACAGGGTCCCCATAAAAATCGGAGATTTCGGTCAGTGTCGCATACTACCCCATCCCGATAACCCTACTTTGACTAAAAGTGATATTGGAACTCGAGTATATAGGGCGCCGGAAGTTCTAAGTGGAAAATACTCCTACCAATCTGATCTGTATTCGCTGGGATTAATAATTTGGGAGGTTGTTGATCTAATTAAAGAGAGTGAAATTAATAGTCTTTTTGACAAACTAGTTGCCGATGGAGCAATACATCTTGTCACCGATAATCATCCTCTCATCGGTAACCTTGCCAAAGAACTCGTTATTAATTTAACTGAAAGACACGTTAAGAAAAGATATCAAACAATAGATGACGTCGATAGAATGATTGATAATTGGAAATCTGTACAAATCATGAGACCAATATTAAAATGCCGAAATGGAGAAGATTTGGAGCTCTGCTTATCATTTTCCTTCCCGAATTGTATCATTGTCTTAGGAGAAGGTGATTATCAAGGACGTTTCATCGTTTCACACAACAACGTAAGGCTGATGGGCAGAGGAGTAGACAAAACGAGGATTAAGTCATCCTTCAGTTTTGATATTTGTGGGAATAACTGTAAATTTTGGAATTTATCAATATCGCCAACCAACACCTTGAACTTTTCCCTTAACATCACCGGTTCACGTAACAGATTGCAAGGCATTAGTGCTAGTGGAATTAATGTAAGTGGGAGTGAATGCACCTTAACGGACATAGCTGTTGATAACGCCGTCAATGGAATACAAATTTGTGGAAGTGATAACAACATTGATGGCGTAACCTTTACAAATATTTCCAATCAATATATTGTGCTGGGCGAATATTCAAACAACTGCATTGTTTCTGGGGTATCGGTTAAAGATAATGGAAAATTAACTTTACAACCTGGAACGAGTCCTTCTCAGAATTTGATATTTTCTCCGCAAGATGATATCAACCCATCCGAGCTACGTGACACTAGCCTTGTAGAAGGTAGACATGCGATTAGGCCATCCAAACTCAGATGATTTTTTTGTCGATTTTTCCAATTTTAGAGAAATTCCGCAAGCCGGTTTTAAAACTGGTTTAATTCCGCTCTGCAAGTATTTAGAACTGGGGGATTTAAAGTTGTCATGATGCTAGAATTAGTTATTCTATATCGTTTCCATTAAAATAATGCCGAATTTCTGTTGTGTAATTTAGAACCGGATTTATTTACCAAAATTTTGAATCGGAATCCGGGTTAACAGAAATTTAAAAATCGCAAAAATGAATTTTCGGTTAGACAAACCTGTTGTACCTGATTTTTCGAAATCTTCCGATTTTGGATGCCTTATAGAGCATTTTATCTTTACAGTATTTTCAACTTCAACACAAATAACTTTTCAGAAAACTATTAAATAATAATTACTTATGTAGATGTGCCTCCTCAACCTGGACCATGCAAGGCAAAAATCTTGGAACCATCCCAACGGGCAAGTCGAGATATCCTCGCTGATCGAAATCCCCACGATTATCTCGAAATATAAGCGAGGTCTACATCGCTCAGAAATCCACAAGATTTCCTTATCGAATTCCATGGGATATTTGAGCTACTAACAGACATAACAAAACGTCGTGACACTCTGTGCGAAATCGATACGATTTCGAGAAAAATTCGAGAATTGCAAATCAGCATGTAACATATTATGGACGATTAGTGTCAGAATTACTCTCGATATCCCTGCGAATCTACAAGTATTGTTAAGATGGTAACTCGAAGTCGTAGCGAATTTTTAGCGAATACAAAAAGGACTAATTAAATATATCCAGATCCAGCTGATATATTATTACTACCATTGTGACAATGGGACGAGTAAGTAAAACTCCAACGTTCCGTCTTTGTAAAAGGTCACAGTTTAGGAAAATCAGCGCTAATGTAGCCAAATTTATGTATAACAATGTAACAGATAATATTTCACATTTTCAAACTGATATAGTTAATTTTAGCAGTTCACAAATAAATCCCCAGTCCGAAAATCAGAACACAATTGAAATCAATTTTAACGAAGACAATTTAGAAAATAGTGTAATTGAGTCGGTGAATGAGTTTACAAATTTAAGTACAGACCAATTTGCTTCAGTGCCATATAATTTAGAGCAAGATTTAAGAGAATGGGGTGTGAATAATAAAATAACAAGATCGGCATTTAATGGATTACTGACAATTTTAAATAAACAACCAAGCCTACCAAAATTACCTGTCGATGGCAGAACTTTACTAGCAACCCCGACAACATCACTGGTTGAAGAGTGCGGTGGGGGACAATATATTCACTTTGGTTATAAAAGTATAATTGAGCAGTCAATTAAATTACTTCGACCAAACCCTAAAGTAATCAAAATTCAAATAAATATTGATGGACTCCCACTATTTAAAAGTTCATCTAAACAGTTTTGGCCAATTTTAGGACGTGTAATTGAAACGAAAAAAGTGTTTATTATTGGACTTTACTTTGGGAATGAAAAGCCAAGTGACGTAGATAACTACCTGCAAAAATTTGTTCAAGAAACAAAAGCTTTAATCGAAAACGGTGTAGTTATTAATAATGTAAAATATGAGTTTAAACTGTCAAGCATAGTATGTGACGCCCCTGCTCGTGCATTTGTCACTGGAATCAAGGGTCACACTGGATACTACGGTTGTGGAAAATGCATCGTTAAAGGAAAATATAAAGAGAATCGTGTAGTATATTTAAAAACGAACAGTGAATTGAGGACAAATCATTCATTTCGTGCTAATCAACAACCCCCTCATCATAATTATAGAACAGTGATTGAAAATTTACCCCTCGATCTAGTTGGAGACATCCCATACGAGTTCATGCATCTTGTATGCTTAGGAGTGACAAAAAAAATTCTAAAAATTTTTGTACATGGAAAACGAAAAAGCTACAGACTAAATAAAAAATCAATTGACAAAATATCACTTCGTCTTGAAAAGTGTCGACCTTGTGTGACAAGTGATTTTGTGAGAAAAAGTCGCCCTCTCTCTGAAGTTGACAGATGGAAAGCTACGGAATTCCGCCTGTTTCTTCTCTACACGGGACCGATCGTCTTAAAAGGAATAATTAGTGAAGAATATTATAGACATTTTTTGGTGCTATCAATTGCTGTTAGGTTGTTATCAATCACTAATCAAACCGAACCGAATTTAAAATACGCTGAAGATTTATTACTTTATTTCGTGGAACAATTTAAAAAATTATATGGAAAAGAAAATCTATCATACAATGTACACGGCCTAATACATTTGACCAATGATGTACGAAAACATGGGGACTTAAATTCCTTCAGTGCATTTCCATTTGAAAACTTTTTGGGAAAAATTAAAAATTTAATTAAAGGGTCTCATCTTCCCCTCCAACAAGTATACCGCCGCATCATTGAGCAACAGAAAAACGAGGTGAGCATGCTTCCGCATACTGCAACTAAAAATTCAGTGACTTTTAGTAATGCTAAAAAAAATAATTCTTGCGCATTTAAAAAAATAGTATTTAGGGACTCTATAATTAGTAATAAATCCCCTGATAATATCATTTTGCTTAAAACCGGTGAAGTAGTAGAAGTTAGTCACTTCGTTAAAAATGCAACTGATGGGAACGTAATTGGACGTGTTTTTACTTCAAAAAACAATTTCTTTGAGTATCCGTGTAATTCATCGATTGTTAACATTTTTGAAGTTGATAGTGCTACTAGTCCCATAAATACTTTTAACATAAGTGATGTTCAATTTAAGTGTGTGGCTTTAAAACGAAAAAATAAAATTATCGTTATTCCTCAACTCCATAATTTCAACGAATAAAAAATGGAGCAAAAATACGCCGTCGTCGTATTTAAAGAGTGTAAAGATAATCAAGACATA
Source organism: Folsomia candida (assembly GCF_002217175.1). NCBI lineage: Eukaryota > Metazoa > Arthropoda > Collembola > Entomobryomorpha > Isotomidae > Folsomia > Folsomia candida. Next base: position 392,290 of record NW_019091229.1, on the reverse strand, counting down.
GAGACTGTGGAGGCCATTCCAGTTTCATGGATATCTAATGGTTCCATTTTATGGCCGAACAATTATGGACATAAAGTTTTAAAAAAAGCAATCAAACGTTGTGAATCGCCCAAGGAAGACTGGACACAATATCAAGGAAGAGTTCTTGGACAATATGGTGAGTGAAAAAATTAAGTAATTTCCATGAAGTCAATAACTAGTATATTGTACTCACAATTTAGCAGTTGCACGATAACTTTAATTTGGTGAGATCTTGAACAATAATTTGTTGTTCCTTAAACAATAAGATCGAGTTTAAAAACCTACAAATGATTTATTATGTATTCTTTACATTTATTTACATATATATATATATATTTTTTTAATATTAAGGGACTTTGCAAGAAGCTAGACAGGAGTCCAAAGTTGCAGAGGGAACATCTGATTTATCCAGCGCCAAACGCCGTGTCGTGAAGAAGAATGTTGGACCCGTTACTCAGCTACCAAACCCTCCGCGACATCAAATTGAAGAAATGGCTTCAACTTCTCAAACTATTTACACAATTCAAGAGTTGCTGGCTGCTGGTGTCGATACGGGAAGGAATCAAGAGGGGGACCACTTTGCAGGAAATGAGGGCGACGACTTTGGAGGAATGGAGCGTGGCGAAATAATCCTGAATAATGCAATGAGCCAGGCTCCCCCGCAAAGGGTAGAAGAAATGAATAGAACCGTTGGCGATCAAGGTACACAAGATAATAAAGGGATTATTTTTATATTTATTTGTGAATGCAGATCATTTATTCACAAATGCAATATTTTAACATTAATTAATTTAAAAACAAAACAATAATTTTTAGGATTACTCCCTGAAATTCTAAAGAAAATAGAAAGAATAACTATTGTACTCGATCGCCAACAAGATCAACTGGATGAAATTGTGCAGATTTTAAAGAATAATCAGTATAATCAACCGCTCGCTTCCAGTCAGCAAACTTTCTCCTTTCCTTTCGGATTATTTCCACTTCGGGATTCTGCAGCTCTTTCGTCACTGGATGAGCAATTAAAAAATGATGAGGCTGCCAAAAATGCATTGGTATGTAATTAGACCATGAATATGTTTTTGTTTAAAGATGTTTTAATTGCTGTATATTTTATAGATTCGTAAGCTGAAAGATTGCGGGGGTGCAACTTTGTTAGAAGCCGTTAAAGGGATGATGTCCTTTTTAATGACGGATGAACTTTGTTCACTCTATAGTCACAAAGGGAAGCGGGGAAAATTGTCGCTGGCCGATCATGCTCTTCTTGTGAATTCGATTTTTGGTAAGTGAAAATAAAAATATCGTATTATGGTTTGAGTTCATTAATCAGACCCTTTCGTATGAATTTTTTATCGAGCGGGGTCATTTAAAGCTAATTATGAGCGCGTCTAATTATGTGAATTGCTTAATTAATTATTAGATGCACTGATGAGAAATCCACGGACATCTGGAGAAGCAACCTTGATTAAGTATTATGAAGTGCTTCCGACTGTTTTGAAGCAAGCCCATGATCGAGTTAGACAAAGGAGGTAAGTACAGAAACATTAAATTAATATATATATTTCTATGAATATATATCAAATTGAATCGTTGTATAATGTATGGACTATTTTATTATTATTTAGAAATGTAGCTGCTCAACCTGGCAATCCTGAGTGAAGATAAAATTATAAATTATATCATTAACTTATTAATTTTTTGATACAAATTGTATTGGTAGTTATTTGTTGTAAAATAAATTAAGACACAAACAATGCAATGTATTTTGTATGCTACTTTTTTAATCCCAATGAAATCGCATAAAATTCGAGAGGAATTCGATATTCAGGCAAATACGAAATCTCGTCGATTAATGCTGGAAATCGTGTCGCCAATATCTCCGAATAATCGAGAGGATTTCCTTAGGTCTCGCTGGACATTTAACTGTAAATTCGAGATCTTTTCGAGCTACCCTCGCTTAGAATCGAGAGGCTTTTTTATCTCGAAATCGTAGGGAATTCCTATGCCTTTGCCCGTTGGGATACATCCGATTTGGAGAGCCTGTTCAAATCGTTACTTTCAAACGCTTACCCATCGCCGGTGCACCTCATCAAGGTAAATCGTTCCTCCTCACGGTGGTTCTAAACGTGCTGGAGCGTTTATCACGTGGACAAATGGATTACTGGGAGGATCTCGAACAGTTGGATAGCTTGACAGGATTCCGTTCAAAAATGTCACCGAACGTGACACTGTCGGTTTGTGGTTATGGTCGAAACCATTCATCGTCACGAAATCAGACGGTACCAAGATTGCCGTGATGCTGACAGACACTCAAGGAGTTTTTGACCCTTATACGACAGAGAGGGACTGGGCGATGATTGTGGGCCTCAGCCTCCTCACGTCCTCCTGCCTTATCTACAACTTGTTCACCAACATGCAGGAAGACACGTTGAAAATATTTCACAATTTTGTCGAATTTGGAGTGCTTTCTTTGGAAGAGGATTCCACTGCAACGAGTGCCTTTCAAAAACTCATCTTCCTCATACGGTATTGCACATGCTTAATACAAATTAATGTCTTTGATATTTGATATGGTACGAGTCCTTCGTTTTCCAGTAATACCTACTTGTACGTACATATTTATATGTGTCTACGAATATCGAGTAACATTACACTTAATTTCACTCTTGTAGGGACTGGAATTTCCCAAGTACTCACGGATACGGACAGCTCGGTGGTTCCATCTTTCTCGAGAAGAAACTTTCCGTGACGCCCGGTATGCCACCGGAAGTTATCAAGGTGAGACAAACGCTGGCCACATGTTTTGAGGAAATTTCTTGCTTTCTCATGCCCAATCCGGGCGAGGCTGCAAAGGAGAATAACTTTTCCGGAGCTTTGAGCACTCTTAGTGAAGCATTTCGTGAAAATTTGCGCATCTTTGTGGACAACTTGATTTCAATTGATGATCTAAAACCAATCAAAATTGGGAACAATATCATTGACGGTACCAGCCTGTTAAGTTACTTTGAAAAATACGTCGAAGTTTTCAACGGGAAAACGATGCCACCACAAAAATCACTTTATCAAGCCATGGAGGAAGCCAGGTTGGGAGCGTGCATTACAAAATTCTGCAACCAGGCGAGGGAGAAATTTGAAAGAATTCAAAAATCATGCGAATACATTCCGAGGCTTGAATTCAAACTGCGACAAGTTTGGGGGCGAAGCTTTGACAGGTACATATGCATAACAGGGTGATGAAAACCCCGGGGTTTTGTTATTGAAAATCCATACCCAGGGGTTTCACCTGGGTTTTGCGGGTAGTCGGAGTTGTCCGGGTTTTGAAAATTTGAAAACCCCGACTAGTTGGTACTTCTTATTTTTGATGCCCTGAAACCCACCAGAACCCCAAGAACCCGGGGTATCATACCCTGATACATAATTTTTTATGTCGATAACTGTTGACAATTTGTTACAAACCACATGCATACATATTTATTTAATATTTTGATCAGAGTTCGTGGCGGAAGGGAATAAAACTAGAAATCACGAGTTTGTCAAGCAATACCGGGCCAAACTATTATCCGATTTGAAGACTTTGTTTGGGGAAATTTTTGCCAGAAATGAGTCATCTAAGAACTTCATTCTTAACCAAATTCTGGACCTCGCTTTAGCCAGGTATAAGTCAATTTTGGCAGAGAAAACACGGCAAACTCTTCCCGAACAAGACATAAAAGACATATTGGAATCTGAAGTGAAAAATGCTTTACTAAAAATTCGTCAAGATTGTGGAGGAAGGGAGGCCGAATTTCAGAGAGAGGCAGAAACCAACCTCAAAGGGTTAATGGACACGGAAAACGCGACAATAATAGACCAAAATTCCACCAGATTTAAGGAAATTGAACGCATCTGTCAAAAATCGCTCCAGACTTGTACCCTAGAATACAGTGCTCGAATGGATCTTGCTTTAGGAGAGGAGTTAAAAAGTGTCACACAAGAAAGGCTTAACCAATCTCATAACATGTGCGAATCCATGATCCTACCCATATTCAGGGGCCCCCTCGATAATGAATCGGAAAGTATCCAGGCACACTTTCGGCATCAGTTTAACACTGCACTCAATCAAGTTCGGAGTGAATATGCAGAAAAATGCAGCACAGCGCGAAATGAAGCGTCATCTGCTGCAAGAAATTTGTACACCGATTCGTACAACTCCTACGCCGCCGCATTGACCGCCTTAGCAGAATCTGGCACCGCTTCAGAAAGCGACCTCAAGACAGAACACCGATTCAAAGTTTTGGAAGCATGTCAAAAATTGAACCAGATTCATATTCTTTGCTCCCCAGAAGAGGCGAGAGAATTTGAAAATAATATGCGGAAGAAAACCACGCAGTTTTATGACGAGCTAATCGCTAGAATCCACAAGTCGAAGAGATATTAGAGAGTTGGAGATTCCTTGTACTCTGACTGTAGACTGTACTGTGGACTCTAGATGATGACGTCATCAGCTTTTTGTACTAATTCTACAGTCTACAGTAGACAAATTGAAACACGGGCTCAATTTGTACTACTGTGGAAAAATCAAGGGTTGGCAACTAGGATATCTCTAGAACGCCTCAATGTAATCAGACGCCGTTTTCGCCATTTTGCTTCTAATTTTTGACCCTAGGTCGAGTTCGAAGATGGGCTCCCTGTGGTCAAGGTCAAGGTCACCCTGGCGTGAAGTAAACGCAAAATTGTACCTTAATTTTCATATGCGGTATCATTTTAAAGGAAATTTCACCAAGAATTTATAGTCGTCAATACTTTTGACCTACGACCAACCAATGACCGAAAGGACGAGGTCAAAGGTCGCAATTTAAGTGTCGACTGTTTTAGACGTGTATTAAGGCGAGAATTTAAGAAATCTGCATAGCTTTAACGTATGAAGACCCCGTGACCATGTTCACGAGGTCAAAGGTCAAAAATCTTAATATTTTATTTCAACCGTTGCAGACGTAGTTCACTTTGAAGCGAGGAGTTCAGAAATTACTATCATTTCGGCTTATATCAGCCTGGTGACCGTTTTAATCGAGGTCAAGGGTAAAAAATTTCGACTTTTTGGTTTGATCGTTTTAAACGCACATGTTGGAGGGATTCTCATTTTGTATATCATGAGTTGATTTGTCTCAATTTTTGACTCATCTATTTCGCGGAGTTTTACAATACAATTTTTTCAGAGTACAAAATAATGAAATTCTCCAGGTCTTTTGATTTTTGTACTAATTTTTGTATTGTACTGTAGTCACAGTACAGTACAAGTAAAAGTACAAAAAATCTCCAACTCTCTATTAACCAAATTTTCTCAAACAAAAGTCGGAAAAATCGCACACTTTGGCTTTTATCGCGAATGCCTAGAAAGTTTACAGAAATTCAGATACATATGTAATTTATTAATTGGGATATGTATGTATTACATGGGTTATGCAACTTAATATAAATATATTTGGTGTATGTATGTACTGGTACTGTAATTTATAATATGCGTGGCCTACATATAAATTTAGTTACATATTTTAGTTTAGCTTTTTTGCTAAATATAAGAAGTATTTTTGAGAATCAATCTTTGTTCATCACATAAGTATATTTACATATTCGTAAATAAATCATGTTCAAACACAGGGACGATCTTCTGATTTAGAAGAAATAACCAAGGTACGAATCCATTTAGAACGTATTAACTCCTGTCTGGGAAAATGCACCAGGATTCTTGGCAAATTTTTTTCAAAAATTAAATTTCCTTGATATCCTAGCATCCCGATCGTCCTTATCTGGTCGTAGTTGACCGATCCAATGTGCAAAAATCGTCCCGGCCATATAGTAACAAATGCATAAGTCACCGTCCCATTTTTGCTTGACGTGTACCTAGGAGGTCAACAAATTATTGTATCTATTCATAAAGCCTAGTAAGATAAAGCTATGTGTTTCTACAAATTTTGACATTTGTTTTCTAAAAATCGAGGTACTGTTCGCATTTCAACGTCGAATCGCTTACACACATTTATAAATACTATATAATTATTTTTGCTGGTCAGCTCATAATTTACATAAATCTCGACTATGTATGTCCACTTTCTCCGACAGAGGGGTTCCGTATGAGTAAACAACTAAACAAAATAGTGTCTCACAGCAATACGTCAAAATATTCAAATAAGGCGACACGCATAAATAACTCAGATGCCTGAGTACCCATAATGTATTACATGTTTCGCAGAGAACGAATGTTACAAACTAAGGAAATTTCCAAAATTATTATTATGTGCATGTATACCGATAGATATTTATCCCCAAGCGTGCTGTGTGCAAAATAAAATTTAGTTGTGTGGTTTTAGATTTTGCAATAATTTCAGAAACTTTCCACGGGAAAGATTCCAATTTAATACATAGAATTTTCAAAATTTCCACGCAAATTTTTTTCCCAAAAAAACTTACCAAACTCCTTTAGTGACGGTGTCATTCTGACTTTTCGTCCATGGCACGGTGCCATACACGGCGTCACCGTTCACTCCTAGCCACTCCCCCATTTGAAGGAGGCGTTCTTGTTGGATTGGGTCGATCATTCCGTCCTTCGTTGGTCCCACGTTGACGAGGAGATTGCCCCCACATGCCACAGTTTCGACCAAAGTGGTCAGTAATTCTCGTGGGGTTAAGTAATCTCCGATATCCGCGTTTCTTCGATATCCCCACGAATGCTTGTCCAGTGTCATGCAATTTTCCCACTTGTGCGGTAGCAAATATCCTGCACAGAAAAAACGGAATTATTTATTGCGAACTTATTAATATTTTATAATTTTATCTTCCTTCATCCCATCTGTTTGAAAATTTTTTTGCAGAATTTTGCAATTTTAAAATGATTCTGAATTTGACTTTATGTAAGAAGTTTTGTCATCTTATGTAGAAAATCAAGAAGCTAATATTTTCATGTTTTCAAGAATACACTATTTCAGGATAAAATCTATTTAACATTTCAAAACTATTACTGTTTTTAGTGAATTTTTTTTAACTTTTTCCATGAATTAGCCAATTTCAGCCTCGGGAAATATGTAATAATAAAATCTACAGAAAATAAAATTGCGAAGGTGTACCATTTCAAAATGCCAGAAAGTTTACCGGAAGGGTATCTGCATACATACGTATGCAATGAAGAAAAGTGTGTCATAATTTCTACAAATTTTACCTGGATTCAGGCGATCCCCACCTGTCCAAAATCCTCCATGCTTCCCCCTCGTGTCATTACCCCAGCGATCATTGATAACCACCTTATCCTTGACTCTGCTCTCGTTAAATAACCAAGTAAGAAATTCCCGAGATTTCCAATATGTCGAGGAAGCTTCCCATTCCCCATCCGGCCAAACGATGTCTGGAGCATATTTCTCTACCTGCGAAAAAAAACGTGCACCAAATACTTACAATGTTCGAAATCTGGTGTATTAAAGTTCGTACCACGTGGTATTAAAATTATATCGACCCGTAAAAATTTGCTAGCGATAAGGTAGAACATTTACACCTAGCTGTTCCAACACGGTATTGCTTATGTATCAATACCGCCTTGCTAGAGTCACATTTGAATACGGATTGGTATTATTTTAAGATCATATTTCTACGAGTATATTTATCGAAGAGCTACATAACTAATATTATATTTACATGCAGTACCCACAATTTCACGCAGACTCGGAGCTACTTTAGCTTCAACGAAGCCATCCGTTTTCAACCCGTTCGCCTTGTCGTCAATCCACGAAGGATGAAACCACTCAATCATGCAGTAGTAAAGGCCAAATCGAAGGGACGTCGTGTTCCTGATGGCTTCGGCAAGATCGCCTGTAGCAGATTAAATACTTAAGAATAAATCGAGCCACATAATTGAGTAGTTAATAATGAGGCCATCCATTTACGAAGTCAGTGGTATGTTAACTTGTAAAATTTGTAGAATTTCTGAAATAATTTTACAAATAAGAATACGCACTTCATCAGAGTAAGTTTACAAAAATGTGCAAGCTAATTTGCTTGAGTCACATTTGTAAAAGTTTGTATTTACTTTTAAAGATATTACAAAGTTACGAACAACTGCGTGAATTGCCTCCGTATAAAAAACATCAATTTACCAACGAGATCTCGCTTAGGCCCGGTATCCATAGCGTTCCAATTGGCAGAGTATTTTGAAGGCCAGAGGGCGTAACCGTCGCAATGTTTACTTGTCAAAACGACATACCTATTTTCATTTGAAATTAATAATTATCAAATAACTCGTACCGATTTATTAACGTACATTCGTTTAAATTCTTACTTGGCTCCCGCCCTTTCAAACAATTCCGCCCAATCTGTCGGATTGAAAAATTCTGCCTTAAACTTGGGACCAAATTCCTGATAGGTGAATCCCGGTTTGTAATTGTGAGCCATGAATTCATTGCAAGAAACACATTTACCTGTAATAAATTATGTAAGAGAATTTTTTCACCATCTTCTTACTACAAGAATTTACACGTAGTTTGAAAAGGTCAGAAATATTCTAACCAGATTTCCAAGTTTCCCAGAAAACTTCGCTTGAAAATCCTGGCACGCTGAAGACCCCCCAATGGACGAAGATCCCGATTTTGGCCTCATCAAACCATTCAGGAATGGGACGCTTATCCAGACTAGTCCAGTCTGGAGTGTACTCGGCCACACAACAATTTACCACACCCACAATTAACAATATTGGTGACACCAGGAATTTCTCCCAATTTTTCATAACTATCATCAGTATATAACACTCAACGAATTTATTCATAACACGCGAGAACCTAGCATAAATATCTACATATTTAGCAAGATGTGCATAGATATTTATTTGCAAAGATTCGCAAATCCTTTTTCTTAAAAATGATATAATTTTTGCCCCCAAAATTTACGTCCCGTCACAAACCCTGGATATTTTTTGACGAATGTTTGATATTTTCTAAGGGTTTGCAATTTGAATTATTCAATACATTCACGTGAGTGAGTACCCCCAATAATTTTATAACTACAAAATTATTCTGGAAAAATAATAGGATTTTATTGAATTACTTAAATTGATGATTAACAATTATATTGAAATTAAATATTTGATTACACCAACAAGAAATGGAAACGAATGAATTTTAAACAAAAGCATGAAAACTGCCTGCTTTTTGAAGAAATATTATGCAATAAACACCGTTTTGTTTGGTAAACATCTCAACTCTTATTTCCGCAATGTTTTCGACAAATAATTAAACATACATAACTACTTTAAATAAGCTCCAACCATCGTTAACGGTCTCCATGTTTCTTCCGGACATGTCTGCAAAGCAAAACAAGAAATTAATTACAATAACAAAATACCATAAATTTTTACATCTCATCACAACCCACATGTCGAGGTTGTTCTTTCTCGAAAACAATTGTCCGCATCGTCCCACTCCACATTTGTGTATCTTGACGCACAGCTTTTTCAGGAGTTCTGGAGGGTGAACCACTTTACAGATGATGACTTCATGGGCGACACGGTGTCTCTCGGAGAGCAAAACTTTTCCACATTCAGAACACGGATACTTGACGTCGGGATGGACCGTGCGTAAATGAAGAGCGAGTTTTTCCACGCTGGAAAACACCTCGTCACATTGGTCACATTCGTTTATGCCTCTGATATGAGTTCCATTAGGGGATTTCTTGCGAGATTTCGTCTCACTTTTTATTTTCGGGATGGTCGTCGGGTTGGGGACGATTGGCGTTTCGGATCTACAAAAAAATAAAATATTTTAAGAAATCTAGAATTTGACGTAATCGAGATTATTCGAGATAAGTTAATACATTAGGGGGTCAAGTCAAGGTCTACTAAATTAGAAGCAATGACGACCACTAAACAATAAAATGTTCAGTGTTGCTTAATTACTTGAGTTTGTAATTAATTACTAATTACTTAATTACATCTGACGAGAGAAAGTAATTAATTACTCAATTACTAATTACATCAGTCGAGTAATTAATTACAATTACAATTACTTCCGTCAAAAGTAATTAATTACTTAATTACAAATTAATTACATTTTTTATAATCATGGCGGTACAATCTTAAAAGTATTGTATAGTCACGCAGTATTAATTTCCAGGTATCAAAGTTGCTACCGCTTGGTTTTAAAATTATATCAGTCGACTGGTAAATTTTTACCGATCCGTAAAAATTTGCTACCGATATGGTAAAACTTTAATACCGAGCTATTATTACTTTGTATACTGCTGACTGTATTACTTATCAATACCACTTTGGTGGAGTCACATATGAATTCCGCCTGGCATTATTTTAATACTACATATATTTCTACGAGCATAAATGTACTAAAGAACTGCAATTAACCTTTAAGATTAAGCAGCTAATTAATCTAATTGTTGGAAGTGCATTCCAAGAACGGAAGTTAACTCAAAATTAATCTTCAAGATCGCCTAAAAACCATCTTGCAAATTAAGATTTTTCACAATAGGTATTCTAATTCGAAGCAATCAAGTAATTAATTACTCAAGGTAATTAATTACTTTGTTACTCAATTGAAGCAAAGTAATTAATTAGTAATTACAATTACATTACCACAAAGTAATTAAAGTTCAATTACTAATTACTTTCTCGATTTTTCTTGTAATTAATTACGTAATTAATTACTTTTGTAATTAATTACTACAACACTGAAAATGTTTTAACTCACTTAATTTCTCTGGTATCGTCGAGGTTGGGGGGACCACCGACAAAAATCGTGGGGGCATTTATAGTGTCGCAGGATGTCGGTTCTGTGTCGTCGTGGAGAAAAGACGGCTCAGTCTTTATCATCTCGGCAGGTCTTATATTATTGTCCACTTCAATTTTAACCGGTAAAATTATAGGTATTGATGATGTAGTTATTGGAAATGATAAAATTGAGTTTAATTTTTAAAAGCACAATTTCTTAATTGTATGTACCATTTAACCTGGAGAAGTAATAGGACTTGGAAGAGGCTCCGTTTTTATCTGCATTTCCTTGTCTGCATTGTATTTTAGTTCATTGTTTTTCATAGATCCAGTAGTCCGGGTTGGGTTCATCTCTTCTTCATCATCATCTAAAATTTTTTAAATTCAAATTAAAGCAAAAAGTAATTTCCGAGAGGACATACATACATAAAATAAAAAAAATGAAATTAAAGATTTTCCATGCATTTTCAAAAGATGTTGATCTGTTCCGATTACTCACCTGCACTCGAAATTTTGCACTTTTTCTCATGCGCTATCCACCACGTTTTTCGTGTGAACCCCTCCCCACACTCGGAGCATTTGTACGGACTTTCCGTGTCATGTTTGGCGATGGTGTGGCTGAAGAAATTAACATTCAATTAAGAAAACTATGCCTAAACAAATTATCTACTTCAGATCTACATCAAATTCAGGCAATTCATGCAGTCCTTGATAATTTCGTAAAATCCGTAAACATGATTTTACAAAGTTTTACAAGCTAAAAAGACGCCAATGTTCTCAATCTGAGCACATTTACCAGAATTTAAACCAGTTTTTGTAAACTGATTTCTATTAACACTTGAATAAAGGTTCAAATCATTAAATCAAATCAAAGAATTAATTTCCCTTCGAAATTGCAGAGTGTTTTAAGAGTTTGTAACCTTACATGACTTCTGGATTTTACAATTTGGCCGTACATTTTGCAACATTTCTTACAAAGCACTGCGTTAATTTCCGCATTATAAGTTAATAATTTAGTCGTAAGCTAATTTTCTTCTGAAATATTTGTAAATATTTGTTAAAGTGTGTAGCTTTACAGAATTTATGGATTTACAAGCACTGCATGAATTCCTTCAGCATAAATTAATAAGTGCGACTCACTAGTCCAAATCCTTCTCTCTCGAAAACATTTTTCCACATTGGGCCACCCCACAAGTCCAAATTCTTACTCCCAAATCCTTCAACAGTTTTGGGGGATGGATCACCTTGCAAATGACGGCCTCATGGGCGGCACAATGTCGCGGAGAGGACAACTCCTTCCCGCAGACGGAACACGGATACCGGACGTTATCATGGGCCGGACCGACGTGAAGGGCGAGGTGCTTCTGGCTTACAAACATTTTACCACAGTGGGGACATTCTACGGTTTTGGGGCGATAGCGATATTCCTCCTTTTTCCTGACCCTTTTGTGACCGCTCTGTTTTTTATCGGTGCCCCGAGTGACGGCATTGTTGGAGACAGAACTGCAAACAAGATAAGTACTCACGTAAATCTTGTAACTTCAGTGTAGCAAAATAACTTGCGAAGTATGGCGAAGTGTTTTGCGAGATTTCGAAAAAAGCTATTGGATTTTAATTCGGAAACATAACATGCAAATAAATGGGCATTTTTTATTTCGCAAACTCATCCTCTCTACTGATTCATAGCTTGGAAATTATCCATGAAAACTAATTAAACTCCGATAACATAACTGTTTGTACACATTTGCGAAATTTATGAAAATGATTTTCACAATGTATAATATACATTGTGAATCCCTCACGACAAAATTTTTTTGAGCTTCGCAAATTTGCGAAATGATTTGCAATGCAAAATAAGACGTTGAGTATAGGACGCCCTGCAAAAACTTGGCTAGATCCTGCCCAAATGTGCAATTCCATTGGTTAAATACAGGTAAAACGGTATCAATAATTAATTAATTGTGAAACAAATTACATAGTTAATAACTGTAACATACCGCACAATTCGGCCTCTTCGTGTTCTTCGTATTACTTCATCACCACCTCCGACGACAATACTGTGCACAATGTCGATCTCATCCTCCATTTGGTCGACGTCCACGTCGACATCCGGTGCAGCCTCGGTCTCGATCTTGATAAACATGGGAGGAGGAGTGGTTGCAAGATCTGCAGAAAAATAAGGCGAATAAAATCACTACATACAATTTACATACCCAAATTAATAGTTTAAGTTATACCTGCTTTTTCAGAATTATCGTCAGTTTTATTATTTGAAGTAATCTCATCATTTCCAAGTCTTATTGATTCCTGTAGCCTACTTTGTTCACGGCCTGAAATGTACACATAAAGTTAGTAATTTAAACGTAGCATAATTACATAAATTGTTAACGTGTTAGATATTTAATTTACTCATCCAATTTTTCACGATCCTCTCGACACGATCATCGCGAATTAAGTGCACTCTGGGGGTTAACTTTACTACGTCAGAATTAGGGCCCATCTTCAATCTTCATTAGATAAGAGTTTTTTTTATTCATTACATATTTTATCTAATGAATATGCAACAAATGAGCAATTAAATTTGCAAACAAAAAAGTTCAAAACAGTAAATTTTTAACGTACCAATAAGGTTCCTAAATTGTAAATCTCGGAGGAAACGTTAGGTTAGATTCCGGATATCTGAGAATTTCCCAAAATATTCGATATTCAATTCAATATATATAAAATGTCAAATGACAACAATATGAAAAATGACGAGTAATCATAATTAATGATAATTGAACACACAGGAGATAAATTACCTTATCAAACCGGTTTCACCGAGTTAAATAAACTGTAACTAATTATCGTACGAAATTTGGAAATGTATCAATTCAATTTCAAATCACAAATTAAAAAAATGCATGTATGTGAATCGCAAATTGCAAATTGCATACTATGAAATAATATGAACGAACTACGAGCCTCGCAGTCTCAGTTTTCAGCTGATTTGGGACAATTGAGATTTGTTAACTTTCTCTCTTCATGATGCAAAACGAGACTGCTAATTGCCATAATGTGTAACTATGTATTTATTTGTATTTCTCAACTTGCCTCCGCTTCTTCTCATCTTTCTCAAGGCTGTCATTAAATCTGGCTGTTCTATTTCTGTTGTATTATTGCATGCTTAATGAAGTTAAATTTTAATAAAATTTGGTATTGCTATTTTAACAACGGGTTCTCCAACTCATGGAACAATATCTACAACCAACTAATGCATTGTATATATAAATAGTGCAAAAAATTATGAAAACGTTTTCCCAAATAAATTTGTTCGAAATACTAAAATCTTTGTGTAGTACATACTTATGTACATATACAGAGGCTGGATTAAACTTTTAAGTCGTCTAACAACGGTTACATACAATTTTACGTCGGCGAATTTTTTTTAGTAGGGCGATGAATACATTCACTGAAATATGAATATTTTTTTAATGCAATGTTCTATTTGGTGGTGGTACACTCTATATAAAAATAAGTACAATTTATCCAGCGTTGTGCAAAGTTTGTCAAACGGGTTGATAAATTTTACCTTTTGGTTGTGTCATCCTCTTTTTTTACTTAGCCTTGAGTAAATTTTACTTATTTTTATTTAGAGCAGAGTGTGCAAGGACAAAAAGGCATGCCGTGCCTAAAATGCCTTTTTGCCTATCAGGCACGTTAATTTTGGCCATGCCCGATTGCCCGAAACGCCTTTTTGGTAAAATCTGGACAAATCATAACTTAATTATTCACTGAATTATTAAGTTATGTTTATTAATCCGATTTGGATGATCGTCGTCACCACTAAAAAAAATTATGCACATCTTGAGGTGTACAATTATTCACAAATGCTCTAAATTATCATGACCATGACTGCGTATAGAAGGAAGTAATGTTGTGGATTAATTGTGCAGAAGTGTAAGGTTGGCAACGTTTTAGAACAACCGAAATGTAAAGCCAATTACATTGTTGCCACACTTTTTTGTCCATAGAAAAATTTGTAAAATGGTTCAGGCAATACCCAATAGAAACATACACAAAAAGGCATCAAACGGGCAAAAAGGCACTCAAAACGGCAATTCGGCATTGAAACGGGCAAACCGGCAAAAAGGCATGCATTTTTTCCCAAAAAGGCGCCTTTTTGCACACTCTGATTTAGAGTGTGACATCCAATTCAAAATCAGACAAGGAAAAGTAACTACGTCAAATGCAAAATGATTAGATACTGACATGAAACTTTATCATGTATACATACATATTATTTACAAATAAGGCAAAACATGTCTTGTCCATGTGAACGTCATAAAATCAATTAATTCGAACATATTCCTCGCATTGTGGGCAAGTTAGTGACGCCGATTTTATTACACTACACTGATTGCATCACTAATTTCTCCTTAGTCAATTATCCATCCTCCTCCACAGAAGTTAGACCAAAAATTCCCCGAAAGCTGTGAAGTATTTCTTCAAACAAAACGCAACATACTTGAGATAGTCTTCTTCAAGTATGTACATATATAGATTAAGAACGTATCTATTTGCTGTTCGATTATCCACACTCTAAATAAAGTTGTGTAAAATTTATTCAAAAATTGCGTACAAATTGTGTAACAAATAATATGGTAAAATGTATCCAACGCTTTATAAAATTTGGACACTTTTAAATTTACCTAGGTTTCCTCAATTGTTGCGTCATCCTCAACATATCCTACTCAACTTTGGGTTAATTTTACACAACTTTTGTTTAGAATGAAGCTTTAAAGGTGAGCACGTGGCTCCTGATCTTCCTAAATTTTTGGGATTTTTTTAAAAGAAATGTGTATACGTAGACACTATACCTTGAATATTATAATCAATTATTCTACCTAATTATGTACAGATGGCCCAATTATCTGTATTTTCGTTAATCCTCATAATTTGCACTACCGTGTTTGCCATCAATCCTGCATCCAACCCCGAAATTAACAATCTGCAAGAAAACCAACTTTACTGCATTCAAGAATCCACGTCTTGTGGATTTCTCCATTACAACGGATTATTCGATCAGGATCATCTTTTCGGGTTAAGCGTCTCCCAAACCGACTCGTGCTTCGATGATAACCGATTCCTATTTCGGAACGTCGTCGACAGTGAAGGGTTCATCTGGATACAGAACGTCAATCTGAGCCTGCCCCTTCAAAAATTTGGCGCCATTACCGACAGATGGCAACAATTTTTTTCAATAGGATCCTTCGCGGGGACGGGGGAAATTCGGGTTTATGCTTCTCGCCAAGAGACCGGGTTAATATTGAGTTCGGGGGACGATCACGCCATCGGAGGGGGAGGCATGGGCCAGTTTCGTGTTCTAAATACTACAAATTTATTAAGTTTGGCGGCACGTTGGGAATTTTTGTACCAAGGTGGAACAACATTTTCAGATAGTACGACAATTACCCCGACAACGACGCACAGTTCGGCGGGAAGGCTGAAAACAATTTTCTTCGTAATCATGTCCATGATAGTTCTTAATTTGATATTTGTATGATGTCAGATGAATGTATTACTACATATCGAGTAGATAATTAATACAACAAAGTCATGGAATAAAAAGTTAAAATGATACAAAAATATGTTTCAGTAAATAGGTTACAAACGTATTTATGACATTATTGGCAATTAAAAAATAAATATGATGCTGTAAACCGATCTAAATTATGTCCATCCGTCCTCCCCTTAATAACGGGCCGTTATCCTGCTGAGGAACGGACAGACAGACAAAGTCTTTAGACTTTGTCTGTGAATTATTACTAATTGTGAATACACAATAAGTACAATTCTTGCTAAAGCTGAAGCTATGTAGATATTTACTGAATAAACGTGCACGTTTATTAACTTCTACTATAAATTCAGACAGAATAATAAACTTGACAGTTACGAATGTATCACAAAATTTCTACGTAGTCGCATTATTTGTAATACGTTCTAAAAAATTGCATTTGAATGCTAGTGTAAGACTTTTCGCTTTTGAACCCCCACCGATAGCATATAGTTTATACATATGTATGTCCATATATGTCACCATACCATTTATGCTTCACCCTCCCGTTACATTAGTTTTTGAACGGTCTGATACATATATATGAATGGACAACTTTCGGCACAATTGGATTCCGACACCCATTTGCATGATCATAATCAGACAAGGAAAATTAATTACGTCAGCAGCAAAATGATTAGATATCGGTATGAAACATATGCATGTAGTGTTTACATACGTACAAGGTAAGCTCATAGAGTTATATTACTGTACGGGTAAACGTATAACTTACATATTTTGTCAATGTGGACGACACGGAATCAATTAATTCGAACATATTGTGGGCAAGTGTGTGACGTCGATTTTATTGTAAAGCTTTGGTTGCATCACTAATTTCACCGTAGTCAATTATCTACCCTCCTCCAAGGACTAGGTTTGATCAAAAATTCCTCGGACGCTGTAACGTACGCATATTTTAAGGTAATCAATATTTTCTCAAACTAAACGCACCGATCGATGCATACTGTTATCTGTAAATTATATAGATTAAGCGCTTACAGTAAGCAAAAATTTAAATCGTACCCTATTCTGTCATGTCATAAATCCATGGTTTTCTACTTGATGGAAATTGATTATTTTTATGTGATGCATCAGTCTTGTAGGAAATTTAACGTAGATTCCGAAAATGACACGCATTTTTTGTTTTTCCTTGCAGATTATGAACCACTAATTAAAAAGTTGGGGAGGATTTAAAATCCATGCAAAAAATTAAATCGTACCCTTGCGGGTTTTTAATGAAACCAGTGTCTAAAAATTAGTTAACACTTTGAAATGCCTCAGTTCACTACAATTACAACTTTGACACGCCGCGGCATGAATTCTACTATTTCTTTGTCACTTCCGGTCATACGTTTACCCACACTTCGCTTAAAATAACACGCAAGTCATGTTTGGGCTTCGATTGTCGGTTCGAAATATCCTCCTCACCAATTATGCCCATAAATCTTCGATGAGATTTAGGCCAGTAGGTCAGGCAACCCACGAAAGACCATTAATTCCTTTTCACTCGAGGTTCCGATTAATAAACTTCGTACAAGTGCGAAGGATTTTAGGATCTGCGTCGAAGTGCAAAATTATTTTCAACATGAGTCTCAATTTTCTCGCTCAGCGGACTTGGTTTCCCTCCAGAATTGTCTGCTGGACTTCCTTGTTGATGATTTACTCAGTAAAGATAAAGTTCCAATACAATTCCAAAATTTTAGGGCCCAAACAATTGCAATTCCTTCACTATTACACGGTCTTTTTCATGCATCTGGGTTTATGAGCTTCTCCAGGTTTCCTCCACATCTTCACGGCTGCATTTGACCTAAATGTGTTGAATATGATTGTGTCATGCTGACTGACACGTTTTTAGACTTTCAAATTCCTTTAGCTGAGGACCAGGGTCCAATTAGGACGCTTCGCCATATGCGACTTATAAATAAATTCCTTTTTGCTCGCACTTCGACCCTTAAACCCCATTTCCCGAATCCGGCTTCTGATTCTCATAGTGGAAACTGTTCTGTTGAATTGTTCTTGAAGTTAAGGTGCAATTTTCGGAGCCAAATGTCCTTAGTTGGACAAGTTCTTGCTGGTTAGATTTCGATGCTCGCCCTTGGTCAATGCCGTTTTGTGTCTGCGTCAATGAAAATTACCCAAGAATCCAGGTTTCATCCATGTTTGGACAATGAATTGGATAATAGGCTCCTAAACCTTCGTGACCAATGCAATTTTGTACTAACATATCCCTCTCCAATGCAGAAAAATAACCCTCTTTCTTCTCACGGCATATATCTATTTTCTGCTCATCTTACAGGATGTCTAGCAGCATCAAAGTCAAAAAATTTGAAACTTTTTACATACAAATATTAAAAAACCGTAAATAAATCGAATTTCATTTAAAAATTATTGTTTTTGAGTGTGTGGAAGAACGAGATGATTAAAAACTGAAAGGGTACGATTTAATTTTTTGCACGAGTTTTCATTTGTCCTCTATTATTTAATTAATGGTCCATCTTCGGTAAGGAAAACGACAAAATCCATGTGATATTCGGAATCTACATTAAATTTACTACAAAACAGATGTCTTCCGTAGTAAGAATTGATTTCCAGAAACAAGAGACCCATTAGTTTATGATACCTCAGAAAAGGGTACGATTTAAATTTTTGCTTACTGTATGTTATGTATTTGTTACTCTGTCTGACCATAAATAAGGTTGTATAAAATATACTTAAAATCGAGTAAAATAGAGGATGATATAACAATTGGGTAAAATTTACCCAAATTTTGATCAAACTTAGCCAATTGTAAATTTACCAATTTTTACCTAGATAATTTTAGTTTCATCCACTATTTCCGTCAATTTTGTGCTTCTGTAAATTTAACACAACTTACGTGAAGTGAAAGTGCGAAGGCGAGCATGTAAATTCTGAAACTCTTAAATGCTTGGCAAAAAATAATTAAAACTTAAATATCGTAACTAATTATTCTATACATTCACAGATGGCCCAATTATCTGTATTCTTCTCATTATTCCTCACATTCTGCACCACCGTTTCTGCCATCAATCCAACCTCCTACCCGGAAATTAACAATTTTCAAGAAACCCAACTTTTCTGCATTCAAGAATCCGCGTCTGGTGGGTTTCTCCATTACAACGGATACTCCGATCAGGATCATCTCTTCGGGTTAAGCGTATCCCAAACCGACTCGTGTTTCGAAGATGACCGATTTCTATTTCGGAACGTCCTCGACAATGACGGGTTCGTCTGGATACAGAACGTCAATCTGGCCTTGCCCCTTCAAAAATTTGGTGCCTTTATGGTTGACAAATGGCAAGAATTCATTGTCATAGGACGATTCGCAGCGACGGGAGAAATTCGGGTTTACGTATTCCGCCATGAGACCGGGTTAATATTGAGTTCGGGGAATGATCATGCCATCGGAGGGGGAGGCACGGGCCCGTTTCGTGTTCTAAATACTACAATTGTATTAGACTTGGCGGCACGGTGGGAATTTTTGTATGAAGGCGGAACTACATTTTCCGACAGTACGACAACTACACCGCCTGCCACATCCCCCACAAATTCAGTCACCCCCACAACCACAGCTGCAACTACGCCCAGTTCGGCGGAAGGAAATTTTAAATCAATTTTCTCCCTAGTCATATCGTTGATAATACTTAATTTAGCCTTTGTACATATAAGGACAGAAGAATTTATTGAGTAAATATATAAATATGTATATCACAAAGTCGTGTAGCACAGGGTTATAATGCTATCAAAAATATTGCTTTTTATTAAGCGAATAACAGCCTAAATAATTATACACGTACAAAAAATTACATTTTTGTATGCTTAGATCTTCGCTGACAGTATTACTAAATACTAGTTTGTTTCCCTATCCCCGAGAAACAACCCAACCCCTCACCATCGTGATGTCTTAAAACATGCCTGAAAATAATCAAATCAACATTACCCAAAATTGTGTCTATATAATGTAAATGACCATTTTATCTAACCCGACTCACATCATGAGGTAGTTCTTCACCCAAAACAATTTTCCACATCCTTCCACAGGACAGGGCAATATAATAACGCCCAACTTGCTCAACAGATCAGTGGAATGGGTCACATTGCACTTGGTCACTTCATGACCGGCACACGATTTTGGTGATAACAAAACCTTCCCACATACGGAACACGGACACGGGCCGTGACGATGCATGACATGGACGTGTTGGAGGAGATGATTGCTCCCGTTGTCGAATGATATCTCACAGACGAGACATTTTCTGATTTCGTCACCTTTGCGGGTCTTCCTGTCTAACTGTTTCTTCGTGTGGGACACAGCCTTTGCTACAGGTCTGCAAAAAAGTGAAAGCGAATTATTAACGCAACCTAACCCACGCAGGCCTTGGCAACTTGTAATGTAAAATCCTCAAGTTTTGTACAATAGTTTTACAGACTTTTACAAAATATCTGTACAAACAAAGACGCATTTCATACGGCTTCATAAGTTTAAAAAAAATTGTAATATAATTGTCAGTTTAACTATTTTTAAAATTTTATAAAAGTTCACAGATTCTTTACCAAGTTATCAAGGGCGTTCACATTTGTGAATTGACCATGCTTAATTATTGTTTTAAACAACAGTTTCAAAAACTCACAGACTCATCGTTATTTCCACATTATCATCTTCCTCTTTGAAGGTGGGAGGTACCGCACCGATATAAATACTGTCAACAATATCGATCGAGGAGGAGTGTTCGAAGGTGTCGTCATAAGATGAAGATTCAGTCTCAATTTTAACGAAGGCTTGAAGCTTATCGAGATCTGGGTTCGTGTTTAGAAGCGTTTTATCTACATAAATGGATCAGAATTTGACTTTAAGCAATTATCTAATCCTGTTAATTAGAACGCGATAATTTCCTTAAAAAATATAATACAAATAGCACCTTCGTCAAAATTTTGATTTTCCTTGTCGCTATAGCAGTGAATTTTATCGAGATCCGGATTCGCATTGGAATTTACAAGCGTTGATTTAAAAGGATTATCTAATTAATATTGTTAATTATAACGTGATAATTTTTTAACAAATACATAAATAACACCTTCGGTATAATTTTGTGTTTCCTCATGGTTTCCTCCCTGTGCATCTCGTCATTATGGGGACCAAAATCTATTTCTTTACTGTTAGGCGATCCCTGAGCAAGATCTGAAATTTAAATAGAATCTTCACCACTGAATGTACCTATATATGTATTTACATATTTATAAATGACAAACTTAAATAAATTCATGCCTGAATGGTCAGAAAATAAAATTTCACAAGTTTTCTCGTGCCCTTCTAAGGTCTCCTTTAAGCTAAAATTACTCCCACAGTGGCGACAAATGTATGGAATCATTCCCTTGTGTGAGGTCAAAATGTGGCTAAAATTAAACATAGACATACAAAATAGCGTCTTTAGTTAAGTACATATCAGAATTCAGGTCTTTGGTGACTTTGTAAAATCCGTAATTTTTGACCCACAATTTTACAAACTTTTACAAAATAAAAAGACACCCTTGATCCGAGTACGTCTAAGAAAATGTAAGCAAATTTTTCTCAGAGATATTTGTTATATAAAAGTTTGTATTGTTTGGATTTTACACAGTTACCAAGAACTGCGTGAACGAATTGCGTCATTCTCACTTTTCCAAATCCTTCTCCTTCCAAAACATTTTTCCACACGGGAATACCGTACAACGCTCAATTTTGACGCCCAACTCCTTCAGCCGACTGGGGGGATGGACTACGTGACACACGACGGCCTCGTGACCCGCGCGCTGACTTGCGGAACTAAGCAACGCCCCACACACGGAGCAGGGGTACTTGCCCCTGATCGATTTCTCAATGTCGCCGTGAACTCCGAGGAGATGGGCGTACAATTTCGTATACCGGTCAAAAACTTGGACGCAGCGACCACAATAGAAGGTTTTGACCGGCTTTGGATTTGTGTTCCGGTCATAAGACCGAGCTTCCGGTCTGTAAAAGAAGTAAACAAGATTTTGAAAAGTATTTTGTACCAATGGAAATACGTTTCATATAAATATTTCATTATTTTAATTATTTTCGCGAAGTATGTACATACAAACATATAAAAATTCATTCGAATATATGTAATAATACTTACTTAATAATACTTAATATAACAATCCTTATAATAATAATACTTATAATAATAAGTACACACATCTTGTGTGGTTTGCATTCTTCGAAATAAACATCAATTAAGTAAGATACATATTTAATTAACAATTACAAATAAAAAGATTTGACACGAACCTATGCATTACGACGTCACTGACGCCACCGAAGGATGAGCGTCTGATGCAAGAAATGTAACGCATTTCCTTCTCGACGAGTGAAATTGCGTTCCGATTTTTTGGATTACTTGAAACAAAAATTGGGCACGTTTCCTTATGCAATTGAAGTCTTCTCTTGAAGGTGAATTTATCCCCGCAAGCGGAACATTTGTAGGGATGATGGCCTTCATGCTTGGATACAATGTGACTACAAAATTTTAAAATTCAGGATACAAATGATTAATTAGTGACTACTTATAAATTTCACATTGTGACTACTCACAGTTCCACGTGGACTCTCTCAATAGTAATTTCCCACATCCTTCCACCGGACATTTATGTATACCAAACCGCTTCCACCGTTCCGGAGGATGGGGCACGTTACACTTGACGATTTCATGGGCGATCCGATTCTTCGGGGTGGAAAACCCCTTGCCGCACACGGAACAATGGTGCTTCACTTTATTCCTTCCGTCAAGGACACAGTTTTCCGTGGGAAGGTTATACGTGGTCACGTCGGGTTTAATTTCCCCTCTAGAAAATGAATGCTAAATTAAGTTTCGTCGAGGTTTGTAAAAATTGTGTATTATTTACGAATAATTCTGTCCTGACAACGGTTGATCCTTCTCAAAAGCAACGAAGATAGGTCCACTGATAAAAATGTTGGGGACTGTGTTAATTCTAGAGCAAGATGGGAAAAAATAGTGACTAGATTTCCTCCTAATTTTGGAAAGTGGTTCCGAGCCGTAATGCAGAGTTAGTGTAGTAGTCATTTCTAAAGGCATCAAAATTTAAAAGAACAATTTTTAAATAAATGCTGACAAACTTGTTAATATTTTCACTCCGAGAATCTATTTAATAATCACCTTGACAACTAGATGTTTCCATGGCGACGGGGTTAAATGATTCCATGCTGCTTCGTGGATATGTGGCTTCATCTATTTTTTCCCTATAATATGCGGACGAGTTGGGAGATCCTCCACCAAAAATACTTTCGACATCCTGTTCCTCGTCAGTAGCTTCCACCTTTATAGATAAAGGAGTAAATTCGGCACCATATGTTGTCTGGCTTGAACCCATGTCTGTAAAGTAAATATCATTTCAAAATTCACAGAAACATTGGCAAATAATAGTTTTTATATAGGGAGCCTTCACATGTGATTGACTTGAAGGAATTGCGATCCGGAATAATACGGATACTATTCGTTGACCTATGATCCCTTCAAATCGAGCACTTATGGTCATAACCCATGACCCACCCACCTTGCCACAGTTTATTTCCAATTACACTGACATTATTAATATTACTGACGGGGGAAGCTCGTTTCAGCCTTGTTTTCTCAATCCTCCTTAACCTGATTTGGCGACGGTCTGCAATATACGGAAGATCAAATTATGAACAAATTACAAGATCACTTGTGACATTTATTTATTTGTTATTTGTATCTTACGGATTCCGTTTTCCACGGCGCTTTCGTCTCGACGCAAGCGCACAAATGGGTTTAAATTAATATTTATTCATCGATTCACCACGCTGATTTAGTATCTGACTTTGGAAAAAAACGAGCAAAGTTAACTAATTTCAAATTTCCGTACAAATATCGTTATTGAAATTCATGGAAAAATTGCACTATAGCGGCCTAGCTCGGATATGGCTGAAATCTTTTGTGTGAACACCCTAAGGAGGGGAGCTTGCGAGGTTGATAATAACACATCTTGGTGCCCTTTGGATATGTGGTAGGGACCCATGAGTGTACTAAAACCCTGAAGTAGTTTGACTCCATGGCCACATTTGCGCCCGCCACACCCACTCAAAAATGTCCAAAAAACGCTTTCACCCCAGTTTCCACTCACTCAAATCCACGCCAAAATCCAATTTTACTCGGATTTTGAAATTTCTTTCACCATTATACTCCCAGATAGTTGCTTTCTTCAATCCAATATCAAACTCAATTTTTTCGAAATTTTTAGTATTTTTAAAATTTAAAATTCTGAATGAGCATTGTCGTAGTCATCAACAAAACAAATTATGTTTGCGAAATAATCATCAATAAAATTGAGTTTGATATTGGATTGAAGAAAGCAACTATCTGGGAGTATAATGGTGAAAGAAATTTCAAAATCCGAGTAAAATTGGATTTTTGGCGTGGATTTGAGTGAGTGAAAACTGGGGTGAAAGCGTTTTTTGGACATTTTTGAGTGGGTGTGGCGGGCGCAAATGTGGCCATGGAGTCAAACTACTTCAGGGTTTTAGTACACTCATGGGTCCCTACCACATATCCAAAGGGCACCAAGATCTGTTATTATCAACCTCACAAGCTCCCCTCCTAAGGTCCGCTGAGCATAAAAATACCTTTTTTTCGCGGAGGTCTCAAAAACTGAAATTTCTAGAAATTTTCGAAATTTTGTATAAAAATAATTTGTTGGTCTTAGATTTTTATGAAAATGATTTTCTTGACTAACTAAAGTATCCTGAATATGAATCTGAAGGAATTTTTAAAAAACATTCAATAGCAAAAAAGTTATAAATTTTTGAAATTTTGTATACAAATTGTTATTCGATGTTTCAGAGAATTCCAAGACTTTGTCTCACTTTCCCTCTGACAGGAATTTTTTGTGGTAAAATCAAATTTTCGGGGTAAGATGAGATTTCTAGCTTCCGGCTATCCTAGGTAGCACTACTAGCTAGCTCTCCTAGGTAGCACTACTACCTAGCTCTCCTAGGTAGCACTACTACCTAGCTCTCCTAGGTAGCACTACTACCTAGCTCTCCTAGGTAGCACTAGTAGGTAAAAATTCCACGCTTTCCGCCTACCTAGTTTACCTAACCTAACCTGCTCGCTTCGCTCGCTAAAATACGAACAATACCCCAATACGGGCATAATTATTACTTTTTGAATATTGAATATTTTTCAAAAATTTCTTCAGATTCGTGTTCAGGATACTTTAGTTAGTCTAGAAAGTCATTTTCATGAAAATCTAAGACAAAAAAATAATTTTTGTACAAAATTTCAAAAATTTCTAGAAATTTCAGTTTTTGAGACCGCCGCGAAAAAAAAATATTTTTATGCTCAGGGGACCTTAGGGTATTCACACAAAAAATTTCAGCCATATCCGAGCTAGGCCGCTATACTGCAATTTTATCAAATTCATTTTTCACTTAACTTGAACAGAAAATTTGAAACTTACCAGCAAGTATTTATAATATCCCACAAACTATTCAAAATATAGGTGTATACTTTTAAATTTTTGGCCATACAGTTTTATCTAGATTATCAATTATTAATTATTTATTAACAATTTCAAATTTCAAATTTTGCACTTCAACGTCAAACCTTCATGAGAAATTGCAATTTACTCATTTTCATAGAATTTTACAATTATGAAAATAATCTACTTTAATTTAATCCCACATTACTAATTAATTGGACTATTACGTGTCAATACATATGTATGCTTTAAATAACGTGTACATGTATAAATTTCAAAATACATTTTCAAATTTTGTCGGTAGCATTACTCAGCAAACTTTCCAAGTATAGCTTTATTCATTAGTTTTAAAAACTGTGTATTAAAATTATCATATGTACTTGTTACCATTTAATTTCAAATTTCATTTAATACTATAAACTGGAAATGTTTGTTGGCAATAGAGTTGGAAGCAAAAATACAGTTTCATGAAAATTGAGTACCCCCCTTTTATACAATTTTTTTATGTAGTAAATAAATTGTTACAATATTTTCAAAATCTCAGTTAAATTATGATAGATCCAACTTTATAAATTTTATCGATTTTTTAAGTCTACTTGCAGCATTCGAATTGTTGCATTCCTTTTTTCTTACATGTTGCTCCAGATAATGCTTTTTGTTTGGACCCACTCGGTTTGTAACCCTTAAATTCATTTTCGCAAATTTTAATTAATTTTACGTCTCCAGACATGTGCTCGTCGTAACAGTTCTTCGTCCAATGGCAATCTATTTAGAAGATTAATAGAGATGTCAGATTTACATATTTTAAGTAACTCTTAGAAATTCAGTATTAAAATAGGTAATACTAAGCGGTATTCATAGATGACTAACCCTAAGTGGTATTGCTAAGTATTACCGTGTAGTAGATAATAGTTCGGTATTAAAGGTTTACCATATCAGTAACAAATTTTTACGGAACGATATAGAATTTTAATACCAATGGGTAACAAGTAACACCTTTAAATATTATTTTTTAGGATTTTAGGTACTCCACTGATAAATAGGAGTAATCTTAGGTAAGATTGAATATATGCATGTGTGTATAAATATATCTATGTACCTGACAACATATACGTATGAGAATAACGAATTTACTGTACAGAATTGTTATCTATGTATTAACTACAAATCGATGCGACGAAGCCAAACCTGTGCAAAGTGGGTTTTCATGCAAGTAAGAAATAAGAATGCGAATCGTCTTTTTCTGATATCCTATAATTTTCAAACCAAATTGTACGAAGAAAGAATCGTTTTACACTTTCAAACAAGAAACTCGTCTGATATAAATACGTAATTGGGTAAATCATACCTTTGACCAAAATTTAATATGACACATTTAACTCAATCTATGCACATAAATACATACGGTTTGCAACCAATACTTTCACGAAAATATATGTACCTATGTGTTTAAATGTTTGCGAATGATGTTGTGGATAATAACCAGACGTCGGATATGAATGACCGATAAAACCTCAAAATATGAATGAAAAATTACCGTAAAAATCCCCAAAATATGACCATAAAAATGAGTTTATTTTTTAAATTTTTGGCTAAATTTTTTGAAATATTTTCGTGTAATGCTAAATTTTTATCAATTAAACAAGTTCTAGGGTGATTTAATTCATTCCCAATGAATTAAATCACTTTAGGCGAAAGTGAACGTAAATTTCTGAAAGTTTCTCACAATGATTCATTGTGAGAAAACTGAATTTTTGTCATTTTCTGTCAATTTGTTAAAAATGATAAAATGAACGAAAAAAGCCCGAAATATGATCGGGAATATGAGTATGTCCCAAAACCCGAAAATATGACAAATATGAGAAAATATGCTTTGACCTACGTGACCTGCTAGTGACCATAAACATTTTCAGAAAGTTTGGCCACTGTAGGTCAATAAATGGAGAAAGTCATTTTTCATTCATATCCGACGTATGATAATAACCTACGGAAAAGGGTTAGACCAGGAAACCAGTAATTTTCCTGAATAGGACAACTAACGAGCTGGCACACTGTCAAATGCATTTAACTCTTAAACTGTTTGGCATTGCCCATGACAAAAAGTTTCGAAAATCCTTTAGCTATTTACCGGTGGACAATTTTACCCCATGCCTACAATTTTACAAGCTTAAGAATAATATGGGTTTTAAGTTCAGAATATCCATCCCATGGTCCCAATAAATAGCTGGGGAAGTCGATCCATTCAGTGTCCATTTTGACTGCGTCGTTTGCGTAACGCTACACATCCGAAAATATGTATTCAGAGGAATATCTACATACGTTCGACGATTTACATTTGAATAATGCATTGTGCTAGAATTGGGGAGAATAATAATCAATTTGAGGGTTACGTAAATATATATTTACATATGTACGTATTAATGTACATGTTAACAATTTGTACAATACATGTTACACATACATACATATGTAAATACATGCATGATTTACAATATTGTCTTCCACCCTAAAAAGTTATGGTAATTAATTCTGTATTAATTATCAAATAAATCATCCTTTATTTGATGGGATAGCCTTGTCAAATTAGGTTTGCGCCTATTACAGAAGCGGGTTGTGATCTGTGATTAGTCTAAAGCGTTATAAATAAGTTGGGCGTAATCATGAAACTATTCCTAGCCCTACTTCAGAATGTACTCCTGGTCACTAGGACAAGTTCAACTAAGCAAAAGTTAGAAATTGACAAGGCCCTAAAACCATTCGCCCATTGTACACCAACAGTAATATCGACCAATAATGACTCCCTTACAAACATCACGTTAACCATGGCTCCAATCATCTTAGTAACAGAACCAATATTAAGCCCTCGATGGGAAAAATTGATACCAGTGAGATTCTCTCTCCTACGAAGACGCAATACAATGCGACACTGCTGGACAACCTTATTTATTCTACCAAAATTTTTTACTAGTTCAAAATTTTTTGGCGATTCGACTACTATTGGTTTGACCATTTCTACCACGTACGAACTTTAGAGAATCATTACTTCCTCTTGGTTTCCGGGACCCGTAGTATCAGTGGAAAGGAAATAGTTAAAGCATACTCAACACAATTCAGGTTATCTTTATACTACAGTAGAATGGAAGTAATTCTGGTCGACATTTTCCCTACGCGGGTCAACGGAAAGGTGGAAGTGATTAGGATGGAGCACCTAAACATATTTTACGTATTCCCTTACCAAGTTTTGCCAGGAATGGAGAAATCACTAAGGAAGGAGTCATTCAATATATCTTGCAAAGCTAACGAAGAGCACCTCTGCTTCGAACAACTCACCCGAATCAGTATTATCGTGACAAACCTCAACAAGTATTTTTGGATAGTTGGCAAGTCCCACCAAGAATTACTATCAATTTTTAAAAATAATAAAATTCCAGAATCCAAAGCAATTGCCGCAGTACTTAGAGTAGAAACACTCCACGACCTTATCGACTTCTGGATAATGCAAGACATCCCATTGCACTATACTTTTCAAGGTTGTTTTTCCATCAGACGCCAAACTTATAGTGGATTTTTTGGCTTTCCTGGCGACTCTTTCTACCTTCGTAAAGTACACAAATACTGTTTCATATCATGCTACAAAGTCTGGCAAGATTCTTCCTTGCTGTACGCTTTAACATCTCCTTTTGGCAATTTAGCATGGATTTGTTTCATTACCAGCTTTCTCGCAGTGACCATCTTCTTGTCTGGATCACAAAAGAAGTTTGGGTCAGCTGGGTTTCGGCTCGCGGTAGGAATTATGTTGGAAAGTTCTGTTCTTTATTTATTAAAATTCCCCAAGAAATACGAAATTTCTCTCGTCGTCGGAATTTGGATTATTTTGGCTGGAACACTTTTGACGAATTGGTATAAAACAGCCTTCACGATTGAAATGATTGTCCCAATAACGCACGGTGCACCGTGGTATGGTTTGCTAAATATTGAAGGGGTGAAGGTGCTCATGCCGTTAAGACTGATGACTGCGAATGTTAGAGGAGATTTACCGCACTTTTTGTATGTAGAGCTTTTCTTCGGAGCCATTCAGCACAGGGCGCTACCTTTTATAGAATGGTTTAGTCATAATAAATGTTTGAAAAGTTATTTTAAGATGGCACAAATGTTGGCTAATCTGATGCCCATAAATTATCAGCTACATTATCAACCGATGAACGTTACTGACCTGAGGAAGGTACCAATTCAACCTATTTTGTACAACGAAACTGCACATCTTGTAAGGCATCTATCATCATGTGATAGAACTGGATTCTTGGATGAGAAGGAGAATGTCGCTTCCGTCCTACCCTTTTTGAACGATAATAGTGATGGAATTACATACATGATAGGCGAGGATAACTTCTTTACAGAGTTCCTGGGTTGGCCAGCTTCTCCAGTTGCGCGAGATTATACTTTTCGTCGTCTCGGTGTGATGTTAACTTCAGGAATATATGGGTACTGGGAGGGTTTGTATAAATTAGTAAGGCCGAAGAAACTTTTTCATCACTATGCAAACTGGACACACCCAAACCTACCTAAAGTGGCAAAGCTTGATCTAAATTCTAAGATCGTGACGGCGTTCTATATTTGTGGGGGTTGTTTTATAGTAAGTGCTGTTTTTCTTTTGGGGGAAATTAGCTATGCCTATTTTATGCCCAAAGTGATTAAATTGCTCAAATCTTTGTAAGGTTGTTTAGGTTTGACAAGAAATGTAATTGTTATATCAGCATAACAACATTCTTATTGTCATAGATAAAAGCATAAATATTTATGTAAAAATCGACTTACATAGTGTAGTAGTACCAAAAATAGCTCATTTTTAAAGTAAGGTAGCTCATTTTTGTAGTAGTACCAAAAATGGGCTTTGGATTAAAATATCAAAAGTTGCATAACTCATGGAATTGTTTCAATTTTATAACTTACATTTGAAGACATTGAACAAGGGTTTAGTGAGACCAAAAGCTCTATCACGGAGATTTGAGGCCTTAAAGAATTCATTCAAAGATTGGAAATGTGTTGAAGGGCAAGATATAGTTTTTGAAGGCACAATTTTTGTGTGGAAAATGCAAGAAATATGTAAGACAATGCCATCTACCGGAAAATGCTTATGATTAACGACATATAACGGCGAGACTGAAAATTTAAAACGTTATTTCTGTGTCCAAAATTAGTGCCGAACATTTAGAATACTGCAGAAACTTAAAATAGCAAGACTAGTCAAGTATTTCTTATATGAATAATTTTAATACCAAGCGGTAACAATATTATTTGTATTACCGAGAAATCAAATAGCTGCCTGACTATGCCAGATTTCCAACAATATAATGTAATACATCATTTGGGATAAATATGTAAATCATACCGATGGATAATCCGTATATTACCAATTTATCGCAATAAATTTTACATAGTTTTACGCGTACTGGGACGTGAGATTTACTCTTTGACACGCGACCCTTGAAGGGATCCTGATCACAATTGTGTTGCAGGTCGGACGTGACGTGGTTGCATTTTGTCCAGGAACAAACCTCTTCTGAAAGTTCGAAAAGAAATACTACTTATACAAATATTCATTGCTGCATTTTTACAAGACTGATTTTTAATTTTACTACAAATTTACATGTACATATTTAGCCAGCTTTACAAATCATCGAATCACAAAACCTTAAAACTGCATAAATTTTAGACAGTTTGCCAATTCGTAAAATTTTATCTATTGACATATGTAAGTGGGTATATATGTAAATATGTATATTATAAAACAGGAACATTCTTAAAGCAATTTAATTAAATTAAGACTGGAATTTTTCAAATTATTTAAAAAATTCACTATCATGTAGATAATTTACTTGATAACTTGTAAGGTGCGCAACTTGGATACATCTAAACGTAACCGTAAAATATTTGGAACGCAATTTTTATCTTTGAACGAAGGATTTTTATGCATAGAAATGTTTCGGTCGACAGATTTATAATTCTGAATGGAGTAGAAATTTCGAATTTCAATGCGTTTTGACAACCTACACATATCAATTTGTGTATAAGTAATCTCTGTTAATAATTAATACCAAATTTATAAAATCAGGATTTAAAAATTAAATCATTTTCACGAACTTACAAATTCTGAAATCGTTTATTTTAAATGCAAAGTTAGCGTAATTATTTTTGAGAAACTTACCATACGAGGAAATTAAGGTAGGTACAAATGTTACAATAATAAACAGTAGATAAATTAGGATCCGTATCATATTTCCGAGTTTTTAGTCAATTAAAAAAAATAAAGACCTATGTACTTTTAACGAGCTTTAAGCATCGCTTTAACCAATTTTCTTAATGGGAGATTGGGAGACGAAATTTATTATGGAACAAATATTTCTGACGCGTGACGATTTGTTTTCATTGTCGGTAAAATTGCGTAATTGAATTTTTAGTATACCCATTTCAGATTTTATTTTAAACAATGGAGCACTTTAAATTAAAATGAATCATTTTTAAAAATCAGACTTGTTAATGAATGACGCCATGTTTTATTACGAATGCTTAAAAAATGTGTACATATATAAGTGCGTTCATTATCTTCGGACATACATATGCAAATAATGTATTTGCATATTTATTTGAAATACGTATATATGCAATACGATATATCTAATTTTAGTATTTAATTTCCTAGTTTTTATGAAATGAAAATTGATCAAGCAAGTGTAACCACTGCACAAATTTTCTTACGCAAATAAAAACGAAAATTTATTTAAAAAATTCTACCACGCTTTATTTAATAGTAGCGATTATGATAACTACATACATATTTTCACAAGTTATGCACATCTTGAAATTTAATCTTCATCCAACTCCTCCACCGGGGTTTTCGCCTTATCCAAGTAGATCAATCCGGCACCCGCGATGATGCACCCGATCGCAAACAGGACGCCCATCCATGCCATCAATCCTGCCATCTTGATTCCAATTGAGGCCAGCTTCACGGTCGACTTCACCAGTTCAGAGAATGTCTCCTGAAAATAAAGGACAATTCGATGTTTTTATTCATACTGAAATTCACACAGTATTTGGGAACTTTGTAAAATCCATGACCTTACAAACTTTTACAAATATTTCTGAGGAAAATGAGCCTCCACATTTTTGTGAGCTTACTCAGATCCAGGGCGTCTTTTTATTTTGTGAAAGTTTGTAAAATAATTTTGTAAACCTGACGGATTTTACATATTTCTAAAATTACGTAGGACATTGTGAATTCCCTGAACGATTCTTTTTTTAAATAAAATTAGGTAATTTACATATGTACCTGTCTTACGTACAACATCGGTATCGAGATTTGGCTCCGATTTGCCAAATTTGGCATCTGATCGCGTGAAATTGATTTGATCCGAAATTCCACAACGCCCCGTCCATACGCCGGAGTTCCGACGGGGAACAGGTCCCCGATCGATCCGGGTTCTGCATTTTCTCCGTTTTCGTCAGTTTTGACGATGTCCTTGATATCCACGATGGTCTGGGTGAGGAGCACGGCGTCCATGAAGATTTCGATGTGCCCGTCCGTCAGTTGGACGCCAGTGCCCTAAAAATTCAAATCACAAAAGTTTTGTATGTATGTATGAAGAACTTTAAAAAAATATTTTAAATCAATACTTGGAAATTCTGCATTTTAGAAATTTCTCAAGATTTCTGGAATTTTATTTCGAAATAGGCATGCGTATTTATCTTACCATTTCAATTTCCTGATCGGGCAGAGTAGTATTCGGACTAACTTTGTCAAACACGACCGTAGCGAGAAACGTAGAGATGACGAAAGCCCCACCCGACCCGACGATGAGCAAGTTTTTCAGCAATTCGTTGTTCTTTGCCGTCATTTTTTACGATACCAAGTAAAAAATATTGTTACCAGAAACTTTTCCAAGGAAATATTAATTTTATCGAGGACCAATTTGTATCATAGTCCACAACCCGGTTGGTTGTATTTTAGCAGATACAAAACACCGTCTCCGTGCAGAAAAATTTTCCACAACGGGGAAAGTACAGAGCCCCACCACAAGAGAATTTTCCCAGAACCGACACCGAAACAGCAATTGCTATTCGTGGGGGGTCATGCATGCAATCTTGATCAAAAAGTGAAAGTATTTTATAAAATCACATCAGGGGAGAGAAACAACTACCAATTGAAAAAAAGTTTTTAAAATCAACTTTTTCGCCGCTAAAGTTCAAAAAGGGGAAGTAAATGTGTTTTTTTGTGGTAAAACCATAATTTTATGTGGCGAAAAGCATTGACCTGTATTCCCCCTAATTATTTATACATTTTTGATGTGTAAATCAAAATTTTGAAAAATTTTGACATTAGTGGTTGACCCTTCTCAT
This sequence comes from Folsomia candida, assembly GCF_002217175.1. Lineage (NCBI taxonomy): Eukaryota > Metazoa > Arthropoda > Collembola > Entomobryomorpha > Isotomidae > Folsomia > Folsomia candida. The sequence goes on along the minus strand of NW_019091229.1, from coordinate 358,007 downwards.
AAGCCGGATTGAGTAAGTTATGCATGGTGCGGTTGAGGCCAAGATGATGAGAAACTTGCGGCCTCCTTCACTCTATGGTCTGGAGGTAAGGGTTTCTAACTCATCCGCACCATGCATAACTTACCCAATTCGGCTTATGAGAAGGGTCAACCACTAATTTCAAAATTTTTCAAAATTTTGACTTACACATCAAAAATGTATAAATAATGATGGAGAATACAGGCCAATGCTTTTAGTCACATAAAATTATTGTTTTACTAAAAAAAAACACATTTACTTCCCCTTTTTTGAACTTTAGCGGCGAAAAAGTTGATTTTAAAAACTTTTTTTCAATTGGCAGTTGTTTCTCTCCCCTGATGTGATTTTATAAAATACTTTCACTTTTTGATCAAGATTGCATGCATGACCCCCCACGAATAGCGATTGCTGTTTCGGTGTCGGTTCTGGGAAAACTCTCTTGTGGTGCGGCTCTGTACCGGCAAAGAAGACGACGACAATTGGCTTCTCTTATCCCACAACATGACCGCAGTACTTAATTTTATAATCCAGTCGGTATTGTTTGACATTTCGATATTCGAGAATATGAGAAAAAATCATGCAATTTTAAACATGTCGACCTGTTTTAAATATTGGGACGCATATGTATACATGTAATATACATCTGCAATATACGTGCTAACGTATGTATGTTGAACCCCGATATATTTGTATGTAGAAGATACTTATCTAATCTCTATTTTATATGAGCTGCGATCCCCAAGGTAAAGTAAAACCTGTGGCTTTCACGAATATGGAAATTAGATTATTTTCAAGAAATGGTAGAATAAGGATATACTTTTGAATTAAATCTGCCCATCCGGCTTCAGATATAAATCGTTAAATTGGTTTTCCTTCCTTCGTCAATTTTTAATGAGTGGTTTGGCTATCTCCTTTGTAGAGAATTAAAGGAGTATACTTTTTTTCGACTTTTGATTCCTGGGGATATTTATTTACTGGCTTAAATGAAGTTCATGTTAATAGGTTAAAAGTCATTTCATGTTTTTTACAATAATATTGGAAAAACTAAATGTAATTAACTTACGCCGTAAATTTATCTAATAATTTTTTGGGGCAAATTTTGCATAAATTTTTGCCGTAGATTATGCCTAAATTTTTGCGTTACATCAACGTTGGTGTAAATTTTGATGTAATTTCTTGTTACATTCATATGCAGATAGGTATATGCGTACATTAGTAAATATGTAAATACATGCATATATATTTTCATTTCATGGAGAAATCTCTTTGTTTTGCAGAGCAAATCGAGTCTCATTCGTCCCATTTTTTGAGACGAATTTCACATTGGCACGAATTTAATATCAGCTGCTCAACAAAACATTCGGCACAATTTTCGCAAAATTATTCCAAATTTAAACTTGTAATTCACCTAATCATTTAATTGTTACAAGTTGTATTTCAATTAAATTAATTATTCGAGATCAGCTGACGTTTGGCCACTCAATTATTTATTTAGAATCGTAAAAGTGGTGAGGTGAGTAAGAAAAAGAAAATATTTACTTCCTGAGGAAACATGAAATAATTTAATAATTTAATAATAAACAATCCAAGAAAAAAATTAACTAACTGTAATTACAGGTCATCATGTCCAGCGGAGCCTGCTTGCTCTGTTCCCAAGTCGTGGACGCCACCACTCCGCCCTTCGATGATAAGGAAACTAGACAAATACGAATCTCGACCCTGTGTGAAGTGCTCTTATCGTCAACTCATACTCGCAGGAAAGTTACTCTACAATTTGAAGAAGATGAGACCTGTGAACTTTGTCCCGTTTGTGCCCCCATGATAAGCGAGATGGGACAATTCCGTGACCAAATGTCCGCCCTGGAGGAACAAATTGGGACGAAAATTACCGAAATTCGCGAAATTATGCAAGCTTCTTCTGGGGAAAATGGGGACGATGGTGGGGACAAGGCTCACAAATTGAGGACAAGTTTACTTAAAATGATGGGTTGAGTGCAATTTTAATATTCTTCTACCCACTATTAAACATAAATTTACTTTGATTTATTCATGATCAGGAGATAATGACGACCAACTAGACGACAATTTTGCACTGGATGAAGTGCTTATCAAAGTCGAACAGGATGACGGAGATGTGTTTCTGGGTGGGGACGATGGAAGCTTTGACGATTATAATTCATCCTCCGCCGTTTCCGACATGAATAACGAGGAAGACACGTTTCCAGTAAAATATGAAGGTATTGAAGATGACGACGACTTTGACGAATCAGCCTTCTGCATCAGTCCACACCCACAAAAGAGGGGAAGAGGCAGACCTCGTAAAGATACTGTAGTCGTAACAGCTAATCCACCACGGTATAAAATTTTTAAAGCTAATTTTACCATTTTTTAAATGTTATTCAAGTTTCTACAAAATTTTAAACAGTGATTAAGTTATAATTTATAACTCATCAGCAACACTGCTTAAAATGTTGTTTATATATGCACTTTAAATATGTAGTAAATAGTCAAGTAAAAGTCTAGTAAATGTCATGACTAGTGCATTTAAGGCCAACAACTCAAGTTACAATTCATCGGCAACATTTTTTTCTAGTTTACTAATCAGTCCACATCCACCAAAGAGAAGGGGAAGACCCCCAAAATCTGCTGTAACAACTAATCCATTGCGGTATGAAATTATAATATTTTGAAGGCCAATTATGCCATTTTTCAAATTTTACTTATATAAAATTTAAACTACAATCAACACCTTTTTTCGCTTTACCCTTCGTAAGTTTTTCTTATTTATAGACCTAAAACTAAACGAAACCTTGAAAGCGATTCTTCACTCGGAAACCTCCTGTCAAAGAGGATAAAAGCAGAAAACAAACCTCTTCGTGAAGCAACACGTCACTCAACTCGTCCTAAAAAGACAGTTCTTCCTCCAAAAGGTGTCAATAAAACGCTGACCGTGTCGCTAGAGCGGATTAGCGTCCCCCCAGTTACAAAATCCAGTCCGATTTCTTCCCCCTCATCATCCCCATTCCACAATGAAGACACCACATCCTCCCACCAAGATAACCTTCCTTCCGATGATCTCGAACACCAGAAATCCTACGGCAAGAAAACCCAGCCCATTCGCCCCCACAATTGTCCCTCTTGCCGAAAAACATTCACCACCGAGTCCACCCTGTCCTATCACATCGCCCGTATGCACTGCATTCCTTGTACAGATCCGCATTGTACCCTCGGATTTAGCTCAGTTAAGGCGAGAAATTCCCACCGAAGCGTCGCCCATCCACGGATCCCCGCCTACGAGGGGGGCGAAGGTTTTAAAACTAGGGCCCAAAGTCTCCAGATGGCGGAACAGGTGATTGATATCTACAAAAATCAGGCCAACCGAGAACCTAGAAAGACGATGAAACTATGCCGGGAGCAAAACATTCCAAGAAGCAGTGTGTACCGTTACCTGAAAATGTTTAAGGATAAGGATACCATAGAATTCAAAAAGCCCCCAGGTCCCTTGCCAAAATCGGAACGTCCTCCTCCCCCAACTTATCGCCCCTTTAAATGTTCCTCCTGCCCGAAGAAATTCATCTCACGGCCCGCCCTTTTCAGCCATGTGGCTCGAGACCACACCCGCGCGAAGGAACATGTCTGCCATCTTTGCGGAAGAAATTTCTACACTATCTTCACTCTCCGAACTCATCTGAGGACTCATGACGAATCGTTGCGTCCACGGTGTGAGACTTGTGGAGAAAAGTTTTTGCATGGAAGTACCCTCCAGTCTCATCTAGTTAAGGTGCACGGGGCTGATCCGTTAGTTTGCGATGAGTGGTAACTACTTTTATACTAATTTAACTCGAGCGCAAACCATGTTAAACCCAGATTATTTTTTGACCAACGCAATATGAAAGACCAGAATTTACATTTACTGCGATACTTTTACAAAATCCGGAGAATTCTGAGCGCCACTAGTTCGCGAAAACGCTCCTTTTTCACAAGGAGTCGAAGCGAGAAAAGTCTGATCTGCTGCTGCAGAGTCCGCTCGAAACCCGAGAAGGGGCGCCATAACGCTCTGAATTTTGCATTTGAGCAGTAAATGTTGTTTGAAACATTTACTTGGCTGGTCAAAAAATAATCTGGTCTCTATTATAAGTTAAACTTTCCCACGGAGTAACGTTCTAAATAATTGCAGTGGAGCAACTTTCGCCACACTGAAAGGATTACAAGACCACAAGCGGACGCACACAGGACTAAAGCCGCACAAATGTGATGTAAGCGGAAATATTAACTTTTCCTGACAACCATTCAATGAATTTGAAGAAAACGAGAAATTATTTGGTGCTTGCAAACTTTGCAAGGATTGTCTCCGAAAAGAATTTATTTCTCTAGGCCAGTTTTATTTAGTTAGCAAACATTGTATGCAAAAGTTACCATTCTAATAAAGAACATTGTTGCACTTTTTCAGCAATGTGACTCCGCATTCTCCTCAAAGCAACTACTTCGGAATCACATAAAATCCCACTCTGACCAGCGACCACACGCCTGCCCCCACTGCGAGCGAGCCTTCAAAATGAAGGCCCAATTACAAATACACATTAGGCGGATCCACACCCCCGGCTATGTCGCCCCCACTCCGTACAAATGCGACCAGTGTGGAAAGGGCTTCCAGTTCCCGTACGTTCTGAACACCCATGTCGTCCAAGCCCACACGGGGGAGCGTCCCTTCACCTGCGATCAGTGTGGAAAGGGGTTCGCCGTCAAGTCCGCGTTAACCCTGCATTTGAAGGTGAAGCACGGTATTGAGGTTGCCGTGGTAAAAAATAGGCTCCCGAGGTCCAAGAGGGACACGTTTCACGTCCCGGTAGAACAAGATAATTTATACACAGGTCCATACTCGGGCTAAAAATTCATGTTTTGTAAAATTGTATAGAAATTAGTTCCAAAAATTATATTAATTATTTACTCACAGAACCTGAAAATAATATACATATTTGCACATTTATACCTACATTTGTCTCTTTGTGCAATGGTTAATGAAGTGTTTCTTCCATTGGTATTAGCTCACGTAAGAAAAATGTTTTATGTATGTATGTACGTATGATTTAATTTTTTGTTAAATAAACCTGTTTAAATATACTTGTCTTAACATTATGTGTAAAATTGCTTGCTATCATCATGTGGTTTATGGTTACATGTTACAGTGATGGTTTAAGAATTATATATTTATGCACTACATATTTAATAATAACGATACCTAATTTTCAGAAACGTTTAGATTTTAGGTTGATATACATATATAGGTATTTATCATATGAAAGGGGAAACTTCCTCCAATCAATGGCCCCATTCAGTCCTAGAAATTGTGGACTTTTTATCCAGCATTATTGATCACTGAAGAGTTTCTAAAACCAGTTTCATTGCATATGTTTGTACATAATTTAGATGACCTCACTATTCACGGGAATTTATTTATCCTTTGTGTTTACTTTTCTGATTGAAAAAACTATGTAGTTACATATGTAACTGTAAATGTAAAATGTGAACAATTCAGTATTCATACTGTTGACTGTTTTTAAGTATATATCTGTAGTGCAACGAGGTATGTACAAAACAAATATAAATACTTCCTATTTCTGCTGATTATGATAATAGAAATTTTTAATGTATGTAAATACGTATGCATACGTATGTTAGTATATACAATAGATTCTTACAATACAAGTGCAAAATTTAGTTGATAAATGTTACACAGGCGGATCCTGCATAAAGCGTGGCATCAATTCGAAACACATTCTTTCATTTTTACGCAAGTCACCTTGGTTGAATAAGGATTAAGGTCCTACAACTTCGTCAAACGACATGATTTATGTTCTGCCCCATACTTCAATATGCAAATTACTTGCGTATGTATTTTTAAGCATCAGAAATTGTCACCAATTTACTGCATATTTTGCGCATCGAACTCTTACAAATATCTCCGATTACTTGCATACAAAATTTTTCCCAAGCAAAAGTGTCCCATGCTAAATACGTCATTACAAAATGTGGCTAATCTTGTCAGGAATCTTACCAGTTTTAACGATACCGGTTAATTCACATCTGTCCAATTCAATCTCATTGTTCCAGCCCTTTACAGAAATCCAGGCAATAATCCAAGCCGATAATTCCGCCGATATATATCATTCCTTTGACAATTTTGTAACCGAGTTGGCTCAACCCATCTCTTGGGTACCGCTGCAACTCAAAATTACCGGAAATTTATTCATTGATAAGTACATATCTATCCGGGAACATTTTAAACAACTGAAATTCCAATCCGCAAAATTTCCCAGAATTCTCGTCATCTTCGGTAAATCTGCCGCGTCATTTCTTAACCACGTCTCGTCCCGGACATTTATTATTTCTCGGGACATTTTTATTCTCGTGACCGCTTCAAATGTTGAGCTAACCACAATTTTAGACGGAAGGTATCCCAATTTTTTTCCAAAATACGCCTATTTAATTCAGGGTGAAAAATTATTCACCCTACTTCCGTACGAATCCAGCCCTCCCGCCGTAACTACTAGTCACATTTTAAAAGTTCCCTCCGTCTGGAAGAAAGTTAGCCGCACAATGATCCGCAACAATAATTCTCGTTCCAAATTTCCCGGTTCATACTTCATTTTAATTTCAAATTCTTTAAATCTTAACCTTTGTGCCGACCCCGGTAATTTATCGCCATGGAATAGCTCCATGTCAGTGAGAACTTTGCTCCTATGTGAGCTATCTACCCGCCAAAATCTTACCCTAGTTTCCGTCCCACGATACCCCTTTCCTTCTTTCCAGACCGGTCTGCTACTGCGACCATACTCGGCGTGCGACCTTTTCTTAACGGGGGAAGATTTAGAGATTGGATTCCTAGTTCCGGTCCATTTGGCCGGACTGGATTTCAATTTTAACGGGATTTTGGGACCGATCGGGTTACCCGTGGCGATTTGGACGTTAGGTTTTGCCGGGATTATGATCTTGTTTTTCTATACCAGTTTAAAATTCGGATCTATTGTGACCGAGTTTTCGTTAAATGTCTACTTCTCGATGGAAACCGTGTTACGGCCGTTGCTGGATCAATGCCAGGAAAAGTTGGGGGTAAAAAGCGACTTCTTCCGGATAGCGTTGGCTCCTTGGCTGTTTTACTGCCTCATAATTTCGGAAACATACCGAGGCGAACTGGTCAGCTATTTGGTACGACCAGAAATTGTGGATGGACCAGAAACGTTTCGGTAAGTTAAGTTTATAAAACTGGTACACTCTTAGAAATCCACTACCAAGCGGTATTCATACTTATAAATATTTATGATTCTATCAAAGTGGTATTGATAAGTCAATAGCTCGTATTAAAGTTTTGTCATGTGGGTAGCAAATTTTTACCCAGCGGTATAATTTTCATATGAAGTGGAGCTTCTTTAATACCCAGAAATCAATACCTACCTGACTATTCCAGAATTCTAAAAGTATAAATTCATGCCCAATTTCCAGCGGTAATTTGCAGCTCTGTAGCCCTGTACAAAATATTTAATTCTTTTCATTACAGCCAGCTCGCCACATCCCATCGCTCAATAATAATCCCTGGCACCGCTTACCCCGTTAACGATTCTACCCACGCCAACATTCCCGTGGCAACACATCCCACCCAAAACTGTTCCTTTCGCCCCTTCTCCAACGTGTTCACCGCCCTTTCTAAGGAATCCTTATTCAACAAGGACCCCACTTTCACCAAAATCATGGCAAAAATCATGACCTGCAAGGGAACCACGTTTGTCCCCCATTTCGTCGCCCAGCTAACCCGACTCGTAACCACGCCCGACGTCCTCATCTCCGAAGTTGAACAGTTACCAAAAATGAAAATGATGGCGGAGGAAGTCGCACCACAAAAGGATTTCCAAATTTCTACGGACAAATTAATCCATCCGATCTACATCGGCGTGGGAGACGATCTTCTCGGTCCCGCAGTGAGAAAGATGCTGAGATCCTTTAGTGAAGCGGGGTTTTTCGGGTATTACGTTAGGTCCATTAAGGAGGCGGGATTTTTGAATTTTTGGGCAAGATGGACCGCGCATCCGATCAATAAGGGGAGGCGAAAGGAAAAAAGTAGGGGAGTTGTGAGACTAAATATGAACCATATCAAGCCTATGATAACGCTTTGCTTGATGCTGGAACTGATCGGGCTGATATTGTTTGTGAGGGAGGTTGTAATTCGTAGGGGGAAATGTGTATCGTAATTTTATGGAGAAATTTGGGCATGCAAAATTCGGGCTGATTTTAGGGGAGAAATATATGCATATTATGAAAAAAAATATGCGTACAAAATTTTTTATTATAACATCCCTACGCTTCTCAGAAACATCGCTCACGTCCAGACTGGAATGGACTTCGAAAATTATCCATAATTAAAATGCAGATCGTTTACTTGTCAAACAGAAATTTCTATGAGAAAATTTTATTTTGTTTACTACAAAAACTGTGCATATTACTCTCCATTCGCGTTGAACTTTCACAGAAATTTATAATTTTGAGAAACTACGGCACTGTCAGTCTCGAGGTCCCCAGCCAGCATAATTTGAGGTAATTTGAGACTAACAGTGCCGTAATTTCTCAGAATTCTAAATTTCTGTAAAAGTTCAACTGTGTGTGAATGGAGAGTACCTGTATTTTTTTATTTTTCATAATGCGGCACAAATTTTAAACGGATTTCTTGCCAAAACCGCATGTTTTCAAAATCCTGTGATTTTTCTAATTTAACGCCAAGTTAGCGCAATGACTGCAAGAACAGATTCGATTGGAAGACCGAGCATTTTCACGAATTTGTGACACCCATAATTTGCAGAATTTTTCGCATTTGCACAAGTTCCTCAGTAAATGAAGTTTCTGAAGAGTTGAGTTGCTTCTTCAAGCTAACACTATCAAACAATAATCTGGGTTAAACATGGTGCATGGTTTTCGTACCCATTGTTATTTCAAGAAAAAAGATTTGGAAAAATGGTTTTTAGGAAAAGCAAATTTTTCAAGGTTTTGAGATTTTTTAGTTGATGTATGCAAATAAGCTGAACAAAGTGAGGCAAGATGAGTCACAAAACAAGATAAAGAAAAGTCTGAGTTGCTGCCACAAGTCAGAAAACCGAGCGTATTCGCGAACTTGTGGTGCCCATAACGCTCTGAATTTTACATGTCTGTAAAATTAAGCGCCTCGCCACAAATACTGATTCTGCAGGGCTGGTCTCTTAAACTGGGATTGTTAAAAAATAATCTGGGCTGAACATGGTTTGCATACCCATGTTAAGTAAAACTTTCTGATGCAATAACGTTCTAAATAAACCGTTAAACGCATGTAACGAAGGGGTGAAACCGAGAACTTTATAACATTTGTGAGGTGACATATGTATCAAATTTAACATATGGTGTCAGTTAACAGTTAACAAACAGTCATTTAACAAATTCATGTTCCTTGAGGTCAAAATGAATGTCACCATTGAATTCGAGGTTAAATTTCAGTTAAAATTTACATATGTATCAGATATAACGTTTAGTCACCTCTAAGTTACCTTTGAGGTCAAAACGGATGTCACAATTGAATTCGGGGCTAAATTTCAGTTAAGATTGACATATGTATCAGATATAACGTTCAATGACCTTTCAGTGACCTCTAAGTGACCTTTCGTGACCTTTGAGGTCAAAACGGATGTCATCATTGAATTTGGGGTTAAATTTCAGTTAAAATTGACATATGTATCAGATATAACGTTTAGTGCCCTTCAGTGACCTCTAAGTGACCTTTAGATGACCTCTGAGGTCAAAATGGATGTGACCATTGAAATCGGGGTTAAATTTCCTATTGAATTGATATATATATGCAACTTGACCTTTAAATGACATTTCGTGACCTTTTGACCTTGAAGGTGGTGACCTTCATGGTCCATCTTCGAACTTGACCTTTGTTTTTATATGAAGTATTTATGTTCAAAATTTCAAGTCAATATGTCAATCCGTTCTTGAGTTATCGCGCGGACAGACAGACGGACAGACGGACGGACGGACGGACAGACGGACGGACGGACGGACGGACATATCAATCTTATAAAGGGGTTTCACCCCTTAATAATTGCAGGGGAGCAACTCTCGCCACACTGAAAGGATTACAAGACCACAAGCAGACGCACACAGGACTAAAGCCGTACAAATGTGATGTAAGATGAAACCTCACCGCCAGTCCATTAATCAACTCACTGATAATGCGATGACGCCAGCGGTCTCGCTCCGATTTCGACGAAACGATGATAATTATGTAGCCTTAGATAAATAATTGGACACATGCTTCAGGATTTTTCATAATGCTCAGCTTAAACGAAATTATGACGAAATCCGTGAGCGAGAATTCCCATTTTCACGGTGACATTTTTCTCGCAAGGGAGAAAAATACAGATTCTCCATTACAAATTCCATCATAATTTGGTTTAAACTGAAAATTTGTGGGCACGAAGTGGTTTTCTACGATTTTCGTTTGTTGCATTTTTCAAACATTTCAAAAATTTTGAAAATTTTTGAAAATTTTTGAGTGATGGTGAAATACATGTTCGTTGCAGATGATGATGATGCGTAAAAATTGCATGCATAAAAAATGGACAGTGACGAGACCCACTATATTGGCTATCCTGCCTATATATATTAAACCGGACTGGGTCAGTACGCTCATTTCGGGAAGTGTTGCGGGCCGACCACAGAATATAGATTCTCCCAGAAGAATCGATCTTATGTATTCGAGTGACGCTTATGGAAGAACGGGGAGAGCCAACCAAATAACTCGGTGTATATTTGGCCCACCTGGGGGATGGCACCTCCGCATCATCATCATCACCACATCTCCTGGCATCAAAAAATGATGATGAAAGCACATAGGTGGCGGTGGCAGCCCCATTTCTGCACCAGAACACACCCTCGTAGAGCATCAAATTTGTGGAGACGCAGATCAGAATGATGTGTTCTGGTGCACAAATGGGGGTGCCACCGCCACCTATGTGCTTTCATCATCATTTTTTGATGCCAGGAGATGTGGTGATGATGATGATGCGGAGGTGCCATCCCCCAGGTGGGCCAAATATACACCGAGTTATTTGGTTGGCTCTCCCCATTCTTCCATAAGCGTCACTCGAATACATAAGATCGATTCTTCTGGGAGAATCTATATTCTGTGCGGGCCGACAAGGAAATATGTATATGCAAATCACGTGTAAAAAAAGCGCATGACACAATTTAAATGAAGGATTTTTCATGTTGTCAATTATTGTCATTTCATCATCCATTAGTTTGAGCCGTCTCATCTTCTTCTTTTTCAATAAAGTTTCTCACGTTGTTGAGAAAGGTGAGACGGCTGAATTCAAGTGTGAAGCAGATAAACCCGACAAATTACTTGGATCCACAAAGGAAAAAAAACTGGCATAAGAGGAACCCACCCCGACCACACAGTAGATTATTGTTATTAATCAAAATACGGGGAATTGTGTTTTTCTTTCTTCCTACTTTCTTAATTCCAACGAGCAAAGCACAATTAAATATAACGTAAAGACACTATACTCCGGGTAGGTGATAGCTTGGTTTTTACAATTAGTATGAAATTTGAAAATGGAACTATCTGCCAATACGTAGGTTTGGCGGAGATATTTGCATTCAAAGCAGAAAAATGCGCAGGAAATTTGGAAAATGAAAAATATGCCAGCCTTTTGGTGCGTTTTCTCCTCTTTTTATGCAAATATCTCCGCCAAACCTGCGCATTGGCAGATAGTTCCATTTGCAAATTTCATACTAATTATATTTGTGATCGATTGACACTAATTTCGTCCAAATCTGTGAGCATACCGTGGGAGACCTCCATTGTCAGTTGTTTCGTCAGAAACGTGGCACGATTGAACCTCGCATTTCCTCGGTTTCTGGGTCCACGGACGTCAATAATTGCATCGATTATGGAAGCCAGCTTCCCTAGATTCGTTCCATCATTGTGAAGCCAGAGAGTTGGTGTGACGACCGTGACGCTTTTTGGGACAGCGACCTGATTGATAGTCTACTTCCCAAGGAAAACGGATAAAGGTGCGAAACGCTGCAAAATTTGGAGATTCTGAGAACCTGAAACGCGATATCGTCAAGCTGCCCGACTGCTGGGAATATTTCCAAATGTTCGGAATGAATGGATGGTCAGACTGGAGGGGAAGATGAATAATTATGCAACTAATTTTGTTCATTGATATGCATTTATCTGTATTCAATTAGTTAGTTAATGAGATGTTGCCCAATGAATAATGGAGTGTGGGATGAGATTTATGTAATTTAACTCCATTACATTTCCTTATTTAATTTATACAGCAGTACTAATTATACAATTGTAATGATACAGTTTTTGACTTTTGATACCTTTTATGATTTTCATTATGAGAATATGCACATATTTCACCCATTTAATGTAAATATCCAATAAATTCAAATGTAAGTATACATACACAATGTTCAATCTTGCCCTCATGTTTTTATTCTCTCTCTGGGTATGACTTTCGCAAGTGAGTTTCATGCAATAATGATTAGTAAAATCACATTTTATTTGCATACGTATATGCCTGTAATTCAGATTGGACCACTTCATTGGAGATTGGATTGGACCACTTCATTTCCACTGGGGGTTTGGGTAGCGATGACCTCAGTATAAACCACCTCGCCTCCATTTTTTGAAATATGTAAGCTAGAATTTAACTGTTCATTTAATTTTGTCTCAAAAGTCATTCTCATGGAATGGTGGAAAAATTAAAGAAAAATCACTTGATTATTATGCGTTTAAGACGAAATTACAAATTAAATTACAGACATGAAGCGGGTGTTTGCTACATGTCTTGCACTGCAAAGCAAATAAGATAAGATATTCGAGGTGCCAGAAGCTGTAAGAAAGTGCAAAAAATGTGCATGCCCCATTAAGCCACACGCAGTACGAGATATAGCGGAGCGACGTAGGTTTTTGCGCCTCGGATTTCTTCCAGGTCAAAATATGAAATATAAAATAATAAAATAATCCCTGCAAGAAAGAAATTTCTTTCCGTTATTTCTTGCATGTGGTTACTCGCATCCGAAACTGCGAATTACCTGACCACTAATTATACATTATGTAAAGGCGTGAACAAAATGCGACCAAATTTCCATTCGGGTAAAATTTATAACCATGTGTCAATAGTATTTAGATTACTAATTGCAATTAAAAGGGATATTTTTCCATAGCTAAGAAATTAAGGTCTGTCAGGAGATTAAATGGTTAATAAGTACATACTCATCCATGCAGTTACATGAAAAATCTCACTTTTCCCATGTAAAAATCCACTTTTTTCTCAGTTTCTTACCCAATATCGCCCTCATATTCCCAATTTTTACATTTTATTACGTAAAAGTATCATATCTTTCAGATTTTATCGGGGTTTCCCAATAATTATCACTAATTCCGATAAAATCGGGGAAAAACAGTGAAATTCAGGGGGAGGGAGTTATTTAGAAAAGCTACGTTTTTTCCCACGATATAAAACTCCGTTTCTCACCCATTGCTGCAATTCCTTTCAAAATTTTTGTGCTACTTGATCCAAACTGATTTTAGATATCATAATTACACAAAAATTTTCCATTTTTTGCTCTACTTTTTATAAAAAATGGTAAAATTTAAGGGGATTGTATTTACAGATTTACGGTCGCAAAAATACCCCAAGTCGCAGGAAACTCAAATTTCTCAATCAAGAAAAATCATCTCCAGCAAAGCAAAGTTTTTTTTTGACATTGAAAAAACAGTTATTTTAATTTCAAGATGTAATAAAAATTTGAAAATTTTATAAATTCATAAATGGGGAGGGGAAAGGTTGGAATGGAAGGAGGTCAAAGAAACGACGGGGCAGAGAAGAGGACCAAGAGTTTCATTACGAGGAAGAATTTGATAAGACAAGATGACGATTCGGTTCAAGGTAATAGTTAAAAAAGTTGTAAATTAACAAGGGTGGAGAAAATACTGTCAAAATACATGTATTTGGAGCCCTGTTCTTCTCAGGGTTTGCATTTCCGGAGCTGTTACACCCACAAGAAGACGATAATTTACGTAGAGAAAACAACGAAAATCACGTGTTGTTTCTTTTGAATAAACATTTTATCGCTGTTAAAAGACATGTTTTTCAAAGTATTTTGACAGCGATAAAAAGTTGATTTTTTCACAAAATCTGTATTTTCGACTGACTGTTGCCTCCTCCACGTAGATTTTCGTCTTTTTGTAGGTGGGCAAAATAATTTGTGAAAATGCGGCGTTTTAAGATCAGTTAATTTTGCATTTCCAGGGCAGTTACACCCACAAAAAGACGAGAATCTACTACTTTGAGCCCGGATTCTGCCCCCCATTTGGAAAGAGTTCGAGAAGCAGAACAACTAGAACAAGGCCACGCTGAACTTGACGGTGCCCCTCGACGGGAAAAGAAATGCCTACACGGCAGGTGTGTTTATTTATGTGCTAATTTTTCATTCAAATGACAATAGACAGTGACAATAATTCATTACAAATTGGTTGACAAACTATGACGTAATTTGCATGATTTTGTTTCAAATTCAGGACGACGTACGTAATTTTCCGAAGGGGGATGCTTACACCGTCACAATGGAGATGGAGATGACGACCCTGATGAGAGGAGGATGAGGAGTTTCAAGGTCGAGATGAAAAGTAACCACAAATTAAAAATTCTTAAAACACAAATCAATTAAAAATTGAGGTCTTAAATTGTTTATTGTTTCGTCAAAGGTTTTATTATTTTTAGCAGAGTTACAAACTTATTTGTTAATCAAAATTGCAATCTATTTCGTACCGTTGCACAATCGATTTCTTCTAATTCTTAATTTTCAAGTAAGGACATGATGATGACCAGCTTAATTTTTACCAAAATGTTTACCAAATTGGTACTCCTTTTTTACAATTTGATACTAAACTTAGGGTGATTTATCCTCTTAATTCTAAACTGATGACTTGAAGAGCTCAAAATCTTCATCAACTTTTTTTACCAATTTAATTTCTTTCACAATTTGAATCCATGTAACACTAATTTCTTCTTATCCTTAATTTCACAGTGGTCGGCCAAATCTTGACCAGCTCGATCATCGAGTTTCTTCGATCTGGAAATGGGGAAGCCTCTCGTTCAGACGCAAGACGTTGTTCTCGACGTGGCCCTTCGTCACGCCCCGCATTGCACTACATTTCCTGCAATCGGAGATTTTTCAATCAATTCCCCATCCCCTTTGGACTAGATGCCCGTCACGGGCATTATCAGTCCCTCTGTCTCGGGTCGGAGGAAACCGCCATCAGCGTTTACGGTAAGACATAAATTATTAAAATCGTAAAAAGTACCACATTTTGCGTCTCTGAGAATTTATTTTAAAATTCTGGACGACAAATTTGTAGTCGATGATTTGATTAATGGAATGGCGCTGTGTTATTTAAGCTAGTTAAGACGAGTTCCAATTTTTCTGAAGGCTTCTTCAACTTGAGATCTCCTCCTTCAAAAAGTGCCAAAATCTGTAGGGCATATTTTTACAAAATTGGCAATTCCCTGCTCTACAAATTTGTCGTCCAGAATTTTAAAATAAATTCCCTGAGTGAAGAAGTGACTAACAATATGTTGACTTTGACTTGCAGGTTCACGTCAAGGGTCACTTTAGTATGGACATTGTATACGAGTCTGAAAGCGGGGTCGTCCCTTCCAAGGAACTTTTATCGGGGGACATGTAAAGCGAAATGTTGCAATCGTACAGGTATTTAAATTAATATTCAGGGTTTCCTTTCTTTCGGGGTTGCTACATTTCTTGCACTATCACGAAATTTATGGTACAAGAAACTGGGAGAAAGTGTGAGAAATATGCACCGTCCAGCCACGCGACGTATGAACTATTTACCGCGGCGGGGCATCGTTTCTTGCGCCATGCATTTCGTGCAGGTCAAAATATTTACCTGCAAGAAACCACTTTCTCCCCAGTATTGCTTACAACTTGTTACTTGCACCCGAAACACTGTAAATATCATTGTTATTAAAATTATTACTTTAACTAGGCGCTAAATCCTTCCTCTTCCAGGGACCGGTTTTCCGACAAGTTCGAAACTACCTTTCACCTGGAAAAGAAAGGCTTCAAGAAAACCTCGATTCACTTTGCCAAAGCTGCCCTTAGCAATCTCATCGGAGGGATTGGTTACTTCCACGGCCATCCGAAAGTCCAGCGGCCTTACAACTCTGCCCCCGTGCCGTACTGGACGTCCAATCTGTACACGGCCGTCCCCTCGAGAAGCTTCTTCCCCCGCGGGTTCCTCTGGGACGAGGGCTTCCATCTCTTCCTCATCAACAAGTGGAACCCTGAAATCTCCATCGACATCAATTCCCACTGGCTCGACATGATGAACACGGAACTTCACGGAAGGCTGGATCCCCCGAGAACAGATTCTTGTCCCGAGTCCCGGTGGAGTTTGTCGTCCAACGGAACGACGTCGCCAATCCTCCCACGCTCATCATGGGGCTGTTCGACCTCATTCAACGCCACCGCGAATGGCTCCTGATCAATCATAAGGCCACCTTGCAGCGAATGTGGCCCCGTTTATCGACCTGGTACCAGTGGCTGAATAAGACCCAGCTGGGAGAGATGCCCTTCACTTATCGGTCAGTTAATGAATTGATTAGTTAGATATGTTTATATTTTATCGGGGTGGGCTAAATGCTTTGTTAGTATTTTGAGCTCAGATTCTTCCCTGGGTTTGGATTTCCCGGGATGTTGCACTCACAAAAAGATAATAATCTGCGTGAAGAAGGCAACAGTCGTACGAAAATGCATGTTTTGTGAAGAGATTAAGTCAAGTCAAGTAAACCCAGTGTTGTATAACTACTCATAAAAGTAGTTGAACTACAACTACTTTGATTCCATGTAGTTGAATTCTAACTACATTTTCAACTATTTTAACTAATAACCAACTACTATTTACCAACTACTTCTTAGATAACTACTTTTTTAACCAAATATTAGAATCATGAAAAAATAATGAAATTATTTACAACAGATTCATTCGACAATGTCGATTTGCACTTCAAAATTCTAAGTGCTTCAAACAATTCCCCACTTCTGGGAGATTAATTTAATGTAAATGAGATACCCCTTCCTTCTATGATCCATTTAGAAAGGTAGTTAAGAAGTATTTGAAATCTAGTTAGGGTATTGTTGGTCAACTACACTACACCATCTAAAAAGTAGTTAAACTACTTTGTATCCATTACTTTGGCAAAGGAGTTGAATCTTAACTACAACTACTTTTTGCAAAAAAAGTTGTAGTTAACTGCTAGTTAACTACGAAATGTAGTTAACTACAACAACACTGCGTAAACCCTTATTAATATGTCCACAAATATCAGTTAGTACAAATTGGTTTCAAATTCATAACATAAATTACGGGGCTACTAAACCAAGTAAATATGATTAACAATTCTGGTTCTAACTTAAACAAGATTCGCAACATTGCTACACAACTTGTGTAACACAAGTTTCGTTATGTGTAAAATTGATTAAAAAACCTATGAATTTATGCAGATGCTTATATTTCTGGATGTTATAAAGCACTGCGATTATTATCAGTTTACTATTTCTTAAAACAACATTGAAAGTTTGATATTGAATGAATTGTGGTTTGTAATTGAATGAATCCGAATTGTGATTTGCTGTGAACATTTCATCATTGTCAAAAGACTGTATTTTTTAGAAGATCTTGAAAAGAATATATTTCGACCCAGATAAACAGGTATATTCGTACGACTGCTGCCTTCTCCACGTAGATTCTCGTCTTTTTGTAACATTCACGGTAATCCAAACCCTGGGAAGAACTGACAATGCGATGGTGTGAAGTGTAACCCTCCGATTTGGTTGAAATTTCGAAATTTTGTGGTCCATGTCAATACAACCAACGTTTCTTCAGGCAGTTTGTGCGATGGTAAGAATTTGGCAAAATATTTGAGGTGGTGAAGGAAGAGGCTGGAAACCTAACAAATTATCATCACCGCTGTCTCCTCTTTATTCGCCACTGACCAGAAACTAGACATTTCAAAGTTTCCAGAAACTTGGATAAGTTTCCATACAAAAATCCATGAAATCATAGCATTTAGAGTTCGTATGTACAACAGATTGGTCAAGCTCGTTTCCGAGCTCGGGAAGTCCTATTTCGACCTTATTTGAGCGGAGGAGAGTGTGAAGCTATGCATGAAGTTTTGCTGTTTTCCATACAAAAGTCGGACATGGATTTGAGGAAAATTATCTTTCAAAATATCGTGCTATCCGGTGGCTCGACTTTATTTAAAGTAATTCATAATCAACAAATATTCAATTGTAGTAATTAGTAAATACATATTAAAATTAATCAATTATTAAATATTCAATTAAATCAATCAACAAATATTCAATTTAAACAGTAGCAAATATTCAGATTAGTCAATTAACAAATATTCAATTTAAATAATTAGTAAACATTCAGTTTAAACAGTCAACAAATATTTATCAATTAAAATTCTTGCCTTATTTATATCGCAAAGTTTCTAATATATAATTATTATGCCGTTTGTCAGGGTTTTGGTGTCTGAAGTGAGAAAACAAGCACCAAAGGATATCAAAATCAAGGCAAGTATACCAGTATGAACTTATGTTATGGTAGATAAGATATGTACATGATTAGTTATAAACAATGATCAGTAATTACATATATAATAATGTTACCATAAATTATGCACAGATTTCCGCACGTCAGGAACGTCTATACTCGACCTGGATCGGTGGCTCGATATTGGCGTCGTTGGACACGTTCAAGAAAATGTGGGTTTCGAAAAGGGAATTTGAAGAGGAAGGCCAACGCGCTATTCACCGAAAAACATTTAGATTTTGGATCTTTATTTTATAAACTGTTTGTACATGTATAATTTATGGATGAAAAACTACCACAGTATTTAAATTAGTGTGTCTATTAACTATACTACATAGTGAGGCATTTCACGAAACCCTTCGTAACTTGGTAACCACCTTTAAACTTACGAACCTTACAAACTTTTGACGAAACCTGGGAACATCTCTCAAGTAATTTTTGCTAACAATTAAGCTATTCATAGAAGATAATCATCATGTTTTTAGTTCGTAAGCTTACGTGGTTACGGATTTATGAAGGTTGACGTGAAATGCCTAATTGTTTAATTAAGTAAAATCATGGCGTTTGTATTTATTGCCAAAAAGTTTATACTGATTTCTTTCCAAATTATGATGAGTCCGTATGTATGTTATGTAAGTATGTATTTTACTTAATGTATTATAAAATACCAATGAACTGAAATTCTCTGTCAAATCAAACACGCTATAAATACGACTACTTCTGTTATTCGGTGCATTGCCATCCTATTTAAAATGAAGAAATAATGAACAATGTATGATTATGAATGATTGTTGCTCTTAAAATTCCTAAAAAACTGAATAGGTGTAAAGACTATTGTATAATTGAGTAGGTTTCTTTATTTATCAAGTTTAATACGTTACTTATATATTATTACAGCAGCTAATCATTTTATACAAACAATAAAACTGTAGATTATCACAATAATAAAAAGCAGCAAACATTACAAGAAGAGGAGGAATATTGGAATATCTATAAAATAAGTTAATATTTATGTTACATATTTTTTCATATTGGGGTACAAAATCAATCATACCTTGTTGTTGCTAGAGTATTGCGGAGGCTATCTTCACACCAACTTTGTAAATGTGATAAGGTTTACAAGGTTTACACAGTTTACAAAGATTGGTGTGAATTTCCTCATTGTAGAAAAAATAGCCAAGCCAATGACAACAAGAAAGTAGTGGCAACCTGTTGGACATGAGGATCATTTAGGAACTAAGTACGTGGTACATTATATCTACATAATTATTAATTATCTGCGTAAATATATTCATAGGCTATCTTTATCCATATATTTACATATCCTGCTACACATAGAATAGCTATTATTAGCCTCAATATTCTTCCGCCATCATGAGAACGACGAGCGACGACCAGCCGGTGAAGGGTCGGCAACCCTTCCCTTTCCCCGTCGCGTCGTCGTACTGCTCCCAAACGTAGCCCGTCTTGTGGTACTGACTGATCACGTTGTTGACCACGTTCTCCCGTAACTTGTGATACTTCTCCCCCGCCAAGACCGCCCCACCCTCTCCATTTTCGAATAGTCGTGCAAGGCTTTGACCGTGAAGAAGTTGATGTTAATCCAGACGGGGCCTCGCCAGTAGCGCGGGTCGTGCTCCGTGTTCCGCTTGTTGTCCAGGGGCGTGTTGGCGGCCAGGGAGCGAAGCCCGTGCGGGGTCCGGAGCAATTTAGGGTGATCTTGTCCAGCGTGGCGGTGAAGGTGGGCGAGTCGGGTTTTAAAATGCCAAAAATCAAGGGGATCAAGCTGACGTAGCCGAACATGTTGACAAAACCGAGTTCCGGTGGTTGCACGGCGTGCCGAAATTTTTCTTGGGGTTGAAGCGGACGTTGCCCGCTTTTCGGGGGAATGATGGATGGGTGCTTTAACACGACTTTGTCTGAATGGTTCCCATAATCGGTATAAGCTCCGAGTTTCGATCACCAGTGGAACTTGTCTAGGAGGTCTTGATCCGTTAACTTCTCATACGTGTAGCGAAACCGGGTGGCGTCATAGTCCAAAAGTTCGGCCAGTACACATGTTCAAATTGGAGAATATGTTTGACTTTTTTTGAGAATTTTAACAATTTGGGTATTTTCTTGCAAAATATACTAGCTTAGCACGTATGTACGTACGCCATATAAAATGGAAAAATTCATTTAGAAGTATGGGTCTTCCCAATTTAACAATTTAAATCTTAACAATTTCAAATTTCCGCTTGACTAAATTATCATCTCTTTATCCTACCCGAGCAAAATTTCTCTTCTCACGTTATATGCATATAGTTGGGGTATCAACTCCGGGGCAGCAAATGTGGTTGTACGCTCAACCTCAGGGAAAATGCGATTCTTCCCCTAGTTTATTTCATATTCCATGGCTCAACCTTAATGGATGCATAGTAGCGGTATCAACTCCGCTAGGCTGCAATTCCGCACTTGCAGAGC
Organism: Folsomia candida; assembly: GCF_002217175.1. Taxonomy (NCBI): domain Eukaryota; kingdom Metazoa; phylum Arthropoda; class Collembola; order Entomobryomorpha; family Isotomidae; genus Folsomia; species Folsomia candida. The sequence goes on along the minus strand of NW_019091229.1, from coordinate 336,802 downwards.
TAAGGAAGCTAAAGCTAAGGAAGCATGTGCATATGTACATACATATACTAAGTTTGACAATATTTACCATTTCAATAATGCATTTATTTTGCTTGCCAATTTACATGTGTTAAAAGTCGTTCGGCTGATGAACTTTTCAAAATTTCATTAGAGATTGGTTAATATTTTTTCAGTTTTTGAAACTAGGAACAACTTAAATTTAAAATTACACTTATTTAGATTTATTGTGATTGAATGACGCTGGTCGCAGTGTGGTTGAGTTATTTGAACCTATTCACGTGGTAAAGTAGTACCAAATACCAATGGTACGAATTTTTAATTGTTTTGATTGTTTTGTTAGATAATTCCTTAATTTTTGGTACATATGTATTTACTAAACATAATAAAACGCATGTAAATAAGTATAAATACAAGTATGAGATAATACAAAGAGTCACCATTTCCATGGTTTTATATTTATATTGGTTTTATATTGCAGTTTTGTATTGATTTTGTCGAATTAGATATGTACGTGTAAGATTGATCTTTTTTTCCAAATTTCATTTAATTCTGCAATATAAATGAGTCTAAATTAAGCAAAAAAGCCGAAAAAATCGTTATTAAGAAAATTTTGTCAACTTGGCAGTGCTAATGACTGCATTATACTTGCAGGTACACACATTAAATGGGATAATAATTTTGACCCTTTTGAGAATTTTTGTAATTTGGAAATTTTCCCGCATAATATGCAAGCTTAGCACGTAAGTATGTACACCATATAAAGTGGAAAAATTTATTTTGAAAGTATTCTTTGTGCTCAATTCAGAAAACGCTACCAAATTTCCGCTCGGCTAAATTATTACCACTTTAGCCTAGCAGAGTAAAACGCTTCCTTCTCTCTCCTACGCTGTGTGCACAAAGTAGCGGTATCAACTCCGCTCGGCTCGAATTCCGGCTGGGATATGAAATGTTGTACGCTCAAGCTTAATGTTATACGAAGTTGCGGTATAAACTCCGCTCATCATTTTCAACGTCATGATTTTTATGTCTAAAAAATTGCCTTACATAAAAATTTATAAAAAATTGATATTTTATAGTAGGTAACCTTGGTACATATACGCATGGATTATGTGAAGTGATTCGTTTATTTCACTTGCTTTATTATTTAATGATTTTTTTAGACTTATAGCAAATCTTATATGAAAACTTGAAAATTTATCCTCAAAATGGTCAAAAATGATTTTTAAAATCTCATATTTTTGGTGGTTATTATAAACATTACTGACATTAGGTATCCGCGAAGAAAGGAGACCTTAATCAATTACTCACTTCGTATTTAGTCTTTTTCATCGCGCCTGCCATTAATTCTTTTCCGGAAGATTTTGGAACTTGATTGTTAATTTTCTCTCTCCGTAACCAAAATTTTCTTTAAGTATTGACTGTTTCACAAAGCTAGGAGTATGTCTTCTCACATATAGCCCAAATTTTTTTAATTGAGCGAAGATAATGGATGTAGGTGGGATTTTAATTTTCCAGCATCAAAATGATTTTTTTTCTCGATTTTTTCCTTGCTAGTTATTGCATTGTGGATTAGCCCAAGGTCGGTCCAAAAAATTGCATTTTGTATTTTATGATACACCTTGATGAAAGGAATCAGACGGTCTATCACACATTTCCGAAAACAAACCTGTGCGTCCTCATAGCCTATATGAACTGAGGGGTCCGAAACATGCCCAAATTGACCGAACGCCAGCCAAACCTGAGATTTTTTGAGAAATTTCGAAAAACATTTTAATTTCTGTTCGGTTTTCAGTTGAGAGATATATTTCCCATGAAAAATTCCCTTGCCGAAGTTTCTGTCACGTTTTTAAGGACGTAGGACTCGTCGTCAGTGACCAATTATTTTGGTGTCATTTTGTTGAATGGCTTGGTAGGTCTTGCGTTTACCATTTTTTCTTGACGTTCCGTATGTTTTGCTGGAGATTTCTTTGAATACGCTTTGACCCGCAATTTATGGGCTTTAATATGATACAAATAGTTTGTATTAATCTTTGACTTCATGGCGGTATCAGGCACGGACGTGGCAGAATAATTTTCAAAAAATGATTCAATCGTTATTAACTTTCGAAGGGCTTATATGGTGGTTTTTTCTCATGGTGCGTATTTTAGGTTGACATTTTCGGATTCTGCATACTTTTTTATGTATGTCTCAATTTTTTCAAGCCCACCCCCTTCTCCGTTGAAATACAGTCAAGTCTACTTCGAGTCGTTGTCACTCAAATTTTTGGACTTACAAAAACTGGTTTCCCGATTTCCTCAATTTGAAGTGGTGTATAGGAAATTTATTTTCCAATGAAAACTTATGAAATTTTGGGGAGACGTAGTCAGATATGTTTAGCATATTTTGCAAGAATTTCAGATTTCTAACCCTACTTTTGAGGACTCTGCTATTAAACGCCCTAGTGATCGGGTTCATATAAGATTTGCTCTATTTGTATGATAGAAATGAGAATTTAAAAAAAATCTGCACACAATAAGAATATGTAAATGCATATGTAAATACTTGAACAAATACAAAATTGTTTGATTTCAATAGGCAAACTCGATTCATATATAGCAAGGATTTATATATGTACTTGTAGATTAAATTACAGAGAGTTATAATTTTGTATAGGCACAGTTGATAACATTAATTTTGTATCCGAAGTACTCGTCGGTGAATTTTTTTGATGTTTTCCACGTGTACCTCATCCTTTTTTGATAAGGAACAAAGTCGTCGTTTCCAAAAATTACACTTTTTAAGGCACATTTCATAGGTCAGTTTCTTACCTTCGCCATCAAAAACTTTGCAAAATCCATTAAAAAAATTACGAACACTTTTCTTTAAAATGTCGTCCTGTAGTTCCCGATTTGAAAAAAAACACAAAAGGCGCATAAGTTGACGTAACCAATGTATCTTTGTGCAAGATAATTATAATTCCGAGTACTTCAACCACGTTGATGAATAGTGAGCGGTGATTCTTACGGTGCAGATTTTGAAAAAGTTTGTGGTTTCACACTATTTTCAATGTCATATCCTCAAATTTTGTCGCAAGACCAAACAATTAAGTTTTTTTATAAACGAGGGATCGTGTTATTTCTTTCCCAACTCATTTTGTACTAAAAAATTATTTTTGTGAGTGCACGATCAATGTACGTCACGCGCGTCTGGTTTCGCAATTGTTGAGGGTGGTGCGTTTGGGGACTCTGGAAAGCTGAGATTTGTGTTTCTGGTTGATTTTTGAATATTATTCTTTGCATTGGGCCCAATTATATCAGAAATCATATTAATTGCATTGATAAATTATATAGGTACTTTTTTATGGGTCATTTTAGGTGTGCAAAGTCATGTAACGGCATGGTACACTTGGGGGTCAATTTTCGGACCCAGATTTCGAAATTTTAAAATGGAGTAAATTGAAACTTTGTTCGACTTGAATTATAGTTTTAAAATCGTTTACAACATTTTTAATTTGCGCCGCAGATTTATATATATGGGCAATTTAGCTACTGTGCCTATACAAAATTTTAACCCTCTGTAGTAATGCAAGAAATACATATGTTAATATGTAAATACATACATAAATATGCTATTTACTGGTTGAGATGGATTAGCTGAAATTGATAAATAAATTTGTATCATATTTCTAATTTATTATTCATACAACACATACATTTTCTTAATTTTATTGAATAATTACTGAAGCTGGGCTCGGATCTGCGATGTCTAAAAAGTCCTGTTGTGATAGGAATCGAGCGTGCACGCGCTCTCACATATTCTAGCCAATTTTAAACTTTGACCTAGAGATGCGAAATTTGGCATGCACATGCACCAACATATGCTACATCATAATATAACGTCAATTCCCGTTCCGCTCGCTATAAATTTTTCAGGAGAAATCAAAAACCAAACGGAATAAGGGTGACATTTGGTTTTTGATTTTTCCTGAAAAATTTATAGCGAACGGAACGGGAATTGATGTTATATTATGATGCAGCATATGTTGGTGCATGTTCATGCCAAATTTCGCATCTCTAGGTCAAAGTTTAAAATTGGCTAAAGTAGGTGAGAGCGCGTGCACGCTCGATTCCTATCAAAACAGGACTTTTTAGACATCGCAGATCCGAGCCCAGCTTCAGTACATATATACGTACCTATACATATATATTTTGAAAGAAGTATCGCAACTTATCAACTCCCACGTGACAAAGATGCGATCATAAAAATGACGTTTCTATTTATTTATAAGTAAAAAACTAATTTTTACATTAACACTTATCAGTAACATTAGCATACATCTCATTAATACTTATCATCTCGCTATACTATATGTTTGTGCTCCCACAGCGGTCCGGTTGCAATGGAATAACGGGTTGAATTGGACGGTTAATTTATGTATGTATGGTAACGGAAAGGAAAGGATGAAAATAAAAATCCTGGAAATTCCTACATAATTTTGTGCGAAGAAAAATCGGGCACTCCATGGCATGGCATAGTTGTTAGTATGCCAGTAATAAAATGTGCAGTAAACATTTACTCAAGCAAATACGACAAAGTTTCTAGAGTAGATTTCTTCAAATACATTCAATGAAATATATCGATATAAATAACACAGCATATTCCCATAGTAACTCGATGCTCCTGTTGCCGGAATTCTTCCCAAGGATTCAAAATCAATCGCATGATTTGTGCATGGTCCAGAAAGGGATGATTGATAACAGTATTTGTATCCAGGAATGTGTCCACTTTTCACTCGCTTCTATGCTATGGTCAGAAAACGCAACCTGTTTCAGGCCAATAGAACCAACACTAGCTTCACGTGTTCACCTAGATCCATTTAGCAGCTCATGTACAAGTAACTAATAATTGCTCAATCCTTAACACCACACGGTAATCAAGGCATAACAAAATTTATTTATCATTATAATTAATACTTTTGTCTGTACGACCTTCTAGATCCGTTCATATATAAATTCGTCAATGTTTTTCAAATGTGCCGATTTTTGGCAAAGGCTGCGAAATATTGCGAAAATATACATAAGCAAGCGAATTTTTCTTGCAAATATGAAACACAGCTCAACAAACACCGAATCCACATCGACATGAAGCCAGAAAGGAAATGGGAGTGTTCAAAATCCTCAAAAACTTTGACGCCTCTAGTCCTAAATTTGAATCTTTCGAAAAGTTGGGAACAAACACCTACCATCCTTGTCGGGATATGATACTTGTCAAAATTTGTGAACCAAAATTTGTACTTTCATTACACGAGACTTTTAAAAGTGGTGACATTTAGTCAAGAAATCAAACCCGAATGTTGAGTATCAAAAGTAGTCATCAAAGCTTCCCAGCCTCGATGGACCTGTCATGTTCTAGTTTTACACTTTTCAACAATAGCAAATACATCAATCACCATGCCGCCCTGCCCAGCTTCTCGACCAACAGTTGTGCACCAAAGTTTGCCTCTTGGTGTCCTTTGTCCCATTTCTCAAAAACTGTCAGATATAGTCACAACTGAAATCCAAGTGCAGCTTGTCGAAAGAAGTGATTTTACCCCAACGGAGATCTGTCCACGTGAAAAGTTCTAAGTTTCTTCCTGGCGAAAAAATGTCGCGGCACACATGTAAACAAGCCGCCCAAGCCGAAGCATAATTTGACCGCCAATTGATAGCGGGTATCCCATTTTTCTTAGACGATTTAACTTTGTCATTTTTAGTGACTACTCATGTCCAAATAAAAGGCATCAAAACTGGTAATTTTAGGGCTCAAAGTACCGTGCGTACACCTCTAGTCCTAAATTTGAAACTTTCGAAAAGTTGGGAACAAACACCCACCATCCTTGTCGGGATATGATACTTGTCAAAATTTGTGAACCAAAATTTGTACTTTCATTACAAGAGACTTTTAAAAGTAGTGACATTTAGTCAAGAAATCAAACCCGAATGTTGAGTATCAAAAGTAGTCATCAAAGCTTCCCAGCCTCGATGGACCTGTCATGTTCTAGTTTTACACTTTTCAACAATAGAAAATACATCAGTCACGATGCCGCCCTGCCTGACGTCTCGACCAACAGTTCTGCACCAAAGTTTGCCTCTTGGTGTCCTTTGTCCCATTTCTCAAAAACTGTCAGATATAGTCACAACTGAAATCCAAGTGCAACTTGTCGAAAGAAGTGATTTTACCCCAACGGAGATCTGTCCACGTGAAAAGTTCTAAGTTTCTTCCTGGCGAAAAAATGTCGCGGCACACATGTAAACAAGCCGCCCAAGCCGAAGCATAATTTGACCACCAATTGATAGCGGGTTTCCCATTTTTCTTAGATGATTTAACTTTGTCATTTTTAGTGACTACTCATGTCCAAATAAAAGGCATCAAAACTGGTAATTTTAGGGCTCAAAGTACCGTGCGTACGCCTCTAGTCCTAAATTTGAATCTTTCGAAAAGTTGGGAACAAACACCCACCATCCTGGTCGGGATATGATACCTGTCAAAATTTTTGAATCAAAATTTGTACTTTCATTACACAAGACTTTTAAAAGTAGTGACATTTAGTCAAGAAATCAAACCCGAATGTTGAGTATCAAAAGTAGTCATCAAAGCTTCCCAGCCTCGATGGACCTGTCATGTTCTAGTTTTACACTTTTCAACAATAGAAAATACATCAATCACCATGCCGCCCTGCCTAGCTTCTCGACCAACAGTTCTGCACCAAAGTTTGCCTCCTGGTGTCCTTTGTCCCATTTCTCAAAAACTGTCAGATATAGTCACAACTGAAATCCAAGTGCAACTTGTCGAAAGAAGTGATTTTACCCCTACGGAGATCTGTCCACGTGAAAAGTTCTAAGTTTCTTCCTGGCGACAAAATGTCTCAGCACGCATGTAAACAAGCCGCCGTAAGGGAAGGAGAATTTGACCGCCAATTGATAGCCGGTATCCCATTTTTCTTAGATGATTTAACTTTGTCATTTTTAGTGACTACTCATGTCCAAATAAAAGGCATCAAAACTGGTAATTTTAGGGCTCAAAGTACCGTGCGTACGCCTCTAGTCCTAAATTTGAATCTTTCGAAAAGTTGGGAACAAACACCCACCATCCTGGTCGGGATATGATACCTGTCAAAATTTTTGAATCAAAATTTGTACTTTCATTACACAAGGCTTTTAATAGTAGTGACATTTAGTCAAGAAATCAAACCCGAATGTTGAGTATCAAAAGTAGTCATCAAAGCTTCCCAGCCTCGATGGACCTGTCATGTTCTAGGTTTATACTTTTCACCAATAGAAAATACGTAAATCGCCATGCCGCCCTGTTTGCATGGTCTAACAACATTTGTGCACCAAGGTGCGCCTTCTGGTGCCCATTTTCCCATTTCTCAAAAACTGTCAAATATAGTCACAACTGAAGTCCAATTGTAGCTTGTCGAAGGAAGTCTTTTAACCCCTACGGAGACCTTTCCACGTGTCAAGTTCTAAGTTTCTACCTGGCGACAAAATGTCTTGGCACACATGTAAACAATCCTCCCGCCTCTGTGCATAATTTGGCCGCCAATTGATCGCGGGTATCCCATTTTTTTTAAACTCGGTGAGTTTTAGACAATACTGATGTCCAAATAGACAGTATCAAGACTGGTGATTGTAGGCCTCAAAGTATGGTGTGTACGCGTCTAGTCTTAAATTTGAATCTTTCGAAAAGTTGGGAACAAATCCCCACCATCCTTGATGGGATATGAGATTTGTCAATCTTTTTGCACCAAAATTTGTATTTTCGAGACATGAGATTTTTAAAAGATGGTGACTTTTAGTCAGAAAATTAAACCCATCAAGCCAATGATAACGCTTTGTGTGATGCTGGAACTGATCGGGTCGATATTGTTTATGAGGGAGGTGGCAATTCGTAGGGGTAAATGTGTGTCGTAAATTTATGGGTAAAGTTGGGTATTAAAAATTTCGACTAATTTTAGGGGGAAATGCTACATATGTATCTTTGCTAGAATATGCCAATGTTTTTTGAGGTAATTTAAGTTTACTTTGATGGTAATTCGTGGTACCAACAAATATTTGTAAATAAAGATAATTACCTGAGTTAATGAGTCCATTACTATTAAGTCATTATTGGGTTGGGTTTTTTTGGGTTTTAATGGGTTGTTAATGAATAAAACCCATTGAGTTTTACCATGATATACATATGGGTTTTATTTAGGTTTTAATGGGTTTTAACTGTGTTTTAGCTTAAAACTAAATTCTAAAAGTTGAACACATCTCTCATACGTTAGACGAAGACTTCGTCTAACATATGTTTATCCAAATTGTCATATTGTACTTCATCACTAGGGTTAATTAAAAAGTCCGCAGCCCTACAAAAAAGCCCGGCCCGCCCAGAACCCTGCAGGAAAAAGCCCGGCCCGCCCAGAACCCTGCTGGAAAAAGCTCGACCCGTCGGGCCCGACTGGATTTTCCTAGGCAAAAAACCCGGCCCGCCCAAAACCCTATAGGGAAGGGTAGGGTTTTTTAGGGTAAACCTGACCCTACGCACAGCTCTAGACGAAGTTGTTTGACAGCAGCTAAGCAGTTTAGTTTATTAATATTGTAAGTTTTGAAAACCAGGATTAAATCAGCAAATTCATACCATTCCTTGCCATCACAGGTTTCAAGTGATCCAAAAAATTAAATTCGGAACGGGAATGTTTAACTAATCATACATAATTTAATACTTTTTGCGACCATAATACTTCTCATCTCCATACTCTGTGAGCTCTGCACTCGATACTCATCTCGACACACTAGGTACATATTTCACTGGTGCGAATAAATTTTAAAGAATATCATAGTATTTTTTTGTTTGTAATTAAAAAAATTAACGTTTCAAATCAATCTTAATTATCACCTTTGGAAAAATCGAGCACTTATGGACAGCGAAATACTGTATTTATTATGAGCATAAGAAGTATATCTATAAAAGCACTTATTTTACTATCGGCCATAATATGTCCTTCGTTGTTCAAATCATAAGTACTCGATTTTTTCCAGAATTGATAATACACGTTAAGATCGCTTTGAAACATTAAATTTTAAAAACCTTTAAACAACTTGGATTTCATTGTAATGATAGGAAGTATTTGGGAAAAACGTAATAATTATGGTCGCATAATTAAACTATATGATTAGTTAAATAGGACCCTTTCGGAACGGATACAAATTCTAACGTGGACAAGGAGGATTTGCATATGTATGACTGGAATCGGATTGCAAAAGTTGTGAAAATTTTTGTGCAGTGTATTACTCATGGAAAACCTAATAAAACCCATTAAAACCCAAAAAAACCCATTAAAACCCCTGCGTCGTTACTTTTTGATTAAAACCCTGGGTTTTTCCAAACCCTGCAAGGGTGTTTTTAAAATGACTACTTATTCCGTATATTAAAAAATACGACTGCAAAACACGTTAATAATTGGAACTTATGTATATAATAGATAAATAAAGTTGCCAGGTAACCTATTTATGTATGTACATAAGTCAAGCACGCCACCATAGCTCAAAGTTTGAGGTAGTGGAACTTATTAGGATTAGGTACTTTTTGCATTCATACATATATATGTATGTACATACATAATCAATTACAAGAATGCTTATGTAGATCATTTCATTTATTGTGCCGTACTGTACAGTGTACACTCTTAAAAATCCTTCACCAAAAGGTGATTACGTTTTCCAAGGGATGCTGATAAATATTGCCCGCATGGTGACGAATTGTGACTGCCTGGTATTAATTTTATCATCATTAGATGAGAAATATTGTCTCGGCGCGGTGAAGTCACATATGCGCTCCGTTCGGTGACGATTAACACCGGATTTTTAAGAGTGTATTAAAAATAAACCGTAGTAACGTTAGAAGTAGCTCACCCTGTAATAATTATTTGGTTATATCTTGCCCCAAAGGTGCCGAAAAATGCAACAAAATAGATACATAATTTTTATGCAATATTGCACCAATGGTGCAGAAAAATTATACAAAATAGATACATAATTTTTATTCAATATTGCACCAATAGTGTAGAAAAATCCAACAAAATAGATCAATAAATATTATGCATCGAGGAAAGTTCAAAACTTGTGCATCACTGGTGCAGAATTACCTACCAACGATCAACGATAATTTTGAAAAATTTATGTCAAAATTGTCTAATAAAATCCGCCGAGTAGTATGCACTATTGGTGCGTTTTGCATCCCTTCTCCCAATTATTTCGCATCATTTTGTGTTACCGATTGTTAGATATCAACGGTGCTATCAATTTATTAAAAAATTCTATTCGGTTTGTTCAATACCAATGGTGCGTCTAACTTATTCAATAATGGTCAAGGGGATTTTTAAATAGCATCAATTGATGCAAAAAACTCGTTAACAGGCGGACAGACGGACAGACAGACGGACAAGAGGAATTCAATAGCTCTCATGCTACGCAGGGTGAGCTAATAAGGCGCAAAATAAGGTTCACAATGATTTGGACATAACTTTGCACCAAAGGTGCGGAATAAGCCGACAAAAGAGATCATAATTTTCTTACATTCTTGCGCCAAGGGTGCAAAATAAAAGGCGGACTTAGTATGCACCACCTGCGCAGCATCAGACACCAAGTGCCAGCTTTAACTTTAATAACTTTATGCCAAAATTGTAGGATTATCTTTTCCGGATATTCTGCACTATTGGTGCGTTTTACATCGCTTCCCTCAATTATTTCGCATCATTTTGTGTTACCAATTGTTAGACACCAATGGTGCTATTAATTTATAATAAAATGGACCTGGTACATTTTAATTAGCATCAATTGATGCAAAAAGGTCGTTAACAGACGGACGGACGGACGGACAAGAGGAATTCAATAGCTCCCGTGCTACGCAGGGTGAGCTAATAATCCAGCTCATAACGCTGATGTTTAAATATGTATATGCAGAATTGCATGAAATGAATCAGAAAGAGTTGTATCGCTATTCCTCCGATGTAAGGCATCACGTTGCATTTTATGTTGCAAACGTGTTGTATTGCTGCGTGGTATCCAAACCAAAACGTTTTGGTACTCTGTGGGACCGTCCATAAATTATGTCACGCGAAAGGGGGGAGGGGAAGGTCAAAGGCCTATGTGACACAAGTTAAAGGGGGGAGGGGGGTCAAGAAATTCATGTTTTATGCTTGAAATAATTTATGGATGTCCCCTGTGCGCATACTTTCGACAAGCGAAATATGAGTAATGATGTGCAAATCGTGCAAGAAAATAAGTTTTCATCCGTTATTATTATACGTATGTACGTCTTATATCATTGATTTGCCATTCCTTCACAAGTGTAAAATTATTAGTTCACTCAACATCATTGCGAATAAACCTGTTTCCTCTATAAAATCGAATTGAAATTTAAGATATTTCTTTTAAGTGAAACTGAAGAAAACTAATTAAATTATTACTGTGTATATTTTTCACAGTTTTCAGAGTAATCCCATCCTGTCTTTTTTCCAGAGCTTGGTAAATAAGTTCCTGACATATTTAAAAATATATAAATCAGTCGATTTCATGTTTTCTCCAATTAGTAAAAACTATTAAAAGAAAATTACAAATTTGTGAATTCGAAAATATCAACATTTCCTGGTAAAAAAAGCCAACACAAAATTAGTGCATAAATCGATTTTTAGGCATTCAATAATATCCATACAAAATCCAGAAATTGCACGAAAGTCATTGTTTAACGGCAAACAGTATAGTAAGATTACAATTTTTCGAAATATGCGATTAATTTAGAAATCGTAGTTATTGTGTGGATATGGAATTTTCCATATCATTTTAGCGTTTTAGTGTTACACTATTTACATAATACATTTTTTGTGCAATTCACTAATTTAGTCAAATGTATACAAAACTAATGAAAAACTACTTACACAAGGAATGCCGACCAAGTTTGAATAGCTACAATTTTGCATTAAGGTCCCATTTTCTGAAAATGGGACCACACCCTTCTATGAATTTTTGCAATAAAAAAAACACAATTCAATACTAAAAAACGATTTTTCGTACCGGTTTAATCCTCATTAGTATTGATATTTTAAGTGTACCTTGTTTTGTATAGTTCTTTATGGGATTTGATCAATTTCTCCCCGTTTAAAAAATGAAATTGCTGTCCAAAATTACTCAAAGTAATTCTTTTAAATTTTTTTCGAATTTCGAAAAACGCTATGTACAAATATTCAGGTTGTAGTAACAGAAATTCAAACATCTTTTAGTCTCCCATTATGAAGTATTCTTCGATCATCGAGAAATCCACCCACTTGTAGTTTTTACGAGTTTCAACCCCTCCCTTGGATTAGAGTTTATCCAAATTATTGGTAGGGCTTCAGTCACAAAAATCAGCTCTACAAACTACAAATTTTAACCAAATCAAAGTTTTTTATCATTCGAAATTCCAATTTTGATAATTGTTGTTGTTAAATACATCTAAACTATATAAAGCAGGCGAGTGTATCGCTGCTGGCTGGCTGGCTGGGTCGGTGGCTTAGGAGTAGAAGGTCACTACTTGTCGGGCCCCGATTTCGATCTCCTTTGGATATGTTGTAGTACTACATGAGTGTAGAAAAAGTGAAGGAGGGTTAGACTCCATGAGCCCAGTTACGCCCGCCACACCCCCTCAAAGGCCCCCAAACCCCTAGAGTTGCCGCACTAAAATCATCGCCAAAAATCGAGTTTTGGTCAGATTTTCAAAAAATTTACATTTTTGTGATCCCAGATAGTTGCTCTATCATACCCAATAGCAAACTCAATTTTTTTGAAATTTTCAATATTTTCGAAGATTTTCTGACCAAGGGTATGTGTTGAAAAAATTCGAAATTTCAAAAAAGTTGAGTTTGCTATTGGGTATGATAGAGCAACTATCTGGGATCACAAAAATGTAAATTTCATCCAAATCTGACCACAACTCGATTTTTGGCGATGATTTTAGTGTGGCAACTCTGGGGGTTTGGGCGCCTTTGAGGGGGTGTGGCGGGCGTAAATGGGCTCATGGAGTCTAACCCTCCTTCACTTTTTCTACACTCATGTAGTACTACAACATATCCAAAGGAGATCGAAATCGGGGACCGACAAGTAGTGACCTTCTACTCCTTAGTTGAGAAGTTAGCCTCTCCTTTTCTCTCTCCACTATGCACAGAACCGGAGAGGCTAATTTCACTAATGTTGGGGTAACGGGCTTATCGACGCCTATTTTGCACGTCGATTGACGGGCTTCTACACTTGTAGTTTATTAATTCGCAAGTAAACTGGGCTTGCATCACATGAAATGAATAACTAATTTACCCCTATTTGTATAATGTTTTAGACACTTTGCTCACGAGGCACAAAATTTCTAACAAGTTTGACACCGTTCGCTTCTTCATTCATTAACATAACTACTGAAATGAATAACGAGGTAAGTTCGCAGGTGAATTTCTAATTTTTGTCAAATTCAACATCATTTGTTTCATTTCATGTTATTATAATAATTTAATTATTTTGGGATCGATAGGTGGGTATCGATGTCGACCAAGATGGCGACGCTGCCGTGGTTGAGGTTGAAAATCCAACCGTAAGATAAATATGATTCTTCATTTTGACAAGTTGAGAGCAATTTAATTACTAGCGAACAAGGGATTGTTCCCGACTGCCCCTCGTGTCCAAGGTACCCACCATGCTTTTAAGAATCTACTGGGGCCAGGATAAAGGATTCGTTCATATTTCCTTGTAACACTCATATTCGCCGCATGTGGCGCGGATCCAATCCAGATTTTTTGACCTATTTCAAACGTCCATTGCTTTTGTAGGACTTTCATACTCCTAGGCTTAAAATGATCACAAATCACAGATTTGTCACACTGAGACCACATCAAAGAACCACAATCACAGATCACAAATTTTCAGAGGAAAATTACATAAATTTATGTTTAATTTTTAAGATTCTTTGAATAATGTGAAGCCATTCGCAAGTTTAACTCTTTGTCACCATTTTACTTTAAAATTTTGAATGCCCGATTAGGATTTTGAAAGCTCTGGCGATTTTTAGAATTAGAAATTCAAGTTTTGCGAATGTGGCGCCACGCCACGGCGCCAAATGAGTTTTACAAGGAAATATGAATTAATCCTTTATCTAGGGTACTAGTAGATTTTAATATTCTAAACACAGTATTTAAGTACATACCCTGGACACGAGAAGCAGTTGAACCTTCCATTGTCAGATTCAGATAATAAAAATTTCATTTTTTAATTTTCTAAGTCACGTCTCTTCGACACCTATTTTTTTATTATTTATTTTTGCATAAGAAGCAGTCGCCCTAGTAAATATTTTTGCGAAAGTGTAGCAGATTCTTAACACAAGTTAAAGGGGGGAGGGGGTCTAAAAAATCGGGATTTTTGCGTGACATAATTTATGAATCTCCCCTAAGGATTAATTAATCTGCTAGTTTAATTTGTTCAGCACAACTTGTGTTCAATATACAGATAATTTTATTTGCGTTCATTGTTCCCTTCATGTATAATTTTTCAGCTCCACGAGATCAGTGACACTTTCAGCGACTCAGACTCTGAGGAGGAATACATGAGAGAGAAGGTGAAACCGTACCTCCCGGCCCTCCTCAAATTCAACGAGCTTGTCGCTGGATTCAAATTGATGATCCCAATCGTAGTCAAACTGCCTCCGATCGACCGAGCCAACTATTTCAACGATGGGTACGACAGCCTCCTCAGGGGATTGTACCATCGCCCCAAGAAAATTCCCTTCGGCGTCGTACGCGCGATCGATGAACTGAAGGCGTTCTGCGACGCCGTCACGGTCGGATGGCGGCTATGGCCCGATTACTCGACGGGGTTGTACATGATGATCGACTACTTGGCGGAGGACACCAGGATTGACGACATTAAACGGATCGAGCCCACGTTTTTGTTGACTTTGAAGGAAATCGCGTCGAACGAAGCCTGGAACAATTTCATGGCTGCTCAAATTTTGCCCTCGCAGGCGAAGAAGATTCTAATTAGGTTTAAGAAGGCGACAAACACGGTCGAAAATGAGGGTAAAGCTGTCGGTCAGCTTGATAACTTGGAGAAAGATTTGGTGTCGATGATGTTGGGGTTGAAAATGCGACCGGAGTATGGCAAAAATAAAATTTGCGATGGGTTGGATTGCGTCGAAATTGAGTTGACTCCGGGGGAATTTCCTCATTGTGGGAAATGCAAGCAGGCCGTGTATCATTCGAAAGAGTGTCAGGTAAAGGCGTGGAAAGCGGGGCATAAGAAGGCGTGCAAAAAACAAACGGAATAAAATTTATTATAAAATTATTATAAAATTCAACTTTATGATTAAGGCTTACCCTCACGCTCGGAGGAGAATTTCGGAGCAGGAGTATTCTCCTAGTCTCATCCTTCTCTCTCGCTTTGCAGAATACATGGAATCACACATCTCGGAACTTTGCATCGACCCTGTGGGGGGGAGGAGTCGACCTCAGGGAGATGCATCCTCCGGTGTTTAGAATTTGGTTTTCTGCGTCTGATGGTATTTTTTTCAAATTTTTTGGATTGGCACAAGGTACACTTATGCCCCTTACCATCAAGTGATGTAACCTTATGTAGACTGGTAAGGGGCATAAGTGTACCTTGCGCCAGTCCAAAAAATTTGAAAAAAATACCATCAGACGCAGAAAACCAAATTCTAAACACCGGAGGATGCATCTCCCTGAGGTCGACTCCTCCCCCCCACAGGGTCGATGCAAAGTTCCGAGATGTGTGATTCCATGTATTCTGCAAAGCGAGAGAGAAGGATGAGACTAGGAGAATATTCCTGCTCCGAAATTCTCCTCCTCGCGTGAGGGTAAGGCTTAAATAAAAATGATTCGAAAAATTGTTAAGGATAACGAGGTTTATAAAAATGTGTATTAAGTAACACCTAATATCGTGTAATAATACCTTTGTAGCAAATTTTTACCCAGCTGTATAATTTTCATACCAAGTGGTATAGCTTCTTTAATACCCAGAAATCAATACCTGCCTGAAACCAGGTTTCTACAGGATGTCCGTAGATTATATGAACACTAGATTTACACGGGTAACATGCGAACGGATGATCCAATTGGCGCCAAATTTGGCACACATTAACTTCAAGGTCATGACAACAGCTGTACAAAGTTTCAAATTTGTATCTTCAAAGGTGGCCCCAAAAAGCGACCCCAAAGTGGGGGAACCGTAAAAGCGGTTTCCGAAGCTAATTTGGCCGCGGAAAGTGCCCAAACGATTATCCAAAAATCTGAAACCCATCTTATCGTGTCCCCCATATATCCCTTCATCAATTTTGCAAGAAAACGATGATGATTAGCTAAATCCGACCAATGTATATCTAAAAATGAACACCCCTCAAAACGACGAATTCTCCCACCCTCAAGAAAAATGACCGCCTCCCTCTCAATGAGAAGCATCCGACCAAAAAAACGTCACAAAACAATCCCAGATGCCTATTGAACACGTTAATCGTGTTATAAATCACAACTTTGAAAAAGCAGTCCTTAGGAAGGCGAAATTCGGAACACTAAAATCATCCAATGTTGTAAACAAAAAATTAACAGTCCGAGGCTGTTTGAAGGTCATGTTGGGAGTAAACATTCCGAATTTGTCGTCACGTTGGAGGGGGCACTCTGCTACCTTTAAACTATAACAGGATAAAAATGATTCGCTTCAGAAACGACCAGAAGCAGGTTTCAAACTATGGGTCTGAAAAGAAGGAAAAGCTGTCTGACGGATTTCTGGTGGTTGGTGCAATGACGAGCCGTGGAGTGCTAGAATTGATACCTGTTGGGTCTAATGCAAAAATTAACTCGAAGCACTTTATGGAGAGTGCTTTACATACGCTTTTGGAGGTCAAAATTCGAACGAAGCAATTTGAGGAGCTTTACAAAGTTTGCATCCATAACGATACTGCATCTTCACATACTGCTTGGTCAATTCGGCATTACGCCCAAGATTTATAAGAAAGAACCGGAATGACCTCGACATCTTATTTCGAGGTCCATAAGCAGTAATCTGACACGGGTCAGATGGATTTTTTCGGGTTTGGATGCCTGAAACAAAGCATTTTCAAGAGGAAGTCATGAACTTTGGTTGGGCTTTGAAAAGTTGTAAATCATGAATGGGATCTTGTCTCCCCTGAAACGTGTCAAAATGTGTTTGGAGGTTGGAAACCAAGACTCAGACTTGTTGCTAGGAAAAATGGAGAACACATTGAGATCGCTAAAGTAATTCACAGTCATCGTGTTCAGAAGTTATAAGGTAATTCATACTGTTCATATAAACTGCGGACACCCTCTGTAATATATCAGGTCTCTAATAGTATAGATTCATGCTTGATAACCGGCAGTAATTCGCAGCTTGGTAATCTGGTAAAAATATTGAAATGTTTAGTTGTTCTTACAGCCAGCTTTCAACATCCCATCGCTCAATAATAATTCCAGGCACCGCTTACCCCGTCAACGGTTCGACCTACGCCCACATTCCCGTGGCAACATATCCCTCTCAAAATTGTTCCTTTCGCTCCGTCTCCAACGTATTTACCGCCCTTTCTAAAGAATCCTTATTCAACAAGGACCCCACCTTCGCCAAAATCATGGCAAAAATCATGTCCTGCAAGCACACTTGTAACTTTGTGGATCGCGAGCCGAACCGGATCGTAAATTGCGATCCGATCCACGAGCCAGTCGTGGATCGGGTCGTGGATCGCGAGGCAAAAGTTACAAATGTGCCTGCAAGGGAACCACGTTTGTCCCCCAGTTCGTCGCCCAGCTAACCCGACTCGTAACCACGCCCGACGTCCTCATCTCCGAAGTTGAACAGTTGCCAAAAATGAAAATGATGGCAGAAGAAGTCGCACCTCAAAAGGATTTCCAGATTTCTACGGACAAATTAATCCATCCGATCTACATCGGCGTGGGAGACGACCTACTCGGTCCTGCAGTGAGAAAGATGCTGAGATCCTTCAGTGAAGCCGGGTATTTCGGGTATTACGTCAGATCTATTAAGGAGGCGGGATTTTTAAATTTTTGGGGCAAGATGGACCGCACATCCGATCAATAAGAGGAGACGAAGGGAAAGTGGGGGAGTTGTGAGACTAAATATGAACCATATCAAGCCAATGATAACGCTTTGCTTGATGCTGGAACTGATCGGGCTGGTGTTGTTTGTGAGGGAGGTGGTAATTGGTAGGAGGAAATGTGTATGGTAATTTTATGGAGAAATTTTCGATAACTTTAGGGGAGAAATACATGCATACATACACAATTGCTTATTATAACATGCCGACCCTTCTCAGAAACATCGCTCACGTCCAGACTGGAAATTCAGATCGTTTACTTGTCAAAAACACAAATTTCCATGAGACCCATTTTATTTTGTTCGCTACAAAAAATGAGCACGCTCGTTGATCTTTCACAAAAATTGAGATTTATGAGTCCCCAGTCAGCATAATTTGAGGTAATTTGAGACTGACGGTGCCGTAGTTTCTCATAATTCTCAATTTCTCTGAAAGTTCAACTGTGTCCGAATGGAGAGTACCTGTATTTTTTTATTTTTCACAATGCAGCATGAATTTTAAACGAGTTTCTTGCCAAAATCCCAGGTTTTCAAAATCCTGTAATTTTTAGAAGTTAGCACCAAGTTCGCGCAATGACCACAAGCACAGATAAACCGAGCAATTTCACGAATTTGTTGCACTCATAATTTTCAAAATTCTTCGCATTTGCACAAGTTCCGCAGTAAATGTTGTTTTTAGGAAAAACAAATTTTTCAATGTTTTGAGATTTTTAGTTTATGTATGAAAATAAGCTTAACAAAGTGAGGCAAGATGAGTCACAAAACAAAATAAAGCGGTAAATATGTAAGTTCTCCCTATACTCTTGGCATTTGGTAAGTAATTTATTAATTCTCAATTAAATTAATCGAATGAAATTAATGTCGGCTAAAATCTTCCAGATAGACCCTTTGCTCCCTAAACAATGAAATAAGAGGTCGAATCCGCTTATTAATTTACTAACCAAATGAATGGATAACGAGGTATGTAGGTGTAGATTTCTAAATTTTGGCAATTTCAACATCATTTAATTTCATGACATTATAATAATTTAATTAATTGGATAGGAGGGAACCGAAATCGACCAGGATGACGTGGCTGCTGAGGTGGAAGATCCAAAGGTGAGAAAAATACGGCTAATGAATTTAGCCAGTTGCAATTTGCAATTACCTATTTTTGCAAAGGAGATTGAGGAAAGTATAATATAATCACTGTTTTATTTGCACAGAAAATGTCGAAAGATGCATCCCCCAACTGTAATAAAAATGGGACGGGACACATTTTGCAAGATTTACTCTCCTCCACCATCCATCTCGACAGATTAGATTTTAATACCCCACCGCAACGACACGATCACAACTTCCTGAAAATTGAGGACGATAACTCATCGCAAGAATTAAGGCGCTGTTCGATCTGCTCCGAATCGACAAATCTGAGTCCTCTCCCCCGAAGAAATGGGAATTCTTGCCAAATTCGTTTTAAGTCAGGGGCAAATTTCTCTCATTTTACAAGCTGAAGATCATCCACCAATATTTTGTTGTAAAATTTGCTCCTCCGCGATCCTCTCCTTGGCCAAATTGACCACGCAAATTGAAAATATTACCATTGCTCTCCGTTCCGTCATTTCCAGCAGGAATGGACTCTTTAATCAGCTGCGAAATGATTCCAAAATTATTGGTAAATAATAATTTACATATTTGACTAATCGTGAGTAATTGAATTATATTCACTTAAATAGAATTATGGCGTGAAATAGCAGCTTGTCCTGCTGACACTATTTCTAACAATAATGACGATACTGGATCCTTTGAAGAAGAAGAATTCTCCGTAAAATTCGAGCCAACCTCCGAAGACGAAAACTGCGACGACGACGACGACACCACGCCGGCAGAGAGTGACGACTCAGACGGTGCAAATTTCGATGTTCATGCCGAATCAAAATATGTGTGCACAAAATGCCAACCTAATGTCACGTTCACCCAGTACGATAGCCTCATACGCCACATGAAGAACAAGAATATTCACCCAGACATTTCCGATGCCTATATTTCTCGTGAGTTTTACCACATATGTACTTAACTACCTATAACAATTATGATTATAATCCGTTCGAATGTACTTATCAACTTATCTTTTAGACTTGCAACTTCGCTTAGCACCAAAGAAATTTACGTGCAAAATATGCAACATGAAATTCGCCAGAAATACGGACCTCCAGCGACACTTGAGGAACAAGAAAATACATCCCGTAGCCGCATTTGGAAAGAAATATGTTTGCAAAACATGTAACGCCACATTTACCAGACTTGACGGCTACAAGCGCCACATGACGAACAAGAATATTCATCCCGACCTTTCCGATGTTGCTATTGCAGGTTAGAGTACATACTTTATACAAAATTTAAAAGTAAAGTTATAATTTCCACTTTGTTGCGTAGCCGCATCAAAGAAACACGTTACAAATTCGAATGTTGAATCAGAACATGTCTGCAAAATATGTCAACCCAACGTGACATTTACCAGGCATGACGCTTGCCTGCGCCACATGAGGAATTATCATCCCGACAGATCGGATGCTTCTATTTCCGGTGAGTTTTATTAAGTTACACTAACATTTAAAGTATTTAAATCATTCGAATTTATTCATTCATTTAATATTTAGTCGTGCAACCTCGTTTGGCATTAAAGAAATTTATATGCAAGATATGTAACATGAAATTCACCACAAACTCGCATCTGCGTCAACATTTAAGGAACAAGAATATTCATCCCGACCTATCCGATGCTGATATTTCCGGTGAGATTGCGTACTTCATACAAAATTTGAAGTCAATTTCTAACTTTAATTTCTTTCCTTAGTCGCATCAAAGAGAAACGTTACACGTTCGAATGCTTCTATTTCCGGTGAGTTTTATTAAGAACAATAATACTTGAAAGATATAAATCATTCGAATTTTTTGAGTCATTTACTATTTAGTCGTGCAACCTCGTTTGGCAACAAAGAAATTTACGTGCAAGATATTTAACATGAAATTCACCACAAATTCGCATCTTCGTCAACATTTTCGAAATAAGAATATTCATCCCGGCCAATCGGATGGTGATCTTGCCGGTAAGATTATAAATTATAACAATCTAATTTTTTACCCGGTACAATCATAAATTAATTCTTGGAATATATTTATTTAGGCGGCGATGGGCGTTTACTACAAGCAAGAAAAATTCCTTGCAAAATATGTGGGATGAAGTTGTCCAGTAATTGGGCTCTCTTGTGCCACGCAAGAAGCCTGCATCGAAATATTACCCCTGCCACTAATTCTGGTAAGATTGATTACACACTCCATAAAAAACATGATAAAAAATTAAAATATTTACCCTCCTTATCCTAAATTTATTTACACAGCGGTATCGAACACAACAGATCGGTGAGTATAAGTGCCAGTCAATCAGTCAATTTCCTGATCCAGACTTTCCAGTCGTTTTTTAGAATTAAAAAAATTTAATATTTGAGAATAGCCTTACTCGCTTTAATATAATTATAATTTGATTTCCCACAATTTTTAATTAATTTTCATGCATTTTCCTACTTGATTAAATACAATTTTCAGTTTTTTTAATCCAAGATTTCTAATTACGAAATATACATTATCCTATTTTTTTGCAGGCTCATCCCTCTAAAACGGAACCTACTTCCATGTTCAAAATGTGACAAGAGTTTCTGCTCGAACTGGAAGTTACTCCGACACAAACGCTCCATTCACGGACAGGTTCCTTTTATGCGGAAATGTACCCGTTGCCCGCGCACCTTCGCGCACTTGAGCTTATTGCAAATGCACATGCGTAAATGTTACAATGTTCCAATTGTTCCATGCAAAGGAGCGCGTCATTCCTGTGCCATATGTTCAAAAACCTTTGTCACACCGACACATAAGAACCGTCACGTTGAACTTTTCCATTTCCTGGACAAGACGTGCTGCCCGTACGGATGCCCGACCCAGTTTGGCTCGGAGGCTGAATGGGTGACTCATTTGGAGGGGTGTGACTCCCCAAAAATGGTAAACAAAAAAAACACATTTTAATTACTTCTTCGGGCGAGTCATCATTAGTTTTTTTAAATTTTTGTTATTAGAGTGCAGAATCGGAATGCTTTTGCCAATATTGCCCCGCCGTGTTCCGCAACATCCTCTTGCAGATAGAACATCGTCTGCGCGTACATCCCGAAAGGTGCTACCCTTGTTCTATGTGTGGACAGAGACTTACCCGCCTAAGTGCTCTACGTAATCACGGGTGCGGTATGAATGCAACCACGTTTTCGGAATCCAGTCTCGAAACTGAATCAAAATATGTGTGCTTAGTCGCTGCCGGTGAGTTTTATTAAGTAATATCAAGAATTGTAATCATTCGAAGTTATTGATTCATTTACTATTTAGGCTTCAAACCTCGCTCGACATTAAAGAAATTTACGTGCAAAATATGTAACATGAAATTCACCACAAATTCGCATCTCCGTCAACATCTGAGGAACCAAAATATTCATCCCGGTCTTTCCGAGGCCGATATTGTCGGTGAGATTACGTCCTTCGTACAAAATTTAAAGTGCATTTCTAATTTCAAGTAAGTTTGTAATTTAAATTTGTTTCGTTTATTATTTAGGCTTGAAACCGGGTTCGGCATCGAAGAAATTTACGTGCAAAATATGTAACATGAAATTTACTAGAAATTATCATCTCGTTCAACATTTAAGGAACAAGAATATTCATCCCGGCCTTTCCGATGCTGACATTTCCGGTGAGATTACGATTACATACTTCATACAAAATTTTATACTGCATTTCTAATTTAAATTTGTTTCCGTAGCCGCATCAAAGAAAATCGTTCCAAATTGGAATGCTGAATCGAAAGTGTGCACAATATGCCAGCCTACTGTGACATTTACCAGACATGACGCTTGCCTGCGCCACATGAGGAATATTCATCCCGTCAGATCGGATGCTTCTATTTCCGGTGAGTTTTATTCAGTAATTATGTATAATACAACATACTTGAAATATACAAATCATTCGGACTCATTATTTAGAATTGCAGCGTCACGTATCACCAAAGAAATTTGCGTGCAAAATATGTAACAAGAAATTCACTACAAATAAGCATCTCCGGCGAGATTTGAGGAACACGAATATTCATCAACACATTGCCGATACGTATATTTCCGGTGAGTTTGGTGCCAGAATGGATAGAAAGAAAGATTATGCATATTAAATCACAAGTTGTAAGATTAGTAGCGAACCTCACACTTAATTAGTCATTAATTCAGTTTAATTGTGTATCATATCCACTTTTTCGAAGATTTCTATAACGCCTGTTAATAGTTAGTTTATTCGCAAGCAAGTGTGATTTTTGGTTAAATTGGATTCCCTGCAATCCAATTATAAATATGTAGACATACATATGTAGATTTGTTTCTAGGCAGTAGTCCCAGTGCTTCACTCCGGACAAGCTTAAGCCAAGGAGCGCGTCCGTCCTGCGCCATATGTTCAAAAACCTTCTCCACATCGGGAAACAAGAATCGACACGTCGAACTGGTCCACTTCCTGGACAAGACGTCCTGCCCGTACGGATGCGCAACCCAGTTTGGCTCGGAGGCTGAGTGGGTGACGCATTTGGAGGGGTGTGACTCCCCGAAAATGGTAAAAGAAAATCCAAAATTTTTAGTAATTTTTTATGCCGGACATCATTTTTATTAGCTGATTTTTGTTACTAAATAGAGTGTAACATCCCAATGTCTTTGCCAATACTGCCCCGCCGTGTTCCGCAACATCCTCTTACAGATAGAACATCGCCTGCACGTTCATCCGGAAAAGTGCTACGCATGCTCAGTTTGTGGGAAAAAATTTTCCCGCTTACATTTTCTCCATGACCACCGTTGTAAATAAATGGTAAAAAATATTTACTGATAATTTAAAATAAAGACAGTAAAACCCGACTTATATACATATATGTACTTTTACTATGGGTGTAAAGCTGCAGACCAAATTTTCGAAAGTTTTTGGTACATTACATATGTACATACACCGCCCTGCATAATTATCATGAAAGATATTGAAATGTGTAATATCCAACTTTGTGATATGACCAGATGGCGGATATGTACATATGTATCAATAACTATTTCATACCAAACTAGATAGTACGTCATAAAAACTCGTGCACCAACATCCCATATAATCATGATCTCAAACATGCAAACATATGTAGTTTTCGTTATTTACATACATATATTTTAGTAATTACAAAGCTTTAAGGTTTAAATATTAAATACTTTTATATATGTATGCATGTTTTGTTTTTTTTAAATAAGTATTTAAATATATATTTTATATTTTAGGCTTTTAAATATAATTATTGGTCGTCAATGATTATTGAAGACATTGCCTAACAAATTGCCAGGTTTCGCCGGAATTGGAACTGGTTGTGCTGCATAAGCCATTAAATGAATTAAATGAATGAATTACGTTATACATCAAATCACGAGCTCAGTTCATAAATTATGCAACGCGAGAGGGGGAGGTTGGTCTAAAGCAGTGTGTGCAAAAAGGCAGCCTTTTTGCTTTTTCTGCATGCCTTTTTGCCTTTTTCAATGCCCTTTTGCCTTTTTGCCTTTTTGCTCGATTTTTGACGATTGAACCCGATTTATTGTCGTTTATAAGGTATTAAAGAAATTGCAGAATCTGCAATATGTTTTTAAAATTGTATTGGAGGGTTCTGACTTTCATCAATACTTCAAATTAGTTGAATACTTTTCCCCAAATATCTTCAGCGTTGTTTCTACATCTCCATCAGCTTAATTAATCAAATTTTGACACTAGAGTTCATATTTGCTAAAAGTATTAAAAACGCAATGAATAACTTTCACTTTAATTTTATCACGGGACTCTCGTCTCATCTCGCCCCAAATTAGCAAAAGGGCAAAACGGCAAAAAGGCACAGATTTTTGTGGGGCAAAAAGGCAAAGAGGCAGGCAAAAAGGCACTGCCTGCCTTTTTGCTCTGCACACACTGGTCTAAGGCTCCAATCACACATGTTAAATGGAGGAGAGGGTGGGGTCCGAAAATCGTGATTTTTGCATTACATAGTTTATGAAACGGCGCCCATGAAATTGCACTCGCATATTCTACTTACGTTTAGTTCCTGACAATGATCCGACGCAAGGTACATGTCCGTGGCAGAAATTTGCCCAGATGGAACGCTGACCAAAATTAATTTGGGGTGGGTAACTATGAGACATGGATGAAATAACGAAATTTTAAGGCCTGTCAAAATCTGGTAAAACTTAATACGTAACGGAAAACAATTTGCTGTCCCGTATTATCTGAACATTTAAGTAGTATTAATTTAAGTACTCACCACCCGCCATAAATTATAAACGGCATGTTATTATACTGCCGCGATTTTCGTTTTGTAGACAGAGGTTTTTAATCTAGGGGTCAAGCTTGGCGAAACATGGGCATTTTGCTAAGAAAAAAAACAGAATCTTTTAAATGCATGTTGAAATCAATTTGTTTTTGAGTTTTGATTACCAAATTGTTCGTCGAGGTTGGATGCTGGGGAAATGTAACAGCTTCTTCGTCCCGGTCAGAATCTGCAGGAAATATCAATTAGTGTGGCACATAGTTTGACTAAATTCTCTATCCACTGGTGAGAATAACATCAAACTTTCTAAATGTTCAGTGAATTATTGAGGATATGATTCTCAAAGTTTTTATTACTACTGACTGCCTGAAAGGTTAGCTAACGTAAGAATCTCGATTTTTGACTAGTGACTAATCTTTTTTATTACTTATTGAATAACAATTTAGAACGTTCAGCAAATAAAGATTAATGATTACCCTTTGAAATTATTCACAAATTAATAAATAATGATTATCGTTTAATTTGAGTAAGCGTGTACTTCATCACGGTAATTAATTAAACAACTCTGCAAAATATAAAGATTTTCACCTCGTAATGGATCTGACAATCGTCTCATGGATCTTGAATCCGTCTCTAGTAAAATTTCTCTCGTGTAACGTGTAGCTGCCAAACAGCTTGAAACCAAAATTGCGAATACCACTGGTAGAAGTGACTAAAACAGGGAAAGAAACACGACAAACATCGGGAGAATTATTATTTACGGACATTGTGGATGTACAAATGAGAAAAACTTTATTGTTTTCTAAATGGTGTCAAGCTTTCGATCTCGAATTGTGATCGCCTTCAGGACGGAAAATATTACAAATCGATTATTATTATTCCCACAGACTTGAAATTTAAAATTTAAATAATTTATGGTTGCTTGATAAGTGGAACCAATAGCGACGACCAAATTGGGTTAATCTCCATGCCGGAGTCCTTGTTCATTGTGTTGGGGGTAGAGCATGCAATACCGGGACTGTTTCTCAAAACCGGTATTCGGTATTTTCGGTATTGGGGACGTCGGTAATACCGGTATTACCGACATAAATCGCGAAATATTATCTCATTAAAATGAATCAAAAGAAATTGTTTTGCAATCTGCAAGTCATTACATGAATTTATTCATATATTCCTGACATTACACGCTAAATATGTATATATTTTAGTTTTTAATCCTATTAATCATAACTCAATCAATTTTTTGGAAATGTGATCTTAAAAAACATAGGTGATCTAATGTGTCGTCTCTCATACTACTCCTTAATTTATTGCATAAATATCCACTCGACGAAAACGCCCTCTCAGATTCAACGCTGGTCGGAACAATCCCAATTAAAAATTCGTATGCTAACTCTAAATGAAATCCTCTTTTACCTCCGTCTTCGAAGAGTTTCATTTCCTTCTTAATTGTCGTGGTCAATGATTTTTCCGGTTGAACTTTGTGTAAAGGGCTTGATGACAACGCTGCTGAAATTGCCTTGTTCAACTCCGTCGTGAGGTCTGACTTAAACTTTTTAACCTGTGATGGACCAGGTTTTTCTATAATATTAGTTTCACCTTCCTGCAGTTCCGATGCATCATCATTCATTCCACGTAACCGACATATTATGTTTCTTATAAGTGAACATATTTTTGTAGGCTTCGGAATTGAGAATATCTCATCTTGTTCACTATTTATATACTGCCCAGTATGTAAATATTTGAATAATCCAGATAGTTCCGTTCTTCTTTCTTCAATTCTTGTACGAAGAGCAACACCCAATTCCAGTGCCAGTCCAGATTGTTGCATGTCTAGCTTTTGAATCATGAAGTTTAAAGCTGTATCAGCCGTCAGCAAATTCGCGTCCCGCCTGCACAGGGCTTCAATCGTGGCTTCTATCGGTTTTAGCGCATCAACAATGTCCGAAATTCTTGCAAGCTCCCAATCTTTAAGATGAGCGTCAGATCTCACGTCCACCAAAGCTTTTTTAATTGACGCTTGCACAGTGTAAAATCGTTCCAGCATTGCAACTAAACTATTCCATCTTGTTTTACAATCTAATATGAGGGACAGTTCTTTGCCAAATTCTTGTTTTATATAAGTTTGTAGAATTTCATTTTTTAAAGGAGAGCGGCGAAACATTCTGACAATTGTTCTAACTTTGTCAATGACCGGTCGTAACGTGTGACTGATGACTAGATCCTCGTCCTCGTCTTCATCGATTTCTAAGAAACATACATTTTTTGCATTATACATAAGAACACGTACATTAACTTTCAGCTAACAATATACTAGTCAGTAAAAGCTCATTTATGCACTAATTGATTCTCACCTTCAGAGTCTGAGTCAGAATCACAACAAGAATCGTCCTCGCAAGGTGCTAAGTTGTCAAGATTTTCGTTCTCGCTTTCATCAGCTTCAGGAGTTTGGTTGATTTTCTTGTACAGAACATCAAGGACGCCAAGTTGAATGCCATGTGCGAAACATAATTGCTGATACGTCGGAGACAATCTTCCAATCTTCGTCATTACAGAGCTGCCATCGGTAATGATACAAACAATATCATTTTCCAGGGAAAGATTCAGCAGCCTCAATTTATTCGCAACCATTTCCAAGCACTTTTCAGCTGGCAAAGATCCGTGAATGCGAATAAGGCCCAGATTCCAAAATTCTTGGGGTTTACCATGTAGAATTACATTCATGTAACGCCTGTTCTTAATCGAACTCCATTCGTCAAATGTTACGCTAAATTTTCGCCCAATGCGTTTGAGGTCCAGCACGTGTTCATTTTCTGTTGATTTTATCTTCTGCGAGTAACCAATGACGATTTTTTTGATGGTGTGAGCTGATTTTGGTAAATCTGTGAAACCGTCGGATTTGAGAGCCCGGCGTAAATCTGTTGATGTCGAAAACACCGAAAATGGAATTCCGTCCTTTGCTGTCATTCTTGCTAGAGTTTCTTCGAGAGATTTTGTTTTCTTCTCAAAGAAATCCGAAATCGGCTTAACACTTTTTGCCTTAACTAAAATTATAAAAAAATGCTTCAAATTACTTATATTTAAATTAAGTGTCGATGGTTGAAAATATATTTATGTACAAAGATATTACCGCCAAGCTCAGAAGGATTCAAATCTTTTTTTAAAAGATCGATATGATGTATGCTTCTCAAATGGGTGTTTAAGCCGGATGTCGATCCTCCAGCAGTTTTCAAAACTTTTTGACAACTTGTGTCCATGCATTTGGCTGTTTTCCCATCTGCAACCTCTTTTAAGAAATAATTCCAAATCGAATCCTTGTTTAAACCTTGCTGAGGAACTTGAAAATATTTTGGAACAGTTTTTGAACTCTTGTCAAGTTCTTCGTTTGTTGCAGCGGCAACTACTGCCATGTTTATTAATTATGAAGAATTAACTTAATTAATAAACAAAAAAGTGCAAATATAGCGAGGGTAAATAATGCAATGCAAGGGAACATATGACGAGTCGGAATATGAATTTGAGCTTGAATGTAGGGAATGTATACCAGATGGCCTCAAATGTATGAATTTGTATGTGAATACCGGTATTGAACATTGGAATACCGGTATTCGGTAATACCGGTGAATACCGGGACTGGAATACCGGTATTGCATGCCCTAGTTGGGGGTTCTTTGTATGTACAGAGCCTCCATGAATTTTCTATGAAAATATCTTGGTTCATGAAAAATTAAACTTGCTGAGTTAAAATTGATATCATGTTGTGGAAATTCTATCTTGTGTGTTGCAACTGCTGAGTTTTCTTTTCGTTTTTCGGTGTCCTTGATGTGCTCCTTTATTCGTGTTTTGAATGGACGAGATGTCTCACCAATGTAGGTGCTAGTACAAGAGCATGTAATTTTGTAGACACCAACTTCATCTGTCTGAGTTTTCTCTTTGTGGTTGCATAACATATTCTTCAGTTTTCTTCCGGGAATATAGCCAAATTCGCAATTAAGTGTTCGTCGTAAGTAATGGGTCAGTCTGTATGTAATTGGACCCATATACGGCAGAATCATCCGTGGCTTTTTGTCATTATTAGGGTTGTCTGAATTTTGATTGGAATTTGCAATTTTCATTCTCATTTTTTCAATACGCATCTTGATTAAAGACTTCGGATAGTTGTTTTTTATCAGAGTCATCATGATGTGGTCCAACTCTTGATCTAGGAATTCTTGGTCACAAATGACGAGAGCTCTAAAAACTAAAGCGTCTATTACTGATAATTTATGAGAGTAATGGTGGTAAGATTCATAATTCAAATAACGGCCGGTATGTGTTGGTTTCCTGTATATATTTCTGTGGATAGCGCCATTGTCGTCTTTGATTAGGAGTACATCTAAAAATGGTATCTGGTTATTATCTTCTTCCTCGACGGTGAATTGAATGGAAGGATGATATGAGTTCATGATACTCAAAAGTTGGTCTATGTAGTCCTTGTGGATGCATGCTAAGCAGTCGTCTACGTATCTCTTGAAAAATTCGATGTTTGGGTTGTTGATAATTATTTCTTTTTCTAGAGATTGAAGGAAAAACTCCGCAAAAATTGGGGATAATGGGCTGCCCATTGGTGTTCCGTCTGATAATTTGTAGAAACGCGAGTTCCACGAGAAATAGTTTGATTTCATGCATAGTGATATTAGTTTGATAAGGTCCTCTTTTGTGAGACTGGTGTACGTTTGCCAAGCTTGGGATTCTGATAGCCGAGTTTTGATGTAGTTAAGGGTTTCTTGTAGGGGTACTTTGGTGAACAGGGATACCACGTCGAAGGATACGAGTTTGTAATTTTTTGGGACATGAAATCCTTTAATATCCTTCGCGAAACTGTACGAATTTCTAAGGGATGTGGGAAATTGACCTGTGATTGACTTGAGAATCTTGTTGAGGAAGAACGATAAATTATAAAGGGGTGAATTTCTGAAATCAACTATTGGGCGTAGTGGAGCTCCTTGTTTATGGATTTTGGGAAGGCCGTAGAAATTTGGACATTTGTGATTTCCTCTGGTTATTGTGTCATATTCTGCTATACATATAGATTATAATTCGGCATTAAAGTTTTGTACAGTCCGGGATAATTTTAATACCAAGCGGTAGCAACTTTAATACCGAGAAATCAATACCTGCGTGACTATATCAGATTTCTGACAATGTGCCTGTGAAAGGAGAGTACTTACGCATATGTAAGTACTTCCAAATTTACATATAGATCAAGATAATATTTTGTCCATGTGTGTAAATGTTTACCATGTTAAGTAATCCTCGTTTAGTACACAGTACAAACTTGACTTTCTCGTTGCAAATTATAAAATTTTAGAAAAATCCTTAATTTTTAAAGAAAACTAACCAATCTCAGTAAGCGTTCCTAACCAACTAAATATTTTTCTTCTCATTATCACAAATAAGCTATACAGTACATAGATTGAGGTACTTTTGACACGATTACAATCATGCAAATCAACTTTATGAATGGCAGACAAACGGGTCCTGATACTAGAAATTTAAGTACGTTATTGAAACCTAAATTACTCCATAGTCGGGTACATACATAAACCGTTACAAATGTTTCAAATCTAATGGTATGTATATATGTAAATCAATCCAATCCCAGTTGTCAATAACGAAGAGGTCTGCGTGTTATTCATTATCCGATATCAGATACGGTATGTATTCGGATGCAATATTGTCGTCCGATTTCGCAATAGATAATACCATTTCAATTACACATGCATATGCATCGCTTCACGTACGTAATCGGTAATTATCGTTAAAGTGATGCTTCCTTAATTCCTTAAATGAAAGAAACTTGTTTTGTGACCTATAATACATATGTACATACGACCAGTGCAAAAGTATGGGTACGCGTGGAGTGATTTTCTGCGATGCAGTGACTATATATATATATACCTAGTCAGGTAGGAAGTTCTTTGATAAACGTTTTTTCCTGCAGAAACATAACGGGAAAGAATTTTTAATTAAAACTTCCCATATGGATGCATAATATACCTGTGTATAATATAAAAATACTAAGTTTCCAAATTTCCTCTTTTGGAGTACACACGCTTGATAAATCTGATGGACGGCCGGTCGCTTGGAGCACGCGCGGTTTCTACCGGAAAATGGTCACAAGCGTTGAGAAACAAAATTTGAGAAATTCTGCACCAGTGGAAGTTTTAGAGCAGGCCATGGTCTCAATTTTAAGCCCCAAGTCATAATCCAGACGATTAAGGTCTGCTATTACCAATGGAATTTTTGTGACCAAATAAAATCGATGAAATGAGATCATAGTCAATTTTGGACAATTTTTGCACAATATGGCTGAGCCGTTACCTTCTAAGAAATTCAGTTTCTATTTTTCAATAGGCCGGAGTTCAAAGGTTTTACAGTAAGTTTTGCAACTTTGGTAATGTAATTCTTGGCTTGCGCTGTAACCCTTTCAAGAGAAAAATGGGGTTTCGCTTTTTCCAGGAGATTAATTCAAATCCAAACCATCAAAGACTTAGGGGGATGAGATCTTCGACGTTTTCTATTTGCCAGGGGTATGTATGATTTTTGCTTAGTGCAAATTCTTTAATTTTCCTTGTTAAATTTACGCAAAGCTTGGGATAAGTTTCCACAGGAAAGTGTGCGTAATCCGAGCACTCCAGGAGAGGAAATTTGGAAACTTAGTATTTTTATATTATACTCAGGTATATTATGCATCCATATGGAAAATTGTAATTAAAAATTCTTACCCGTTATTTTTCTGCAGTAAAAAACGTTTATCAAAGAACTTCGTACCTGACTAGGTATATACAGGATGCGCGCCCCCAATTTTATTACCCATTATTGATCTACTCAATATTACGCAAATTTTTAGCCATCAAACTCGAAAATAATCGTAAGAGGCCGAAAAACACGATCTCATTGTATATATGTATCTATCTTAATAATACGGAATATGTAATTATTTTGCAAAACTCAACATATAGGAAACTTTGGGGGCCAAAATAGAAGCAGCAGTCAAATTCTAGTCCAAAAGAAATTTATAAATTATTTCGAGTCATACTAAAGAAAAGATTTGGTCAAAATTAGCAAAACATTGGCTCATTTTGGCCAGATCTCGAAAACTGCTGGCGAGCCACCCCTATTTTATTACGGATTTTTGATCCACTAAATACTACGCAAGTTTTAAGCCATCAAACTCGAAAATCGCTAGAGCGCGAAGAAACACTATTTCATTGTATATATCTACCCTAATTATTATTAATAGTTTACCCATCAACTTTTTCAAAATTATTCCCCGTTCGCCAACAGCGCCGAAATTATCAACGAAACCATATTCTCAATAAACAAAACTTTCGTATTCCTGTCCAACTTTATGAAACGGTAATCAAACACTCCCCTTTACGAAAAGCTCCTCACACAAACGAAGAGGAAACTAGACGCTGCCACCACCTGGAAAAACATGGTGCAATACCATAAACGCAGCTCCCTAAAATTACGGTACACGAATTTTTCCCTCGCCACGTCCCAGATGACGGGGAGTGGCCCGAACGTTGTCGTCTAAAAAAAGGCCAACTCTTTATTTTGACCCCACGTTTCTTTTCAACCGGAGGACGCAGCTCCTTCGGGGTTCCTGCATACACGGCCCCATTTATTGCAGTATTTCCAGCAATAAATTTTATAAGGAGGGGACCTTTGGTATCCTTGTAAATGGTCATCATCAATTTTTTTGTCAGATTTTTGCACTTTTCAATTCACGGGCGGTGGCAACCCCTCGTGCTTCCAATGAGGGAATTATTATTTGGTCACCGGGTCATAATAGTAAACCCAAGTACCATATGCAGCCAATAAAATATTTAGCAGGTTCCAGTTTTCATTTAATAGGTTAAAATTTGCATTGCAAAAGTCGACTCGATCCTGTTTGTGAGATGCCGAAAGCAATTTTGGTACCCAAGGGACGGAAACCATTTTCATACCTAAGTCTTCAGTTAACATGGAACAAATTGCTGGTTTTGGAACACCCATCTCATCTGCTATATAGGACAGTTTCAATCGCGGATCTCTCATTATTGGTTCCTCTAGTTTCCGGAGCCTTTCTGTGGAAGAAGCGGATTTTGAGCGTCCTTGCGACTTTTTGCCCGAGACCTCGTTTCGCCATAATTAAAAATTATTGACCCAATTGAATTTGTGTTTCGTGTTGGGCAGTTTTCATTGTACATTTTAAGCATTCAACCATAAATCTGCGACACGTATTGCCTATCCAGCATTAAAAATTAAATCACACTACGATATTTAATTTGCAAATCTAGCATTTTTTCCGTCGAGGTAAAGTTTGCCGATTTATTGCTAGTGTTGACGTTAACCTTAAGAACTGAAAAAAATCACAGCCTCATAAATGTATTTGAAGTTTGTTATTTCATCACAATTTTGGTCAGAAACAGTGCGGAACATACCTTTTGAAAATTAATAATAAAACACCTACGTACATATGGGTACTTGCGTTTGACAAAATTAAAATGCAGGTAGTCGTCGAAATACTGACAAATCAAGCTAACCATTTCCCACTAAAACTTTCGCATAATCCAATTAAAAGAAAATCTGTCAGGAAATGAAAGTCGAATCGATACACGTGTCTGTATTTTTTTACTTCATGCATTACATACATACACTAAATGTGGTATCTTATAAAACGAATATATGTATGTAAGCCCCTATTACAAATATTTATATTACTTGCTTTATTAAAATCGACGAGGCAATTAGACTTTACAAAATAAGTTCCTGACATTTTAGTTTAATTATTTTTATAACTATTTACACACATAAGATATAAAATTGAAATTAAATACTCGAGTCAGTTACATAGATCATAAGGATTATCCACGCAACCCATGTATGGACATGACCAATCAATTTATATTGAATAATCATTGGATAAATTTCATGGTAAATATGACGTTGCTGATTGTTTAGTGAAAGCCAAATTAAATCTTATGAGATATTTCTAGATAATGAAAGTTTGGATTTCGGGGAATTTCTAAGGGGGCGGTGCATGTACGTATGTAAAAAACTCCTCCCAAATATCTATCCTAATTTGCATGAATCTTCCAGCTTTCTTTCTATATTCAGAGTAGGTAGCGTACCATACTTCATTTAAACTTCACATTTAATTAAGCCAATTTCTATTTACATTGTTCTGAACATTGACGTCAAAAGATTGGAGAAATATTGAAGAATGATTAGACACTAATGCACAAGTGAAACATAACCTTTGTCCGTATGCCTGAATAGTCGTGATACATCATGAAAATAACATCTGATTCTTTGAATACATCAATATCTGATTATCCGATATTGATGACTTTTTCATGTGTGGTAGAACCCTTTGAGAAATTCACCCCCATTTATTCGCACCACACTCCGACATTTAAAGGTGCCCCCAAGGGAAAACTAAAACCTTGTCCTAAATCCTAATTTTGCTCGGATTTTCATTATTTTTTATACATATTCGTGATCCCATCAGAGGTCAACGCCACCGATTGTTCGCGCTGCGGCCGCCAATAAATCTGATTTCCTATTCCTACAACAGTGGGGCGCCGGCGGCCGCGCGGCCGACGCCGCCGAAATAAATTCCAAAATTGGTGCCACCGTCACCGAACAATGGTCGGCGTTCACCTCTGGAATCCAGATAGGCGCATATGTATGATATCAATATCATATCATATTAACATACAAACCAAATTAGATGACGTTGAGACGGACATTGTGTGCTGACGTTATTTTGTAAAACACTTTATTTTATACAAACAAAACTCAACGTTTTGAACTTTCTCCGTTTTTTAAATATAAATCAGGAAATTTTCGAAAACTTTGAAAATACAAAAAATGTAAAATATTTACAAGTGAACTACAAACTACAATGCTTCAACTTCATGGAAAGCTAGAATAAAATGAATACACGTGCGTTTCATGGAAAAAGCGCACTTTTTGAGTATGGGTGATTCAGTGGTGGAGTGGAGTTAATTTCCTACACGTGCCGAATTTCCCGTGCATTGCAAATTTGCGAACAGCAAAGTACAAAATAAAAACAAAAACTGTTTCTTTAAATAATATTTCAACGTATCTTGCGGTAAGAAATCCCGACTATCCCGTAGACTGCACATATGTAAATACGCAAGATTGGTCGTTATCTGATATTTATTTCCCTATCTATATTTTTTTATTTGGGAATTTAAGTCAAGATTTTTAACGATTAAATGTAATTTGTGTATTAAAGGTTATTGTAAAATGGCTGCTGCATCTGCCTCCACGTCAAAACGCCGAATTCCGGAGGAGGACGAGGATTTGACCCAGGTCAACCTCGTAACTGGTTGTAATGTTCAAACGTTTGAGTCAATGGGGCTCAAGGAGGACTTGCTGAGGGGAATTTCCGCTCAAGGTAAGTCTGAAAGAAGACAAATTACTTAATTTAACTAGACCAACGGATTTTGCAAGGTTACCAAGCACTGCGTCAATTGTACATATCTGTATCATTTAGTGTGCATTTATCATACCACACTAATTTAGTGCCACCCATAAAATCCTAACTCCATATTTCCCAGGGTTCAAGAAACCTTCAGCGATCCAACAACTCGCAATAAAACCGATTATCCAAGGTCGAGACGTGCTTGTTCAAAGGGAGCCTGGAACTGGCAAAACTACGGCCTTATCTATTGGAATTTTGCAATCTGTGGACTCTACAAAGAGGGAAACTCAGTTCTTGATCTTATCTCCAACATCAGAAAGGGCTATTCAAATTCAAAAGGTGATGCAATGCAGTTTTAGCCGTGCTTGAAAAATATAACAAAATTGTTGTAATTTTTAAGATTCAATTTTTTCCAAGCCTTGTTTATATTATGTCGATATGATACTTGTTCAGGTTATTCTGGCATTGGGCGATTACTTGAACATACAGTGTCATAGGAGCATTGGGGGAACCAATCTTGGAGAAGATATGCGAAAAGTAGATTATGGACAACACGTGGTATCTGGAACCCCAGGCAGAGTTTTTGGTACGATAGTATAAACTGTCATCCAGTGGCTGCGGGTCAGAGGGACAATATCCCTCGTTATTCGATATCCCCCTCATCTGCCAGTGTTATATAAACGCCGCTCTCTCCTATCCTACAATGTTAATGTCCCTAGGGACCGCCCATAAATTACATAACGAGAGAGGGGGTCTAAGGCTCCAATGATATCGTGCCTACATATGTTAAATATGTTAAAGGGGAGGGGGAGGGGTCTAGAAAATCTCGTTACGTAATTTATGGACGGCCCCCTAACTCTCTTTACGACTTCCGCTCCGCGGCCACTGCTGGCACCTATAATGATAAAACATATTTAAATGTCGAGCGATATACATAAATGTATGCAATAATTCAAGCAATAATTATTGCCCTAGATATGATTAGACGAGAATGCCTGCGAACAAAGGCTATTAAAATGCTTGTGTTTGACGAAGCCGAAGAACTGCTGAATAAAGGGTTCAAAAACCTGATTTATGACATCTACAGAAGCCTTCATCGTTCAACGCAGGTATATATTTTGTATAAGCTTGAAGCAATTAGTACATTAAGTCATTCATGGGTAACTAATTGAATACAATTTTCTTCCAGATCATCCTTTTCTCTACTACGATGCCGCATGAAATCTTGGAAATGGCCAGAAGATGGATGTCTGATCCCGTCCGAATCCTTGACAAACGGGACAATTTGGCTTCGGCATTACGCGGAGTGAAGCATTTCTTTGTGGGTTGGTAAAAAATTTTGTAAACACCGTCCCATTAAGGCGGAATAGCATGCTGGCTGATGCGGGTTTTTTTGTTTGAATTGTTGTGTCTCAACTTTCCCTTCCTCCATGTATTCAAATGGCGATTTTGAAAAATGTTCACCGCCTTTCGTTTTTAACAATATGAAGATATTAATGCACCTAAAAATCGGTAATTTTTAGGCTTACATAGTTAGGAGATTTTGATTTTTTTCTTCAATGAGGAAATATTTAAATTTTATTGATTATTTTTCATCTATTTTATATTTATCTTCTTGTTGAAGAAAAAAATCAAAATTTTTATCTCCTAACTATGTAAGCCTAAAAATTACCGATTTTTAGGTGCATTCAAATCTTCATATTGTTAAAAACGAAAGGCGGTGAAAATTTTTCAAAATCGCCATTTGAATACATGGAGGAAGGGAAAGTTGAGACACAACAATTCAAACAAAAAACACGTGATACAATGCCACGTTAATTAAGCGACCTTAGTTGTGAATTTTTAAATATTTCTAGCTGTGGATCACGAAGAATGGAAATTGGACACCTTGTGCGACGTGTACGGTACCCTCCCGATTTCGCAAGCCGTTATCTTCTGTAACACCAAGGCTAAGGTAAACTAAGGCTAAGGTACACTTTTTCATCAGAATAATGATGTAATTACAACACAAAATCAATTTATTTTCCTCACAAATACAGGTTAATTGGTTGGCGGAGAAAATGCGTGAACGGAATTTCACCGTTTCTTTAATTCACGAGGAAATGCCACAAAAGGAGCGGGATGCTGTTATGAAGAATTTTAGAAATCAAGCAACGTAAGCGTATTTAGGTTTATTTGAATAATTTGCATCATTTTATGCACAAAGTTTTAATGTCAATTTCCATATGTACATTTCTAGCCGAGTACTAATTACGAGTGAGGCTTGGGCGAGTGGGAATGACGTTAAGCAAGTTTCACTGGGTATAAACTACGATCTTCCAAACAGTCCGGAATTATATGCTCACCGGTAAACCTCTTAAGCAATTCACGAAATCCTTGGTGACACGATAAAATTCGTAAAAACTTGCCGATTTTACGAGTTACCAATGACTGCGTGAATTATTTTTCTGAGAAGAATAACTTAAATCATTCATTCGGATCTTTTTTTCAAAATTTTATCAGGATTTGTCGGTCTGGTCGTTTGGATGGGAAAGGTGTCTCGATCAGTTTTGTAAAGGAGGCTGAAATTCAGATCTTGCGAGATATTGAGCAGCACTATTCCACCAAGAGTGATGAGATGCCAGCGAACAGTAAATTTGCAAGATTTCATATTTTTCAAGTTCTTAGTTTGCCTAGTGTACATTATAATTTATTTCAGTTGCAGATTTGGTCTAAAATCGTCATCAATGACATCATGGTCGAGAATCACATCATTCTTTAGGACAGAAAATCGACGTAATAAATTTTTTCTTACTGAAAATATTGCTTAGTAATAATAATGTATCAATTTACCATTTTTTAGTAAAAGTTATTGCCCTAATTAAGTACTATTGTAGTTGGTAAAATAAATGCAAACTAATTATCCAGGAATTCGTAGTTTCTGTTAAACAAATGAAGATCGTCAACCAAATCGAAACATTCGAATTCACGCACAAGTTCAAATTAAATATTTATAGAGATCAAAATTAGTTTTATCTTTTCCGTGTTGGCATTAATTGTTACTAAATTGTTAAGCTTATAGATGAGGTGGTGTTAAGTATTCCGAAAATTTTTTACATCCTTTACGTGCCGCCCTTGTGATAAGCTTTTCATGGAAACATACATATCTCCAATAATTACAAAACTGCATACTGCACTCTTATCTATTTAATATTATGATGCAAGATTCCAACTCTCTTTTATAATATTTATTGTAAATATACATTCGACCCATAATAGGTCCCCAATTACAGCACAAAGTCCAGACACTTTAAAAAGAATATGGAAAATATCCTGAAACGGGGTAAGCATAAATATGCCTGCCAAATTTTCTCTGATTAGGGACCGTCCATAAATTACATACCACAAAATTAACGCTTTTTCGACCCCCTTACTCTGCATTCGTCTAAGCCTTTGTACCCATTTTAATTCCTTTTCGCCAAAAGCGCCGAAATGATAAAAGATACCATATTCTCAATAAATGACACCTTTGTGCTCCTATCCAACTGGAGGAATCTGTGATCAAACATTCCAGCATACAACGTCGGCGGTCTCATAGCTGTCATCCTCATTCTCCAAAACTTTCTAAGACTGAACTCTTTCCCAGTACAGAAATTAGCAATATTTTCGAGTGAAATCTTCATTTTCTCAATCGCCACACTCGACGCCTCCTTCACCTCGGTTAACGGAACTAAAAGAACCTGCACCACTCCCACAATACTAACCGCGATGAAGGGCACGACCCAATAGATCGCCATGGGAATCAGGTCATACGCAGTAATTGTTAGGTACCACGTGATAATTCCAGTGACCATGGTCAGCCCTAGCAGCTCGGTAATTGCGATGTCAAAAATAGTTTGACCGGATGCCAACACGATGTGCGCCATATCGTGAATTCGTAGTGCCATCAGTACCGAAAGGTTACCCTGTTTTTGTGCTCCGATGAAGGTGAGGAAGAAATCTACGGCACAATTTCCCCCTGCAAGCAGAAGTGATACGACTTGAAAGAACTCAAACAATGGAATAATTGAAAGAAAACAGCGAAGGATCGAAATCATGATTGAATTGTTTTGAAAAATACGGTTTGGTATGATCGCTTGAAACACGTAGAAGAATGGGTCCATCTTGAACCGGAGGATAGAAAAAATCCCCAATATGACGAAAGTAATGGGGAAAAATCGCATGCAGA
The DNA here is from genome assembly GCF_002217175.1 of Folsomia candida. Lineage (NCBI taxonomy): Eukaryota > Metazoa > Arthropoda > Collembola > Entomobryomorpha > Isotomidae > Folsomia > Folsomia candida. Next base: position 296,575 of record NW_019091229.1, on the reverse strand, counting down.
GTACACCGAACCGAGTGACATATTCGGACAAGAGTGTCTCAGATGGTAGTGTGGATCCTGTAGAGAAAAATAATCAATATATCATAATAAGTGAAAAGAAAGATGTATGTAACATTCCAAGCATCTTAAAAACATGTTAAGTTTGGACAGAATGTGCAATGTCTCAAATTCTAATTTCCAAAAACGTATTGCTAATAGTGAGTCCAATCGACTCGACTCTCTAGACGGGTTTCAAGTGTGGAGTTGAGTCGGGTGAAAACATGCACTCCATTGTTAGTCGAGAATCGGTACTTCAGACGCGCAAGAATGAACAATGAAACGCATACCTTCCAGAAACATATTATACTTTTTAATTTTTGAGACGTGGTTTCATTTTCCATTGAATCATAAGTATGACCTATTTAAAAGATGCAAGTTACTTTTACAAGGAATTCAGTCTAACCTTTTTTTAATTTCAGCCTCCACGATCATACTATTATCCCAAACTGCCACCCCTTCCGGTCCCTTTATCATGATCATCAGCCCGCCTCCAAACCCAACCACGCTGCTCATTAGTCCCAAGAATATTTGAAACAGTAAAATTCCCTGATGAATGTTCGTGTCTTTTACAAAGATCTCTCTCAAACAAACGAACAGAATACTTAAAGTTGTTAAAAGTTGGAAAAACATGGTGCAATACCAAAAACGTAATTCCCTAAAATTTACGCTATATACGATCCACTTGCTTCTCACGTCCCAGAAGACAGGAAGTTTCCCATATTTCTGGAATATGGAGGCGTACACGTTCAACGCGTTGATTGCTGACGGACTCGGCATATCGGACGAACTATAATTTTCTTTGGGAAGTTACACCTGACGAAGTTTGAGAAAACTAACGACCCATTATGCGATTGTGCGGCGTATATTTATGTAAATCTGCAAGGTTACGTAACATTGTCCAAAATGGCCAGATTTGAGGAAAACAGTCCCCGAGCACTTTTCTCGTAATATTTTTGCATATTCTGAGCCCTAGGTGGCCTAAGATGTGTTCATAAAAAATTCGACGAGCCACACCCACTTTGGGTGAGGTTCTTTCCTTGTGGGTTTATAGCCAATCGCCCAAACGAAATTTGTAGCCCAAGCGATTATACACTTTCAGTAAAAATTTCAACCAAATCGGTCCATAAACCAAAAAGTTATTAAGGGTAAAACTTTGGCGAAAGGCAAAAAAGGCCTACTTTGGGGGCGCGGTTCTCTGAGAGGGGTAAGTAAAGAACTCCAGAAAGCATTGCAAATTGTGATCCCCAGGTAGATCTTCTCAATCCAAAAACAACTGAGTTTCCATATCTGCCCCTTTCCAAGATATAAGGCCGGGAACATTGAAAAAAATCTTGGCGAAATTGTCCAAAACGGGCGAAATCAAATATGACGTAGAGCGATAAAATTTAATATCTAGCTTCAGCTGGTCCTAAAAAGTACGTCGCAGGTGAAATTGAGCCATGTCGTCATGGAACGACATCGACATGTCGAAATTTCGACATGACTGTATAGCGCTCAAATTCAAAACGAACTCAATTTTTTCCAAAATTGGATGTCGACATGAAAAAAAAAATTTTATGCGTTTGTGGAGAGGTAGGGGAGTATTTGTTTTTAATACTACTACGCCTACTTTAATACGCCTACTTCTACCGGATGAGTCTTCCTACTACTTTGTCAACTCATTTACATTCGTGACCTCGGGAGGGCGAAAGTGAGAAGTAAAACTACCAGTCTCAAATTTATAGAAGATATCACAAGAATAATTCACTTTGCTTATTTTTTAATTTAATTTTAATAATATTATCTATGTAACAAACTTGCTAAAATTAAATCTGCGAGGTTTTGCAAGTCTATGTATATATATGATATATACTAATTTCACCTTTAAAGACCTACTATGCGTTATATGTACATATACCAGTAGATTATGGAGTAGGGACAACGGGTGGTGTGTACGTGCAACAAAAAGTTCGAATTGTATACCAAAATCATATCCAACATATCCATTATTTGGTATTTAGATTAAATATTAAATTGAAGAATTCGATGGTTCGACTTTCTTGATCATTTTCAAATTGAATTAAGTATTTGACCTTTTTAGTTATTCTTATTTTTATTAAAGATTCTTTAATACTTGACCACACGTAGGGAAATTCTGATCATGAGGAATTTTTCCAGGGTGTTCTGACTAGTGAGATATTTTAAAAATATCAAGCAACCAATGTGGATTTTATTGGCGATGGGTAACAACAAAATTCATCTGAATAAAGTCCATCTTCCAGCTGAGAAGTTAATGGTAAAAGTTTTCTAAATTTGCATACCTGATGTCACTTATAAATACATAGTACAATTTGGTAAAGTCATACATGAACACCATTCGGGATTATTTTAATATTGGATGTATGTATAGTTAGGTGCAAGACTTGAAGCGGAATAACCTAGAAATTGAGTGCTTCATTGTAAATCAATCAATTAATCCATTATTTACATGTGTCCGTAATAATTTCTTGCAGTTGCCGATTTGGTCTAAAGACTGTCCGTAATAATTTCTTGCAGTTGCCGATTTGGTCTAAAGACATCTGGAGTCTCATCATGATGGTCGAGAATTACGTCATTTTTACAACAAAAATTCGTCCTGTTTCGGTATATATTAGATACTTCATAAAATATTTTCTTACTGATATACTTTTTGCCATAATAATAAATAAAATGCCTTTTAAAACATGACTACTTTGGAACGATTTTATTTATTACGAATTATTATTGTAATAAATCGGTCAAGATTCCTAATAGTTAGGCAAGCTTTTAAATTCCTGGGAAACTCAGTGCTACTCTAGGTCGTGCCTCGGTGGGGACTTGATTTCGATTATAATTGTAGATAGGTGTTAGAATAGTATTACTTTACATTATATGGTTTTACTCTTTTCGTGGCATACACATGTACATAAAGTTGTATATGATCGGCATGATATGTACGTATAATATGTATATTATATATACATATACATATATTCAAAGCAAATTAATTTATTCGCTAAAACTTCTTGCACGGTTTTGACTTTTAAAACAATTCAGGTCATTAGTTTAATGGCCTGAAGATAAAATATACATACATATGTATTTACCTAACAGAATTATATTCATTTCCAATTACTTAAAAATTTTCAATAAAAAATCACTCTGACAAATACTATCACAATAAACAACACTCTTTTTAATTGCAAGCCAACATTTTACATACTCCGGCCAACATAAAACCTCACATTCAGCATATTGTTCTTGTACATAATCTCAATTCTGCTAAAGCAACAACGCCTATAAAGACACATATGTACATAAATACAACTCTTCACAATTTACATATAGCTTAACCTTGGGAATCATGGAGATCTATAATTTAGCCAAATACATCAACATTTTTTCCGGCTGTGTCATAAACATCATCAACTACAAAGATATAAATATTCCTTCCACCCTTTCAACCCCTATTTGGACGACTCGATACCACTTTGCATATTATTGTCAATTTTTCGAAGCCATGAGTGACAGACCAAAACTACGCTACAAAATTTACCCAATTGATCACTTGAGCAATTTAACATTCCCCTTTTGCGAACCCGCCTTTGACGAATATAACGCCAATAAGATCCCGCTAAGAAGAAATGTTCACCAACAACGTGGCTGGAAATGCTTGACACGATTCTACATCTTTCCACCACCCGGAGACCTGGCAGGCGTTATACCTCCGGACATATACGAAGAACAGTTTTCTTCAGGTTATCGATTCAGACGCTATTATCGGACAGGTTATCATATTTTACTGCAAAGACCTGGCGGAACCATAAATACTTGGACTACTGAAATGATTACTCTCTTGGATGAAAACACTGGGCTTAACATGCTTCTTGTCTTTGTAAATGATAACTTAATTACAAATTTTCAGTTCTGTTGTAGGTACTGCCACGGGTGCTATCAAGTCTGCCAGGATGTTGGTATTGATGAATTGGAAGAAATCGGGATAGGTCAGGTAGCCCATAAATTTAACGTTATCAGTGACAAAACCCCTTGGCGTATATTAAGCTATACATCTTTCAAGTATAGAAATATCCCATTCTCAGAAATAATGAAGGACAACGTTAATATTGATGGTATCTTGTTGAATTTGTTGCTGGGAAGTAATGGATCGACGGAATTTAGATTGCACGATTGGCGACATTACGTGCAAAATGAATTGCATACTGCACATAATGGCACCCTCTTGCTCAATCAATGTGCCATTCCCACCATTAAATTGCCCACGATTAACATGGTTGCTGAATCTTGGGTAGAACTGGTAACAAATATACGCCCTTACAGTTTTTTGAGTTGTTCGAAGCGACGCAAGCCTCAAACATCGCTGGAGCATTTGGTCCATGTTTTTCCATTGATTTTGTGGGCTTTTGTAATAGGGACTTCAGTATTTCTCGGCATATTCATTCTGTTCACGTCGAAAGCTAAGGTGTCAAAATTTGAAATATTAAGCACCGGATATAACATTTTGCTCGAACAGGGCTCATCTATCGCTGGGAATTCGAGTCGGGAACCGTACATCTACTTCGTGTGCGGCCCCTGGATTCTAATGTCGGTCATAATTACGACATTAATCCGCGGAGACAACGTGCAAAATACAATTAATCCCCTTCGTGTCCTACCTTATACAAATTTTAGTCAACTTATCGAAAATGGGTTTACCTTTGTGGACACAATTATTACTTACAAAGATGGCGAAGGTTTCGAACTACGCAGTATTGGTTGGCATGCAGCCCATACGAGGGCTCGATCTTCAATTGAAACGTTACACACCCTAATTTCTGATCAGATTTATAAACGTTTCTATAATTTTGGGGTGCATTATAATCACATGCGGATCAGGGCGGAGACCAACATTTGGTGGCTATATCCTGACCAAATTGTTAACAATTCTAGTAGGTTTTCTTGTGCAGCAGAAAAGATGGCGTATCTCGGGTGGTTTGATAAGTTAGAAGAGGCAAAGGCGCTATTAGAGAAGTATCGACCTGGCCCGGAATACAGTATTGGGTTGGAACCAATCGGATTAGTCCCGATGGGTTGGAGGGTTGAGAATGTTGTGGATCCCAGAATTCCGATTAGAATGAGAACACTGCACCATTCTGGGATTGTAAAGATGTGGATTTGGTATAAAGGGATGGCGGAAGAGTTGAGGAAACGGGACCGTGCGAAAAATACTGGGCCAGAAGCATTAATCCTACTGGGAAATATTTCAGAAATATTCATAATGTTCTTTCAAGTAGCGGTCTGTACTACCCTTGTATTTCTTGTTGAAACAATGTATTTCAAAATTTCGATTGCAAAACTTCAAAAGTTTTGTATTTTGAGGATTATGAGATTCAAAAACATTTTAGGCAAACTTTTCGTGTCTGGTATAGCGAGGCTAAAAGCACTTAATCTAATTGCATGTAAAGAAAAATGCCGCCATCGATTAAAACGTCGTGTGTTAATAATGCAGAAACAGAGTTTGGCTTACAATTGAGTAGCTAGATACATACATATGCGTTTTGTTATAACTTGTATTAGTTTCACTAAGGAATTATTAGTTTGATTGAATTGGATGACCCTTCATATGTTCACCGTAAAACATTTATAAATATCTACATAATTTGTACATATTGTCACTATGGAAGCACACAGTAAATCTTTGTTTCCACGAGTAACGAGGTAGAAATGCGTATGGAAGTCGGCTGTGCAGTTTATTGGTAAATTTGTAGGAAAATGCCAAATAAAGTATTACATAAATTATTATTTGACACTATCTCGGCAAGTTTTTACTATTAACCACATAGTTATACTATCTGCACCCATCACACCGTACAATCGTTATTCCAAAAGATTCGAAAGTTTCCAAATACAAATATTATAATATGTAATAATCTACCATCATAGATTAACTCACATGCTTTCATTGGTCATTATGTTGAGGTTTTTTGTGTGTATATATGTCGTCATAAATTTTCTGGTACAATATCTGGATTGGAAAACTTAAACTTATTATTTCTTTACATTTTCAAAATAAGATATATACATTTATACATACATAAAACATTGTTTAAGAGTATATGTATCTACACGTATGTATCTGTGCATCGTACATATGTATCTCATAGTTTGCATGTTTATTTATGATAATCTAATTATCAATTACGAGAAACAGGATACGCATTGAAATACTTGCTCAAATAAAAATTCTCTTGAATACTAGTTTTATGTACATATCTACGTATTTACATCGATCTGAAAGTATTTTATCTGCGAAACAAGGCCGAAAAATATTCTGGTTTGATAGCTAATTTAATTTCCTCCCGTTGTATGTAGAAAGCCGAATCAGAATTTAGCTTATATATCGAACGTATACAACACCCATTCCTCCATTTGTTAAGATTGTCCATAAATTTTAAAAGTTAGTGTCAAAAATAGCAGAATTGTTTGCCATTTGTGTCCAAGCAACCAAACTAAAGAAATTATTTCATAGATTTATTTATAGCTTTATTTACAACGGTCCTTCCAAAAATGGGTGTAACGCCACGAATGTGGTCAGCCTTGGACAAGTTTTCATCCAAACGCACCTTATACAACCGTGTAGGGTGGGACCACGTCAATAAACAAGTAGAATTTCACCCCATCTCGATAAAATTAATTCCGTACTTGATAGCTACCCTGGTTCTCCTACCAATCGTAACCTTTTGTTGCGGAGCTATCCTGACGCTTCAATTATTTGGATTCCTTAACCTCGACTCGCTACCTGTCTTGACGACTGGAGCAATCACTTTGTTAGCGATAACTGGATGGTTTGTAGAAGCCATGTATCTATTTAGTGGGAAAGATTTAGTCCATTTTGCCAACAGTCTGATACGACTTGATCCAAAGTTGCGATCAGGTGAGTTGTTACAGAGTTTTGTTTCGTGTGCATGAAATTAAATGCACGAAACTGTACGAACTACAGAAAACTATGTAAATACGTGAAGTGCACGAAATATGAATAAAGCTGAAAATCACAGTTTCTCTAATTTAATTCTATTGCATTGTATAATGAAATTTTTTTGTCTAACCTGGATTTAAACAGTTCACCAACTAAAGACGTTTGTTACAAAACAAAGAATGGAATATGGGCTAGTGCCACATGATGAGCCATGTTTACTTTGTTAGAAGGGAAGGTACATATATCGCTGGTCGTGTGGACTATTGCTGAAAAATAATTTCTCTGGGGCGGAAAATCTCCCGCTCTCGTATGTAAATGAGGCCAAACTACGTCTTTTTCCGTCCCACAGAGATATTTGTTCTGCAATAAGTAGTGCATACGGCACTATCTGCATATTCGCACGATGGTGATGGTGTGCGTATGTAAATGAGTTTAAGCGGTGAAAAATCTAATTTCTTCAGATCTGACAAAAGCAGGTAGTTAAGTATATAAAAACTTGCTAAAAAAGCGTTACAAAATGTTCAATCGTCAATTATAGGTAAAGAAAGTGATCCATTTTTAAATCAGCTTCATATTTCGTGCATTCCATGTATTGAATACTTAACCAGTGACTCGCAAGTACACATAAAGCCAAAAATTCTTTCACCAAATTCATTTCATCTTAAATTTATTTTGTTCCCGTAAAATTACTTACTTTACATTAACGAATAGTTTCTACCGAATTATGTAGGTGCCGCGCCCGTAAAACCTTGCGAGACAACTGACCATCTCGGACCCTTGTTACACATTGTTGTACACGTTGCTCAAGCATACCAATACTTCGCCGTCGTAATATTCATTTATTTCGAATTGGATCCGATATATCTCGTCCAGAAACATATATTCCCAATTATTCTGAACTATTTGAGTTATTATTCCACACTTTTTACAAAACTGGTCGTACCACCAAACAGTAACCCAGACTTTAAATTGTCTGATATTCTTTGGTTCCTTGCCAGACTATTGCAGATCATCCCGTGCGCCCAAGTCTGTCTAGCGTTGTCCTGGACTGTCATACTTTTTACGGTTATCGCGCATTTGGCCCTGCAATGCATCGAATCTATGGACACCGGATGTCACAATATTTTGTTGCGAAATCGGTACCATGTAGACCAACATATTTGTGGGTATGCCGCCCTCAGGATAATCGTCTTAATGGCAACGGTAGAAATCGGGGCGGTAATTAGTCTCTTTATGACGATCGGAATGATAATGTGCATCATTTTGAATTATGTCACCATCAAACTTTATGCTCTTCTTCCGCCGATGATCTACATAATCTGCGCAGTGCTCGCTATTTTATTACCGGGCGTGATTCTTGTCATGCTGCCCATGATCGTGGACATCCATGAGAATGGGAGGCGGGTCGTGGATAAGTGGAAGGATCTCTTGAGCAGGAGGGACGACAAGAAGTACTTGGTGAGAAGGGTGAGGAGTATCAAGTTGCTCTGTGTACACGCTGAATTGTTCGGGTTTAAGGTGTTTAAGTGTCAAAAATCGACGAAAAGAATATACTATTTTGCAATTGTGAATTATACTTGGACAGCTTTATTATCCGTTGATAGCTCGAGGTTTGTGTATGTATTACAGTAAATAAGTAATGTAAAGATTGTAAGCAGGGCCTAAGTTAGTATGTGAATATGATTGAAAATGGGGAAATAATAGTACCGGGTTCTAAGGTAGTCATTCGTCCTTGGAATAAAGAAACAACAGGGCAACAAACTAAATAGTAGTTTATCGCCCTGAGAACAAATTTGTCCAAGTGTTGTGCAATTTTTTTCCAAATTGTTGTCATCCTTTTTTCTCAACCCTAGGTAAATTTAGCACAACTTGTATTTAGAGTGTACATAGATTTGTAAATACATACACGCGTGAAACAAATTGTATAGTAAATAATTCCACCAAAAATGTGTTAAAAAAATTTCACACTATTATAAGCTTTTATATTTTCATTTACTTGACATATTTATGAATATATGTATGTATGTAATAAAGGACATTTAATAATCCAGAATAATCCCCATTGTCTTGCATTTCATTGTTACCAAGTCTGGGTTACCTGCAGTGTATGTATACATATGTACATAATATGTACAATTTCACTATATGGGACTGTGCAGAAAGCATGTGATCGATTTGAGGGGACATACTGTCCTTCCCGTTTTTAATTATGTCATAAGATATATAGATCACCGGAGGGGGCTATGGGTCTAAATTCTCGGAAAATCGATCATATATTATATGCTCTGTGCACGGCCCTTATATTAGAATTCATGTTTTACACAAACACATCTTGTCAAACGTTTTTCTTATGTACAGTATTTATCCTTCGTTCGCAGAAAACTATAGGCTTTATGGATGAGAAGGTGGTCATGAAAAGGTGACAGGGGCACTTAATCCTTATGCAGGATGTAAATTTACTATCTTAAAAACGTTACTTTTTCTCACAGAAACGTTATCCTGATTTACATACTTCTTAATATAGTATTGGAATTGAGAGTATGTACATATACTTCTCGAATGGGCAACATTATTCTTATACATTCTCAAGATTTATCCCGTACAAACGTTTTCCTTCTAGTATTTTTGCTTTTATATATTGCCATCCGTTCCGTTTAGGTCAATCATCACAAAACAAATACCCTTTTTGGGTTGAGACTATAAATACTATTTCTGAATTACAACCTTTCACATGAGCAGGTAGCCGTGCCATGCCTTCAACCTGATTTTGGTTCATTCCCTTTCAATCAATCAAGCTGACCAGCAGACTTTACTGTTCTCTACAAAAAAGTGTGAAATATTTTTTAATAAATATAACAATGTCTTACTATTTTTCCCAATTTTTTAAAAAACTTCGCTACCTCTTCTCTTCCTCGGAAACAAACGAGGTTAGCGAAACCCCCGAAAAATCTAGTGTTAAGAGAAAATACTGCGAAATCGGGGTTGGAACAGGGGAAGATTTAGAAGATAGTAAAAATCCCCCCGTAAAAAAAGTTAACCTCGAAGCTATTGAACCTCCCCCCGGAATCCCAGCAGCCTCCTCAACGATAGAAATGCGTCGCAAATGCTGCACCAATTTCGGCGACCTTGTCGAATTCGGGGACGCGTTTGGTTTACCACCACCAACACTAATTTCCGGACAAATTAGTGTCGATCCAACAACCACTACCAATTCCGTGACCACAACAACCACTTCCCCCACCAGCACGACCCCCACAACGACATCTGCCTCCACCACCACCACAAATACGACAACCGCCCCCACCAAAACTGCCATCCCCACTGATGACAAAACCAAGCCCACCGATCCCACCGCAAAGATAGACGACGTAAAAACCGAGAAGGAGAAACAAGAGGAGGAAGAATTCATCAAAAGTCACGAAGTCCACGTGGTCGATCCACCCCCAGAAATTCCCCCTGTCACCACTGACCCTAATAACCCAACCCCTTCCCCTCCCCCTCAACCAGTTACCCCACCCCCACCCCCATAAACTTCTCATCCCCACACCTCCAAAACTTCGACTTCAACGAGCAGATCGACTTCCTCCGGAAGAACCTCATCAACCCCATGAAGTGTCGCGACCTGTACAAATCTGCCAATATTTCTCTCCCAAAAGGCATTTATTTCTATGGCGTCGAAATAAAGTCGCACGCCCTCGTCCTCGTCAAAGCCCTTGCGACCGAGTTGGGCAAAGAATTCGGAGATGGGAAGAAACCCCTCCGGATTTTTAGACGGATGGCGTCCGACGTCGTTTCAAAGTATTCGACGGACAAGAGCGCATATTCTTTTGTGGATCGACTCTTCTCCGTGGCGACGAAGAATAAGCCGTCAATCATCTTTATGGAGGATTTGGACAAGTTTGGAGGATTTTGTCAGTATAATATTAGTAAGTAAATTTCTATTTCTAGCTTTCATGGAAAGATTTTATTGATGTATTTACTTATCTAGGTCGAATTTAAATTAATGAAAGTATTCGCGACAACGTATTAAGAATTTCATATCGCAACTAATTTAGCAAACTTATGTGGTGGTGGTACGACGGAATTCGCAAAATATTATTTCGCAAATTTCCCAACTCTGTACAAACAATTATGTTAATTTGGTTTCCATGGACCATTTGCAATTTATCAATCATTTAGTGGAGTTTGCGAAATAATCTTGCGCAATAAAAACGTCCTGGAAAAATTTACCAACAAAATTCTAAAGTTTTCAAAAGTATTTCGAAATCTTATAAATTCGTAAAACAATTTTTTGAATTAACTTTCCCATTTTTTGCAGTGACAAATCACGACCTCGTCACAAAACTTGGCACCTGCATGGACGCCCTAGTTCCCGGCGAGGTCTTCGTCATCGCCACCATCACCTCTATGACGAACACCTTCGCACCCCTCAATTCTGGGAAACGGTTCACAAAATTTCTCTCGTTCCCGTCAAGCCTCTCCGTCAACGGGATACTTGGCTGTCTTAAAATGGAAACGGAGAAATGGCAGATTTCCACCACCACGGAAAATTCCAGGGAGGAAATTTTAGTCAAAGTTTCCGAACTCCTTTCCACTTCCGGTCTTTCCCTAAAATGCGACGATATTACGACCCTTTGCCAGGAAATTTATCAGACCGCTATCAACGATCAAATCCAAAGCAGCAGACCCCCAGTTGCTGATTGCTGCAGTTGTTGCAAGTGTCCCCCAACCGCGCCAGAATTTCCTACCTTGCCTCAATGGGAGGCGGGACTTAAGGCATTCACAAAAATGAAGAAGGTCACTGCAGCGCCAGCCAGGCCGGGTGAGAACTCGGATTTTACCGCGGCCACGGCGCGTTCCGATTCGTCCATGGATTCCCTAAGCTTTACCAAGATTGGCGGGCTTGCGGCGCAAATTCAAATTTTGACGGAGAACATAATCACGCCTTTGAAGAACCGCGATAAATTGAAAGAACTCGGATGGGATGTTGAACCCGTGCGGGGTTTCATTTTCCACGGCCCGCCAGGAACGGGGAAAACGCTACTGGGGAAAACCTTGGCGGCAGAATTAAGCCGTTTGAATGAGAGCGGGAATGGGAAAAAGTTTTCTTTCTTTTATCACAAAGGGACCGACTGTTATACGAAGTGGGTTGGCGACACGGAGGCTAAGTTGAGATCGATTTTTGCAAATGCGGAGGCGAAGAAGCCGGCGATAATTTTTATGGATGAAATCGATGGGCTTTGCAGTGCGAGGGATGAAAACGGTAAGTTTTTGAGAAATTTGGAAAATTTATGACACAATTGACTGGTAACTTGTAAGGTATGTAAGTTTTGAAAAGTAATTTTACCAATTTTTGAGAAAAACGGAGTTTGAACTCAGCAAGTTTGCAAAAATGTGTAAGCTAATTTGAGCCGTATGTCAAAAAAATAAATGCAACAATATTTGTGCATATTTTACAGTTCACATTTTGTAAAATTTCAATTCGAGTGAAATTACATTTAAATATTTTAAAAACAATGCAAATGTGTTGTTTAAAAATTCTGCCTTGACTCCCCACTTAAAATTTTCTAATTAACCTATTTAAAATTTGTTACAGCCTCAATCTCCAAATTCTACAACGGCGTCGTCACCACCATGCTCGGTCTGATGGATAATCTCCCACGTGGGGAAGTTTTCGTCATCGCGGCGACAAATCGTCTCACCTGCCTCGACCCTGCTCTCCGTCGTCCCGGCCGATTCGACAAAACCATCGAATTCCAGGCCCCAAAATTGGAAGGACGAAAATCCATCCTGGAAATCCACACGGCGTCGTGGGACGCAAAATCCAAAATGGAGGCCACCTTTGTCGACGAAATCGCCGAAATGACGGGCGGTTACACGGGCGCCGATTTGGAGCAAGTTTGTCGACAAGCATTCGTCTTCGCGATGCGGCGACATTCCTCAACTCAAAATTCTCCGAAAACCGAAAATGTTCCGAAAAATAAGGAATCCGAAACCGGATCTGACTTTGACGGGTTAATCGTCCAACGGCAAGATTGGTACAGCGCGCTCAAGTCGGTCCGCCCAAGCGGGACGAATCACTTTGGAAATGCGGTCATCACAGATAAGCCAATTCCCAACGGGGCCGCGGCCGCGTTGAAGGAGAAGCTGGATGAGATAACGGGTCGGTTGGGGTATTTTCTCAAACCGGAAGATGCGACCGTGGTGGGCGCATCATCATCTTCGAAATGTGGCGGGGGACTCAATACCTTTTTGATTTGGGGGAGTGATGCGAAACAGGTTGGTCAAAATATGGGAAACAAATTGTTGGAAATTTAAAAATTTAGGGATTTCTAACTTTTCACAATGCAAAAAAATGGGATATTCATTTAAAGAGTTCCCATGTACGCATCGAGATACAATTATAAAAAAAACATTCTGCGATCCAAGTAACAGGTTTTGAAATACGCAAATGGCTTTGCATGCCAATTTTTTTGCGAAATTGTGATTTTTATCTAAGAATGCGAACTTGTAATGAATACGCTAAAAATTGTTCACAATTGTTCAGTCGAATTACGAAGGAAATATGACAATCGTTTAATTTAATGGCGTTTATCTTATTTTTTTAGCTTAAAGTAATCGACAATCTCCTAATTCCGGCGCTCTTTTCCTCGCCCGCGTTCAGCCCCACGCTCGCCGCCAAATTTGAAATTCCTCCCCTCGGCGTTGGTCAGGAAGTCATACAACGCCACGTTTCTTCCACGTTCAACCACGTGCTGAACCCTGGCGAGGGGAAATTCGGAATTTTATACGTTCCTGGGATCGATCAGTTGTTGCATGCGAGGATTGGCAAGTTTTGGAAGATGAAGGAACACGAACAGATTTTGGACAGTTTTGAGATGCTGAGAGGGGAACGAGTACTCCTCATCGGGACTGCTACCGGATCACCGGACCAGATGAGTGATCGGGTTCAAGTCCTGTTTAGAGGTGCGTAAAACTTTCATTTTTGGCGAACCTAGTGTATGTACATCGATCACAATGTAATTAATATGAAATTTGCAAAAGGCGCTACCCAGTGCTCAGAATTGGCACAGAAATTTGCATCCAAAAAGGAGAAAAGTCATGGTAAATTTGGAAAGTGTCAAATTTGCCAACTTAAGGCATCGTTTATCGTTTTATTCTATTTTTCGGCAAATACTGCGAATTGTCAGATAATGCCATTTGCAAATTTCATATTATTCAAATTTGCGAGTAATTAAAAAGAATTTGCTCGAAATCTATGAGCATACGCTAGGGGACCTTAATTGTTCGTAAATTTATAATTTTTTTGCACACTTTGCAAATTTATTACAGGTCTTCAAAATTCCCGCCACTACGAACTTCCTGCCCCCAACGTAACCGAAATACGACAAGTATTCTCCAACATCTCAGCGAAAATCCAACCCGCTACGTTTGAAAAAATGATAACAAAACTAGGTGGCGCCACACCTCAAAATACGGCTGACCTTGTTGGGAACACTGTTACTCGAAAAAATTTGACTTTATACGACTTACTCGATTTTGAGGGGGAAGTTGCCCAAATTTTTACCCAATATGACTCGAAGTCTGACAAGGATAAAACAGACGAGGAAATCAATACAGCTTTGGAGAAAGCTACAGAAGCATTTTGCTCTTATTTAGATGGGCAAGAAAAATACAAATCGTCCCTTTCCAGCATGTATACTTGAGTATACGACTTGTAAATATGTAATACATATTCATTTACTAGATAATTAAGTTTTAATGCTTCTTACTCAAATTAAATTATGGATAAGGTAATATTGAATTCACAAAATTAATACAGTTTTCCAAACGTTCAAATTAAATGTTAACACGGACAAGGTGTAAAAAAATGTTTGTCCCGAGTTGACACTTGGTTTTACGCCGGCCATGATTTTAAAATTTCAAATAAAAATATTCAACCATTCAAAAGTATGCATTCTTGGTATATTCATCTTTACATATGTTATGCATCGTTATTTGCATATGTATGCACATGCGTTTTATCGATATCATGTACCCATCAATACCTTTGGCACATTAAAAATTTGTTTTCCTACAGAAGCAAATTTACAAGTTGTACGTATGTATGGCTCTCATCGACGCCCTGACTTCTTGGCAATGACGATGACGACTCTCGTCGACGAGGTCCCTCATCAAGGTCCGTTTCGCCAGACTTCGTTGAGGCTCCTAGTCAGCCCGTGACGACGACGGAGTTCGTACTCGAATCGTTTCATTGTCCGGGAACCAGGGGGCGTGGTTGCAGTTATAAAATTTAGCACGGATTCCAATGTCTGCAATTTATATTTATTGTACACAAGGAAACAAATAGGAAGTAAGTAATTTATATAACTAATTAATTGTTGTCAATATACTAAAAAATTAAAAATAGAAGTAACCATGCATAGATATGTTGCCATTAATAATGTACATAAATACAAAATAAAGTTCAAAGATTAAATCATGCTGCTGACAAACTCGCCTCCCTTCATATTCAGTTATTTTTGTAAACTGATATCCATTAACACTCGAATAGGTTGACTTGACTTTATCGCTGCTTCTCGTGCATTGCTTTCTGGCCCCGAGCAGCATGATGGGTACGTGGTACGTGCCGGACCATTTTGTGTTCAAAAAATTTCATACCGGACAATTTGATTTTTTTATGTGTATCCAGATCATCAGCAAATGGGCGAATCGCTATAAGGGGTTCGGAAAAAGTTCCTCCCCACTTACTCCAACAAAAAAACATAAGCTTATTTCTCAAAACTGTGAGGCGCAGGGAATCAAGTGTTTTTCCCACACATATAAGTACTGGCTAATATTTGGAAAAAATTCCTTGTTTCCCATACTATCAAAGCCTTTAGGTTGCAATTTCGCTATAAAATTATTAAGTAGCTTCAGCTACTTTATGTGAAGACTTTGTCTGTCTGTCTGTCTGTCTGTCTGTCTGTCTGTCTGTCTGTCTGTCTGTCTGTCCGTCTGTCTGTCAGCAGGATAACGGGAGAACGGATAAAGATAATCGAAATCGGTTTTCGCCATCATACATAATACCCCAGGGGGAGGATCCTATCAACTTTTGGGTGCAACCGGACCACACCCCCGGTCGCCAGGGGGTGTGGTCGGGGCAAAATGAGATTTTTAGTGCAATTGAATCTATGGATGAAATGGAGTGAAATTTTGAGTTCCCCCGTTGTGCCACACCCCCCGGGCGCCAGGGGGTGTGGTCGGGGCAAAATGAGATTTTTGAAAAAATTGAATGCATAGATGAAATACAGTAGAATAAAGTGCTCCCGAGTTGTGCCACACCCCCTCGTCACTAGGGGGTGTGGTCGGGGCAAAATGAGATTTTTGAAAAAATTGAATGTATAGATGAAATACAGTAAAATCAAGTGTTCCCGCGATGTCGTGGGAGTGCTTGGAGTGAAGTAGTCTGAAGCTACTTCCGTATGCGCGTTTGCGACGGTTTATTTGCAATTATATGTGCCATATTTGTATAATACGGAGGGTTTTCACGCCAAGCGCAAAAAACTACCGGCTACCATAACTTTCGACCCACATTTTGAACGCACGGGTGGTACATGTGACTTTTTTCCGGTTTTGTATACCATATGTTGTAGGTTCAATTCTGGATATGGCTCATTTGAAAATTCATTAGTCGTGAGGATATGACGCCATATTTCTCGACCTTGCCTTTTTTCACGAAATCGCTACCTTTTTGGAATATTTCTCCAATTTTTAGACTGGCATTAAGGTTCTTTTGAAATAGTAAGCTTTCCTGACCTTGCTTATGAGCAGTGCGATTCCAATTCGTCGATTTTGCAAACTTCAGTATTGTTAGTGTCATAGTGTGGTAAATTTATGTACGTGATAATAATTTTAATGCGTTTTGGCCCATATCACTCTTTTGCACAAAGTAGAATCGAACTTCTGGCTCCTGATGAACCTTGAGCTGAATTGTTGTTTTTGTAGTAGATGACACCTTTCTACGTGGGTCAGACCTTTTTTTGTATATGAAAAAAATTCTACTGGTCCGTAGCCTAACCGTTTTTCTGCCACATCAAAATTTCTCCGATTTTTCTTATATTTTTAATTTCTGCGGAACTTAAGTTTTTGTCGGAACTCTACGATGGTCACGACTGACCTTTAGTATTGGACTACTCATGGTAAAATTTTCAAAATTAAATATTAACAGGTTCGGGAATGGCAGCTGAATTTAGCTCCTTGCGGGCTACGAAATTTGACTGGGGAGAAACTTTTTCCGAACCCTTTAAGCTTTTCAGGAAAGACCAAAAATTATTAACTTATGGCGTCGCACGGTTTTAAAACGGAACGGCGACAAAATATGTTTTACTACTTCATAAAACATATTTTGTTAGGGGCCGTCCATAAATTACGTAACGCAAAAATCGCGATTTTCTAGACCCCCCTTTAACATGTTTAACATACGCACGATATCATTAGTGCTTTAGACCCACCTCTCGCGTTACGTAATTTATAGACGGTCCCTTACCATAAACCGTATAATTTAATATTTAATCTTGACATAATTTTGGTTTTTCATTTTATACTTAGCAATTTGAACGGGAATAACTTTTGTATTATGATGAATATATTTATTTAGGTACACATTATGGTGACAAATAAACATCAAATTTGTCGTTTTGAAATTTTTTGATCAAAATTAGCCCGGCACGTACCTATCGTGCTGGTTGGGATTTGTGACAACACGCATGTTCATATCTCACCTCTCTCTTGGCATAGAACGGTTATTAATGAAGTATGACTTTTTCCATTTATTGACCTACAGCCCTCAAACTTTTTGAGACTGTTAACGGTCATGAGTACGGCAAAGCATATTTTTTCATATTTTCTGGCGTTGGTACATACATATTTATATTCTCGATCATATCATATTTCGGACTTTGTTTAGTTTATCTCATGACTTTTGGCCAAATTCAAATATTTTGCATACGAATTTACCAGGAAATGAAAAAAAATAGTCTGTTTTCTCAGTATGATGCATTGTGAGAAATTAAAAAAAATATGTACATTCACTTTCCTCTGGAGAGATTTATATCATTCATCGGCAATGATTTAAATCTCCCTATTATAGAGCTTGTTTTATTCATGAAAATAGAGAATCACACGAGCCAAACTAAAAAACTAGTCATTTTTAGGGTCATAATTTGGGGATTTTTAGGGTAATTTTTCATTCATATTTTAAGCTTTATTCCATCATTCATAACCGACGTCTGCTCATTGGTGACATCATCGTAACCCAGCCTGTCAAAGTGTCAAATTGCATACCTTCCAGTTCCAGTTACAGTTGAGTTCCAGTTGTACATTTTTGCATCTACTCTCCAAGTAAAAATATTATTATTATTATTATTATTATCAATTATATATATAGATATTTTTATTTACTAATAAATATATATATTTATACATATGTATATACTAATATATTCATATAAATAAATATATATAAATATATATATATATATGTATATAAAGGGTGTTAATAAAGTCCGATCCCATTTTTCCTATAAAAAAGTGAAGGCTAGTATAAAAAAAACTACCCGTCATACTTACAAAAAGTGTTCGACATATTTACCTTAGTATTTGGTCTTGTTACCATTTACTTTAACCATGCCCTCAACTCTTTGTTTAAGGCTCTGTGCTAATTTTTCCAATGTGTCTGTGGGAATCGAATTCCATACATCTTGAACTTTTTTTACTAGCTCTTCCCTCGTCCGGGGTTGTGGTTCTTTGTATACATTTTCCTTAAGTATGGACCACAGGTTCTCCAGGGGATTCAAATCTGGGCTGTTTCCGGGCCACACCCCCTTGCTCCAGACCGTTGAAACTTGCGTCTTGATGAGACTCAAACTCGCTTTTGCTGTATGGGCTGTAGCACCATCCTGCATGAAAACTATTTTTCTTTCATTCGGAAATATTTCCTTGTTCCCCATGCTATCGAAATAGATAGGTAATATTTTTTCCATATAATACTTTGCATTGACTGTTTGGCCTTTTGGTATGATATGTAGAGGAGTCACGCCACGTGCACAAAATCCACCCGCTACCATAACTTTAAGCCCGAATTTTGGGACTACTCTTGATGGTACATCCGATTTGTTTTCTGTCCTGTAACGAACATTTTGTTGGTTCAATTTTGGATATAGCTCAATAATAGATTCGTCAGTCCAAAGGATGTGACTGCGCAATTCTTCACCAAGTCTTTTTTCACTCAAATGGCCACTTTTCTGAAGGAGTTCTCCAAATTTCAGACGGTCATCGATATTTTTTTGTGACATGAGAGGTTTTTTGGTTAGTTTGTAAGCTGTGTGACCCCACCTCGTAGATTTCACAAATTTTTGCACGGTCACATAGTTAATTTGCTTCTTCTTCTCTTTATAGCGTTTTGAGTCATTTAACTCCCTTGCACAATTACGTAATGAACTACCGGTTTTCTTGTAAAGTCTGTTTTTAATCATTCTCTTTGTGGTAGGTGACACCTTTCTGGGTCGCCCGGGTCGCTTTTTGTCGTGGACAAAATTTTTGTTCTTCCATTTCCAAACAGTTCTGCGGCTGCAGCCCAATTTTTGCACAATTTCTGCAGGTTTAAACCCCTGCTGATGCAATGTTTGTATCTTAACTCTAAGATGCTCATGACTTACACGTTTAGTTGTTCCTCCCATGGTAAAAATTTGAAATAAATAACTTCACTGGTTCAAAAGTTCCAGCTGAATTTGTAACAACCGCGCTCCAAAAAATTCATGGGATCGGACTTTATTAACACCCTTTATAATTAACCATACATATGCATATAATTAATATATATATATATATATACTACACATAACTTCATTAACGCAAAAAAACATTAAAACATCTTATAATGTATTAAGAAAAAATTAATAATGTGCCTGAAAAAAGGGCTATTTTGATAGAATAGATCATGTATTTGTACCTTTATTTATAAATAATAGAATTACACTATTTCTGTTAAATTCAAAATTTAATGTTCATTTAAACTAATTTATAAATTTTATGAGCCTAGCCAACCACACACAATTAATATAAAGGTAAGCTAAATAAGCTAAAGGGTTCATACCCCTTCTATAAGAGTCAAATCTCTTCCTTTTTAATGTTCTTTAAAAATTATCAATTAACATTTATAACCACTACATTTTTAGGCACTTTAATGGCAGTATCGTCTAACTCATGAATTCTTTGTTGAATCGGCCTAGAAATTAACCTAATAAGATTTATCCCTTTAATTTTAAGAGACCTTAATTTTAAATCTACAGAGACAGCAGTCAAATATTTTTTAACCCAGGCGGTCGCTTCTGTCATTTTAATTACAGCTGCATCCTTTACAGCCCTTCAAATAAAAAATTATTACTTAGAAAGAATAAACTTTTTTTTATTTTCAGCCCTGTCTATCAAAGCAGGCCTAGCCCCCTTTCACATCTGATTTCCTCAAGTTACTGAATTCATCTCTTGATTTAAATGTTTTATCATCTTCACCTGACAAAAAATTGCCCCATTCATATTAATTATTAATTTTAATATTAGTATGTTTACTTATTTTATTATTATTATATCAGCAACTGCTGGTGCACTTGGAGGGCTAAACCAAATAAATAGAAAAATCCTATTAACCTATTCTTCGATTTCACACTCAGCATGAATACTCATATTAGCCTCTTTGTCTTTAAAATTTTGAACTTTTTATTTTTTAATTTATTTTTTTGTTTTATCTCCAATCATTTTCGTTATAAATTTTTTAAATTTTAGAATTAAAAATTAAAGAAATTAACTCCTCTAAAATTAATATTAAAACGAAATTCATACTAAGAACTCTAATTATATCACTTGGGGGGCTCCCCCCGTTCTTAGGATTTTTAAGAAAATTAATCGCCTTAGCAGTAGCTGTGAAAACTTCCCCATAGTAATTATAATTACATTAGTTGCGTCTTCTTTAGTTTCACTTTATTTTTACACTAAAATATTTTTTAATTCTTTAACAGCTAGCCTCCCTGAAAAAAAATCTCATCGAGTAACAAAAAAATTAATAAATTCATCATTTTCTCCCTAACCGGGAATTTAATTTTATCAAATTTAGTTTTATTAATTTAAAGTTTTAAGTTAATAAAACTAAAAGCCTTCAAAGCTTTAATTAAGATGGGAGCCTTAAACTTTAAGTTAAGAGCTTAACGCCACTTTAAGATTTGCAATCCTAATTCATAATTGAATACATAACATTATAATAAAAGAGTACACCACTCGTAATTAAATTTACAGTTTAACACCTAAACTCAGCCATTTTATTTATGAAACGTTGATTTTTTTCAACCAACCACAAAGATATTGGAACTATATATTTAATTTTTGGAGTTTGATCTGCTATGGTCGGCACCGCATTTAGAGTTTTAATCCGCTTGGAATTAGGTCAACCAGGTTTTTTTATTGGAGACGACCAAATTTATAATGTAATAGTAACAGCCCATGCTTTTGTTATAATTTTCTTCATAGTTATACCTATTATAATTGGGGGGTTTGGAAATTGACTAGTTCCACTAATAATCGGCGCCCCAGATATGGCGTTCCCTCGAATAAATAATATAAGTTTTTGACTTCTTCCACCTTCATTAATCTTACTTTTATCAGGGGGACTGGTGGAAAGAGGAGCAGGCACAGGTTGAACTGTGTACCCCCCTTTATCAAGAGGCATCGCCCATGCTGGGGCTTCTGTAGATTTATCAATTTTCAGACTTCACCTTGCTGGAGCAAGTTCAATCTTAGGGGCAGTAAATTTTATTACAACTATCATCAACATACGAGTTGAAGGTATGACTTGGGACCGAACTCCTTTATTTGTTTGATCAGTTTTTTTAACCGCTATCCTTCTCCTGCTTTCCCTTCCAGTTCTTGCTGGAGCCATTACAATACTTTTAACAGATCGTAACCTAAATACTTCATTTTTCGACCCTGCCGGGGGCGGCGACCCTATCTTGTACCAACACTTGTTTTGATTTTTTGGTCACCCAGAAGTTTATATTTTAATTCTTCCTGGATTTGGCATAATTTCGCATATTATTACATTTGAAAGAGGTAAAAAACAAACTTTCGGTCAATTAGGTATAATTTACGCGATAATAGCAATCGGTCTTCTAGGATTTATCGTTTGAGCACATCATATATTTACTGTAGGAATAGATGTAGACACTCGTGCTTACTTTACAGCCGCCACTATAATTATTGCCATCCCCACAGGAGTGAAAATTTTTAGCTGAGTGGCTACACTTCAAGGAAGTGCTTTAATTATCACCCCAACTTTAATATGAGCCATAGGTTTTGTATTCTTATTTACTGTGGGGGGTCTCACAGGAATTATTTTAGCTAACTCTTCACTTGACATCGTACTTCACGACACTTACTATGTAGTCGCCCACTTTCACTATGTTTTATCTATGGGGGCTGTGTTTGCAATTATAGGAGGCTTAATTCATTGATTTCCTTTATTTACAGGAGTAAATTTAAATCCTAAGTGACTAAAAATTCAATTTTATACTATGTTCATTGGAGCTAATATAACATTTTTCCCCCAACACTTTCTAGGACTAAACGGCATGCCTCGACGTTATTCAGACTACCCCGATGCATTTACTACTTGAAACGTATTATCTTCGTTAGGAAGTTACACCTCAGTAGCTGCCGTTCTTCTATTCAGCTTTATTATTTGGGAATCTATTTCGACTGCCCGCCCTAGAGTCCATAACTTTATTTACTCTTCATCAATTGAGTGACTTCAAAATATACCCCCATCCGAACACTCATACTCGGAGCTATCCTTAGTCACACATTTTTAATGTGGCAGATTAGTGCAGTGAACTTAAAATTCAAAAATGAATAATTTATTCTTTTAAAAATTGCAACTTGAGCGGCTTTAGGGTTCCAAAACGCTTCTTCACCTTTAATAGAACAATTAATCTTTTTCCATGACCACACCCTAACAATTTTGATTTTAATTATTTCTATTGTAGGGTTTAATTTATTCTCAACTATATACAACACAAATATTGACCAACATATAATAGAATCCCAAGGTTTAGAACTATTTTGAACTATTATCCCAAGTTTTATTTTAATTTTTATCGGCCTTCCTTCTATTCGCTTATTATATTTATTAGATGAGGTGTATAACCCGGCAGTCACCATTAAAACTATCGGACATCAATGATACTGATCTTATGAATATTCAGATTTTATTAACTTAGAATTTGACTCATACATAATTCCGTCAAATGAAATAAAAATAAATATATTTCGTTTAATTGACGTTGATAACCGAATAATAGCCCCTCTGAACTCCCAAGTCCGCACTTTAATTACAGCTGCTGATGTTTTACACTCATGAACAGTCCCAAGACTGGGAATTAAAGCTGACGCTGTGCCAGGACGTCTAAACCAAGTTAATTTTTATACAAACCGCCCTGGATTATTTTTCGGGCAATGCTCAGAAATTTGCGGAGCAAATCATAGATTTATACCCATCGTAATTGAAACAATTCCAGGAAAAAACTTCATTAAGTGAGTAAAAAATATATCTAAGTAAACTATTCATTAAGTGGCTGAAAGTAAGCGTCGGTCTCTTAAACCGTTTTATAACAATTTAACAAATGTTTTTAATGAAAAAATTAGTTAACATTATTTATAATATAGTTTTGTCAAGACTAAGTAGTTTAAAAAACATTTTTTTATTCCTCAAATAGCACCCATTATATGGCTATCTCTTTTTTTATTGTTCTCTTGATTATTCCTTCTATCTGTAATTAAAATTTCTAATATTAAAAATACTAATATGAATGCCAACGTTGGTCAAACTAGTACCCCACTTAGTAACGACGAAACCAATCACATAAATTGAAAATGATAATAACTAATTTATTTTCAGTGTTTGACCCTTCATCTATAATTTTTATATCTTTAAACTGAATTAGATCATTAATTATTTTAATGATTTTAACGCCTATGTTTTGAGCCACCCCTAATAAATTTTTTTTATTAACCTTAAGAATTTGCAAAAAACTTCATGATGAATTTAAGATACTGCTAGGGCCCCACTCATCAGTAGGAAGAACTATCCCATTTATCTCTTTATTAATATTTATTATAATAAATAATTTTATGGGTTTATTTCCATATATTTTTACAGCTTCAAGACACATAGTTTTGACCTTAACTTTAAGATTACCTTTATTACTATCATTTATGATGTATGGCTGATTAAATTATGCCAAACATATGTTCGCCCATTTAGTGCCACAGAGCACTCCAAATTTATTAATACCATTTATAGTGCTAATCGAATCAATTAGAAATGTAATCCGGGCTTTAACTTTGGCAGTCCGACTTATAGATTGGTAGCAGGACACTTATTAATAACTCTTTTGGGCAACCAAACAGCAGCCGCCTCTAACTTAATCTTAGCTAGATTAATCTTAACCCAAATTCTTTTATTAACCCTAGAATCTGCTGTAGCTATAATTCAATCTTACGTTTTTGCGGTGTTATCGACACTATACGCTAGAGAAATTATACTCCACTAAATAAATAATGATAGTAAAGAGAGACCACTCATTCCACTTAGTAGACCTAAGTCCGTGGCCCCTTACTGGGGCCACGGGCGCTTTCATTTTAACTACTGGCATTGTAAAATGATTACAAGAAATAAATATAAATTTATTTTTATTCGGTACAATAATTATAGCCCTAACTTGCATTCAATGATGACGTGACATCAGACGAGAAGGGACCTTTCAAGGACTCCACACTTCAATTATAGCCAAGGGATTGCGCTGAGGCATAATTTTATTTATCACATCTGAAGTATTATTTTTTTTCTCGTTTTTCTGAGCATTCTTCCATAGAAGTCTTGCCCCTTCTATAGAAATCGGTTTAATATGACCCCCTAGGGGCGTGCTTCCGTTTAACCCATTCCAAGTCCCCCTCTTAAATACTATTATTCTTCTTGGTTCAGGCGTAACAGTAACTTGAGCCCACCACAGAATTATAGAAAATAATTTTTCCCAAGCATTATTAGGGCTACTATTAACAGTCACCCTAGGTGTATATTTTACTTCACTTCAAGCTCTTGAATACTGAGAAGCATCTTTTACAATCTCAGACTCAGCCTATGGGTCAACTTTTTTTATAGCAACAGGATTTCATGGAATCCACGTAATTATCGGCACTACATTTCTTATTGTGTGTCTCTCACGACATATAAAAAATCACTTCTCAAGAAACCACCATTTTGGTTTTGAAGCAGCTGCTTGATACTGACATTTTGTTGATGTCGTGTGACTTTTTCTTTATATAAGTATCTACTGATGAGGAGGTTAAAGTATATTTATAGTATAAAAAGTACACCTAACTTCCAATTAGAAGGTTCAATTTGTTCGATAAGTATAATTTTAATAATATTTATTATCTCATTCGGGTTACCCTCAATTTTAATTTTACTAAACTCTTTTATTGCAAAAAAAATATACAAGAACGAGAAAAACCTTCAGCATTCGAATGTGGATTCGACCCCAAAAGATCCTCACGACTTCCTTTTTCTCTTCGGTTTTATTTAATCGCAGTGGTATTTTTAATTTTTGATGTAGAAATTACTCTAATCATCCCCCTGCCAATTATTCTTACACCAATAAATTGAGCCCACACTCTAACTCTATTGACATTCTTCATCTTAATTCTTTTAATCGGACTTCTACATGAATGAAGCCAAGGAGCTTTAGACTGAAAATAATATTGTATATTAATAAAATAGAGGATTGTAGTTAAAAATAACATCTGGGTTGCATTCAGAAAGTACTGTGAAAGTCTATCTTACACAAGTAAGAAGCGAAAAATCGCGGTCAGTTTCGACCTGAAAAATTTGGGTTCTCCCCTTATTTTAAAGGAAGCCAAAGAAGCGGCGAGCCACTGTTAATGGCTATTAGGCACTCAGCCTCTTTAATAAGAAAAGGGAGCCAAATTTAAGCCGCTAACTTAAAATTTTAACGGTTAAACTCCGTTATTTTCTTTTTTCTATTTTAGTTTAATTAAAAACAAAACATTTTCAATGTTTAAATAAATAAATATATTTTTATGGGATACATTTTCAAGACTCAGTCTTCCCCTACAACTTCAACGTAGTGCTCTTTTATATAAGCTATAAAAATATAAACTAAGCTAAAAATAAAACCAATACACCCATAAAGAAACTAAATATGAAGAATTTCATTCTTACGGAATTTAATACATCTGCCTTGGAAGAAATAAACTTAGATTTGTCAATAAATCCTTGCCCCCCTAAAAACTCCACTCAACCTTGGTCCGCAAGATTTAAAATTTTTACGCCGTACTTAATAATAGGAGTCAGAGCAAAAGTAGAAATAAAAGGAAGCAGTCACATAGAACCTAAAAAATAGTCTAAACCTGAGGTAGAGCTAATTTTCTTTATGACCTTAAAGTCTACTAAGAAAAAATAAATAAAGAAAAAACTAAAAATTATAGTAACGACCAATAATTTAAGCCACAGGGGTAGAAAAATAAAATTCATAGGAAATAGATAAACTCTAAGCCACCCGCCAGCCAAAACTGACATAAAAATTAAAAATGTTATCGGAATCAGTATGTTAATTCTCTCAGCTAAACTTAAAAGATACCGGTTACCCATATTATTAAAAAAAGAAAAATACAAAAGGCGAACAGAGTACGTTAATGTAAACAATGTAGATAAAACTATTAAGCATCCCATAATTAAATTTATTCTCCCTTGAAAAAAAAATTCAATAATTATATCCCTAGAAAAAAATCCTGATAAAAACGGAAACCCACAAAGAGCTATTGAAGAAATAATGAAGTACAAAGATGTAACTGGGCAAGAAATCATTAGCCCCCTATCGCTCGAATATCCTGAGTGTCCCCTATAGAATGAATAAACACCCCAGCACATAGAAATAATAGGGATTTAAATATAGCATGAGTTAAAAGATGGAAAAAGGCATACTCGTAGAAGCCCAGCCCCAAAGATGTTATTATTAACCCGAGCTGACTTAGTGTTGATAAGGCAATAATTTTTTTTAAATCTATCTCAAAATTAGCCCCTAAACCTGATATAAATATAGTCAACATACCAATAAATAATAAAAAATTATTAATACCTAAAGTGTAATTAAACCGAATTAATAGATACACCCCAGCTGTGACTAAAGTAGATGAATGCACAAGAGCCGAAACTGGGGTGGGGGCTGCTATAGCCGCAGGTAGCCAGGCAGAAAAGGGTATTTGAGCTCTTTTTGTTATAGCTGCTAAAATTACTAGGATAACTATAAAAGAAACTACTTCGTACGAATAGACAAACTGCGAATAAAAAAAATTCCATCTACCAAAATTCAGTAGCCATGAAATGCATAAAAGAATAGCTACGTCACCCACACGGTTAGAGAGAACTGTAATTATACCCGCATTTGCTCTTTTTACATTTTGGTAATAAATTACTAAACAATACGACACAAGACCGAGTCCGTCCCACCCCAATAAGATTCTAATTATATTAGGGCTTAAAATTATAAAGACTATACTCAAGACAAAGAAATACACTAAAAAAATAAACCGAGTTAAAAACTTGTCCCCCTCTATATATATGATTCTATAGAAAAGTACCATAGAAGAAATAAATATTACGAGCCCTGTGAATCTCAAACTTATTCAATCAAAAATAAGAGTTATAATAATAGAAGTTGATCTAAAAGAAAATATTTCTCATTCAACAAATATAGTTTCAGCAGAAAGAAAATATAAAAGACCAAACCGCATACTGATTAAGCTAGACACTAATAATAAAACCCCTAAATAAAAAGGTAAAACCAAATAAAATATTACTTAAAGGGCTCCCCCATCTATAGAATCACAAACTAAAATTTTTCTTAAACTATTTAAATGAAATTATTTAGTAAAATGTAAAAATAAAATTAGGCCCTAAAACTAAAAAATTTACTGGGACAATGTGAAGTCTAATAGTATGGGTCTCACGAACATTAGAATGAACAAACCCATACAGTGAATTATAAGAAGACCCGTGTTGTGAAAACGAAAATATAAATAATGTAAAAACAGCCCCTAAAAAGGAGCCTAGAGGAAAAAATAAAAGTATGGCATAGTCGTAACTCATAATTCTAGCTATCAAAAAAATCTCTGATAATAAATTAATAGTCGGAGGGGCAGCAATGTTCGACGCGCAGAGAAAAAATATAAGTAAAGAAAAAATAGGAAAACTTAAAATAAGCCCCTTATTAATAAAAAAACTTCGGCTCCCAGTTCGTTCGTAGTATAAGTTAACCATACAAAATAAACCTGAAGAGGAAACTCCATGAGCTACTATCATCACTAAGGCCCCCATAAATCCCCATGAATAGAGAGTTATTAGCCCCCCAATCACCATAGCTATGTGGGCTACTGAAGAGTACGCTACTAAAGCTTTAAAATCATTTAAACGACAGCACAAGATCCCTGTAAACATTATTCTAGCTAATCTTAGCCCTATAAAGTAAGGGCTAAACTTTATGACCGAAACCCCTGTGATACTAAGAACTCGTGTAAGCCCGTAACCCCCTAACTTTAATAAAACCCCAGCTAAAATTATCGAGCCTGCCACGGGGGCCTCAACATGAGCTTTAGGGAGTTACAAATGTGTAAAATACATAGGGAGTTTAACTAAAAAGGCTATCGAACCCATAAAAGCAGTAATTACAAAGAAATTAAAACCTAAAAATGGATAAAAAAGTAACTCCTTATAAAATAAAGAAACACCACCTCCAATTATATATAAGTACATAATTAATAAAAGTAAAGGTAACGACGCTGTGAGCGTATAAAATAAAAAATACATCCCTGCTTGAACACGCTCAGGTTGGTAGCCCCAACCCATAATAATTAAAAGTGTCGGGATTAGAGAAACCTTAAAAAAAATAAAAAAATAATAAATTACCCGAAAAAAAAGTCAATAGTAAAATAAAAAGTAATAAAAAAACAAAACTATAAAAATAAAAAGTATGCTCCTTGAAACGAAAAATTTTATATCTAGAAAAAATTATTAAAATTCTAACCCAAACTCTTAGAGACACTAAAATAAGTCTAACCCCATCATAGTAAAATAAAGAGTCTAAGTAAAACGTTTCTGGCTGACCCACTAATGTATAAATTACTAGATAAACAGAAATAAATGTTAACACATAAATTTAATTTAAT
Source organism: Folsomia candida (assembly GCF_002217175.1). Taxonomy (NCBI): domain Eukaryota; kingdom Metazoa; phylum Arthropoda; class Collembola; order Entomobryomorpha; family Isotomidae; genus Folsomia; species Folsomia candida. The sequence continues at coordinate 267,240 of NW_019091229.1, read as the reverse complement.
TTAAACTTCTTTAAAAACCCTATAAATAAAAAGATAAAAAATAAATTTACTATCATAAATTTTAAAAAAAATTAAAAGACTTAAAATAATCACCTCCATGCGTCCGTCTTATCACCACTAAAATAGAAAGACCTAGAGCACCCTCACATGCTGTAAAAGTAATATAAACTAAAGAATAGAAAAAATCTCCTTTTCTCAATAACGCTAATAATAAAAGAAAAACCCCTAATCTAATATATTCAAGTCTTAAAAGAACAGACAAAAGATGATCCCGCTTAGAGCACACAATCCAAATCCCAGAAAGAATAATTAAAAGATAAAAATATAAGTTTTTATAGTTAATTTTATAATATTAGTTTTGTAAACTTAAGTATGCTTAAAGCATAAAAACTTCAAAATTAAGTTATCTACTTTTTTCCAACTTCCAAAGCTAATATTTTTCATAAATTAAATTTTGTTGATATATCTGTATATATTTTGATTATCTGTAGACTTCGAGTCCTACGTTACGATACAAATTGTGCAAAAATGCCTGTGCCAACAGCGAGGATCATACATATTATAAAATATGTAACTTTTTTCATGCTTTAAAGTAGAAAATTAAAATTATCTCAATTTGGGCGCAGAGTTCCACTGCTTAAATACATACGCAACTTCACAAGCTTGGATTCAAAACGTCCGCTCGGAACAAGACTCACTTTTGGAGGCTGTTCGACGCCACAAAGATTGATGCCTGCGCGCTTAAACCCAACCTGGAAATAGTTACGGAGGGAAAAAAGGAAAAGGTGAGAGTAAAAATCAGTATAAAATATGGAAAAATGAGATGTACAGACTCATGATTTTGTAAATTTTCAAATGCAGGACATAAATTTGTAGAGAGGTCAGAAGCAGGACATACTTCAGTTCTATCAAATAGGATATGTATGCACGTACAATTTTAATTTTAACTAATTAATCAACTTTCACTAATTAGCGCATAATTCCGCTGTGGGAATTTATTTTAACATTGCGACTTACAAATTTCTACATATACCGGGTCATTGCCAATTATGTAGAAATACACACTCCAGATTTTGACAATTTATTCCGGAGAAGGTGTCAAGTTTAAGAAACCTTCAGAAAATTGGGACTCATCAAAACCTCACTGTAAAACTCATCATCATTTTATTAATCAACTTACAGCCTGCAAATTTGTGCAGAATTTTAAAGTAAAATCCCAGAGCCGAGAAATGATTTAAAATGTATTGATCTTGAGTATTTTTGTGATACATACATAAGTTTAGCCGTCCAGTCATACATACATACATATGTTAACTATTTATGTACAAAAGAAGGACTGATTTTATCAAAGTAGTTAAAAATTAAATTAAATTGCGACGATTTATCTTTTCTGTGTGCTTTTGCAGACGTAGTCAACTCGTCACAAAGGGGACCACTCGTTGGGCTTCCTGCACGGTTGAGCGGTCAAGTTTCATGTTAATTCGTCTTCAGATTATTCAAGTGGAGGAAATCAGCAGAAAAGGCTTTGTTGGACTGGAATTTTATTTCGAATCCTAGTAAAAATGGACATTAGAAGGATGGAAGGACTCCTCCGTGCCACGATTGATCCTAATCAACACTCCGCTGCAGACGAGGAGCTCAACAAGGTGAATTTCTAACTTCCTCATAATCATCACCATACGTCGGATATGAATGAAATATGACTTCTGGCCAAATTCGAAGATTTATTTATGTGTATACCAATTTTCCAGAAAATGGAAAAAAATTCAGTTTTCTCAAAATGATTCAGAGTGAAAAATTTGCAGAAATTTGCACATTCACTTTGGTCATTCTCTTCGTCTTATTAAATAACCCCAGACCTAATGTTATTGACAAAAATAGAGTAGCACAGAGGCTAAACATACAAAAATAACTTATTTCTGAAGTAATATTTTTAGGATTTTTATATACATTTTTCATTCATATTTTGACCTTTTATCCATCATTCATATCCGACATCTGATCATCACAGATTAATTAACTGAAAAGTAATCAAAGTTTAATTAACAGGTCGAAAATATTCCCGGAGTTGCTCCAGCCCTCCTCCAAATCATCATGTCACACGGGGTCGGGATGCCAATCCGTCAAGCGGGGGTGCATCACTTAAAAAAATTCATTTTAAACTCGTGGTCAGTGGAGGACACTACCCGTTTCCAGTTGCGTGACCAAGATCGTGCCGTCATTCGCGACGCCCTCGTCGATGCTGCCGTCGAAGCCCCACAAATTATCCGATCCGAACTCTGCGAATGCATCGGATACATTTGCAAAGCCGACTTTCCCACCCGCTGGCCATCCCTTGTCGATGACATCGTCATCTATTTACAATCACCGGACGCAGCGGGATACCCAGGAGCGTTGAGCGGGTTCCGTGTCCTGGTTAAGGTTGGAAATATATTTTCCTCTTGAAATTAATTTCACAAACTAATTAATTATCTGATTTTGACAGAGTTTTGACCATAAGAGGGGCGACGAGCGGGTGCCACTTGACGAGGCGGTGGATACCCTTCTCCCCCTTGTTCAACAAATCATGGTCCGTGTGCTGCCGGATGATTCCCCTCAAGCTCTTATGATCCAGCGTTTAGCTCTCAAGACGTTCTACGCCCTCATTCAGTACCAGCTCCCACTCGGCGAGAGAGGAAGCTGCACCAGGTTTCAACAGTGGATGGAGCTAGTTAAACATGTTCTGGCTAGGTGAGTGGTGGAACTCATGCGCATTAACGGAGGTCGAACTAAAGGTCCATTTAATTTAGGACAAACCCGGAATTGGAAAAGAATCCAGTGGAAGATGAGGAACGCCAAGGGTTGGAAGAGCACGATTGGTGGAAGAGTAAAAAATGGACAATTCGCATTTTATACGTAATTTTTAAGCGGTACGGGTCTCCTGGCGGGATGACCAAAGACACTGCGACAGATTACCTCTCAAACTTCTCTGAAGGAGCTACTCCAGTCGTCTTGCAAATCCTGGAAACGCACAGAAGCGGAAACTTCGTCGCGGATAAGGTCATGCTAGAAGGCAGCCTCTATTTGCAGGTGGGCAATTTTGCAAAATTATAGATGTGCCCAAAGTAAATTAACAGTTTTAAAATTTGCATAAAACTACTTGGTACAAACTAAAATGCAAAATTTATCCGGAATCGTTAATGCTTCTAATAATTTGAAATGCCCTTGTTCGAAATGGTTGTTTGACCCCTATGGGTCCGATTGAGCGTAAAATTTTGGAAGCATTGGTCAGTCTTTCTCCGTCACAGTTTTCAATATTTTATTTAAAAATATCTAATATGATATTCATTTTAACGTATGAAACTTTATTTCACCCCTTGGTTACATTCGTTGTAATGGTTTATTTTTTATGGTTTACGATAGGTCGTAAAGGCGTCATTGCAGCACGACCTCATTCCTCCTCCTATTGCTGAGGAAAAAGATGAAACGTCTCACGGGCACGGTACGAAGATCAAATCATGATTCCATATTATTAAGTAGCTTCAGCTACTTTATGTGAAGACTTTGTCTGTCTGTCTGTCTGTCTGTCTGTCTGTCTGTCCGTCTGTCTGTCAGCAGGATATCAGGAGAACGGATCGAGATAATCGAAATCGGTTTTCGCCATCATACATAGGACCCCAGGGGGAGGATCCTATCAACTTTTGGGGGCAACCGGACCACACCCCCTTTGGCGACAGGGGGTGTGGTCGGGGCAAAATGAGATTTTTAGTGCAATTTAATCTATAGGTGAAATAGAGTAAAATTATGTGTTCCGGAGTTGTGCCACACCCCCTCGGCGCCAGGGGGTGTGGTTGGGGCAAAATGAGATTTTTAGTGCAATTTAATCTATGGGTAAAATTAGGTGAAATTGAGTGAAATTAAATGAAATTAAGTGAAATTAAGTGAAATTAAGTGCTTCCCCGATTGTGCCACACCCCCTCGGCCCCAGGGGGTGTGGTTGGGGCAAAATGAGATTTTTAGTGCAATTTATTCTATGGGTAAAATTAAGTGAAATTGAGTGAAATTAAATGAAATTAAGTGAAATTGAGTGTTTCCCCGATTTTGCCGCACCCCTTCGGCGCCAGCGGGTGTGGTTGGGGCAAAATGAGATTTTTAGTGCAATTTAATCTATAGGTGAAATAGAGTAAAATTATGTGTTCCGGAGTTGTGCCACACCCCCTAGGCGCCAGGGGTGTGGTTGGGGCAAAATGAGATTTTTACAAAAAATTAATCTATAGGTGAAATAGAGTGAAATTAAGTGTTCCCGAGTTGTTCCACACCCCCTCGTCGCCAGGGGGTGTGGTCGGGGCAAAATGAGATTTTTACAAAAAATTAATCTATAGGTGAAATAGAGTGAAATTAAGTGTTCCCGAGTTGTGGTGGGACCGTTTGGGGTGAAGTACATCTGAAGCTACTTCCGTATGCGCGTTTGCGACGGTTTATTTTATATTTACTCAAATTATGCCAATTGTCAAATATTGAAAAATGTTTAGAACCTCAGAGCCACGATGGGGACGAAATTTATGAAGAACCAGTCGAAGCTTTAGAAAATCTGGGCCGGTTAAGCAAGACTAAAACTTCGCTTCCAAAGAATGACGAAGTTAACGTAGTGAGTAAAACAACAAATTAATTGTCTAAATTATTTAACCAATTATTATGATTCGGGTGTCTAGAAAATCGCAATTTTTGCGTGACAAAATTTATGGATGACCCCGTTAATGGGGAACGGGCATTTTTGTCATCAGAAATAGACGGGAAATGGAAAAAACTCGGTTTTGTGGTGATTAGAAAAAACTTGTTGAAAACGGCATGCTTCCAAAATTCAATTATATATTCGTATTATCCATAGAATTTTGAGATATAATAAGTTATATCTTTAAAAATAACACAGATTTATATGTATTGATACTGGAAAATAGGAAACAATCAAAACTATTTAAAAGTGTGGAAGGATGAAATGTCCAGAAAATCATGGAAATCGCGAATATGAATGAATAATTATAAACAGATTAGCCTTGCCCATAACTGAACAGATGAGCTGCCATAATTTCGCACTTTTCAACGTTAGAAACCATCAGAGCTGGCCAAATTACTTGGAAGGCAAATTACAAATTACAATCACAACATTACTTCAATTACAGTTACAATTACTCAAGAAAACTCAACTACTAATTACAAATTACAATTACTTCTCTAAAAAAATTCGCTTCAATTACAATTACAAATTACGTAATTGAATTATATCACAAATTACTATTACATTTAAGATTTTTTAATGAAAATTCATAATTTAATAGTAAAATAATTTCAATACTTTTAACAATTACCTTTACATCCAAATCTCCACGTAGAAAAAGCTTTTACTTGCAAATTTTGCAAGTAAAATTAATTACCATTACCATACAATTACCATATAATTACCATTTTTTCTTTAGTTCCTGTATGTGTTGCTGGAGATTTCTTTGCATACGCTTTGACCCCCATTTTATAGGCATTAATATTATACAAGTGGTTTGTATTAATCTTTGATTTCATGGCCGCATCAGGCACCGACGTGGATGAATAATTTTCAAAAAATGATTGAATCGTTTTTAACTTTTGAGGGGTCAATATGATGGTTTTTTCAAATGGTGGTTATTTGAAGTTGACATTTTCGGATTCTCCATACTTTTGTATGTATGTGTTGATTTTTGTACGGCCACACCCTTCTCTGATGAAATGTAGCCAAGTCTTCTTCGAGTCTCTGTATCTCAAATTTTGGCACTTACGAAAAACTCATTTCGCGAGTTCTTCGCTTTGAAGTGGTGTACGAAATTTGTTTTACAATGAAAACTTATGAAACTTTTGTAGCATGTGGCTAGATATATTTGGCGTATTCCACAACAATTTCAGATTTCAAAACCTATTTTTCGACCGCTCCTGTACGAAACTATCAAGTGATCAACTTCCCATGGCGAGAGCCTTATACATAATTAGTAATTTGATTTATAATTCAATTGCGTAATTTGTAACAACTTATTTTCATGCATAAGGCCCAATGTGTCAAAGGAGTTATACACCCTAGGTAGTAATTAATTCTGATGTAATTTAACAAAAATTGCGAATACGAAAAAATGTTTGTTTTAATCCAAAAGGTGAAAGTCAGTGAAATGTTCACATATTACGGCAAATTTAACAAAAACCTTGAATTTTGATTGGTTCTTCTCATGATAGATGGTGATTTAGTAATTGTAATTGAAGAAGTAATTGAATTACGATTACACCATGTTGAAATGTACAATTGAGGAAGGCCGAGTGTACTGTACAACCCCTTTTCGCCTCGATGTCACCGAATTTCGCATAAAAAATTGGAACCTTATATTTTGGTGAAAGGATCAATATAACGTAGCTATTATTAATTTATATGCAACCACACCCCCTTCAAAAATTGCGGAAGAAAATTGGGAAAAGTGAGAAAATAAATGTACACTCGGTACAAAAAGATTTAGACCCCAAGTTGCATTTGACATTTGACTTCCCCCTTGAATACGAACATTTTGATGCATCAAGAGTTTCAAAATTCGAAAATTGGCGGTTTTTTCACATACACATAAATCGTTAAAAAAATCATGGTAGCGGCCATTTTTAGTCTGACAACCTGATGCCAGATTTTTCTTCATGAGAAGAGCTACATTTTCAGCCTTGGTTGTCCGACTAAAAATGGCCGCTACCATGAGTTTTTTGGGGTCAAAGTTTCTGGGGGAGGCGCTTCATAAGGCAAGAGCCGTAGCAAGGCAGCTTATGCAATAATGACATGTATATAATAAATAGCCAAAAAATTTAAAACTTAAGCTTTTCTGAATATATAATGATAATGTGCACTCAAATTTTTACGCTACAGTGCTTATCAGTGTACTTATCAATTTCTAAGATAAGCAAATTTAGTCTGTCCAAACCGCCCCAAATTTAAAACTTACGCGTTTCGGAATTTATAATGATACTATGCGCTCGAAAATTAACGCGACGATGATGATGGCGACGAAAGTGGGGGTGGCGGTGGTGGCAGGGGTGCAATGGGGGGTGGTGGTGGAGGTGGCTGCTCGCTGGGGGAGGAGTAATCCTCCATGGTGCACTTTTTAAATATTTTATTAAAAATTCGCACGTTTTTTTTATTTTTATTTGAAAAACTGGAGAGTTTAAAACGATGAACCAACTCGTGTGAGAGATGAAAAGCATCTCAACACGAGTTGGTTCATAATCCCGGCACTGTCGCAACGAGAGCCAGCGGTGGTGGTGGATACCCACCAGAGTCTGATTCTCGCTCTGCTTTTTGCTTAATATGGAAAAGCGTTTTGTAGTACAGTTGGGCTGGTTTCTTCCAATTACAAATTACATTTAGTTCAATTACAAATTACAATTAAAATTACATTTTCTGAATGAAGTAATTGCAATTACAAATTACAATTACTAATTTGTAATTGCAGTTGTCAATTACTAATTTGGTTAGATCTGGAAACCATTCGCCCGGCCTTTATTCCACTTTTTCTCATCGGCCGTATGGGAAAAATTGTTTTTGACAGGAAAATAAAACCCTATAGCTTTTCCATAAATAAACGTTGATTAGCTTAGTTTTGTATACAATTCGCTTTTTTCATTCATTTTAAGCATACATACATGACAAGTTTAGGAAACAAAATGAATGATTAACAATCATTCATTGCATACGGTTCGCTAAAAAACACAACCCCCAAGCCGATTGTAATGCTTATTTGTTTTGTACATGTTTTCATATCTGTTCAAACAAACTATTTTTATTCAAAGTTCAGTCATCTCGATTTCTGACTGAAGATTTTCATTCACATTCAGTCATTTTCTTTCAAACTCATTTCATTTCACTTCATCTGACTTCATTTCTTACTTCGCCCCATGTATGAAGCATAGGGTGAAAAATGAAAGGAGTGAGAAATCCTTTCATTCCATCCCAAAGGACTGAATCTACCACTCATTATAATTCAAATCACAGGAAATTCATTTTCATTCACTATCATTCTCTATCATAATGAATCCCATGAATCAAAGTGAACAGGTATGCATGTTTTTATCCCAAATTTACATCGTATACTAATTGATAGCTCCTAGCTCAGGAGTTGCATAAATTTAGAGAAAAACGCAGATTATAAGATTCGAAAAGCCGAAATCTTGGGAGAACACTGATTACATATTTAATACAACATGTCTAAGTTTTTCATTGTCTATATTATTTTTAGAATGAGGTGGAGGCGTTTCTGTCCAGAAGGACCGGACCCAAAGATGTCACATGGCATAGTTGTAAGGCACTCGTTTATTCTCATTCTCACGGAATGTTCATATTTTGTCTCAAGTTTCAGTGGACCGTTCATAAATTATGTAACGCGAGAGGGGGGGAGGGGTACTCAGAGTAAGATGTGACGAGGGGGGTCAGAATCCCGCGTTACGTCACACAAACATAAATAGGCTAAAATCAGCAATTGAGCAAAAAAATTAACCACGCGGTTTGAAAATTTAGGAAAATTAAAGTTAAATTAGGAAAATTGAGAATAGTCCTAATTTCTAATAACAAAAGAACACAGAAATTTAACAAAGCCTTTATCACCTCTTAACTAACAAAAAAGAACGGGGTTATCCACTATTCGCACTTTCATTTTGGGTCTTTAATTTTTGGGAGAAAATGAGATTTGCGCTACGTTACACAGGGGGAGGGAGTAGTGGTCTTGCGTTACACTAGTGTGACAGAGGGGTCTGAAAAAAGTCGATTTTTACGTTACATAATTTATGAACGGCCCCTAATGATCGAACTAATTCTTTAGTGAGCAAGCGATTAATTCGGATAAAATCCCTTCTCGACAATTGCACAACCGCGCCGCAAGTTGATCCCTTCGATCCAGCTGACCTCTACGAATATGACGTGGTAGCAAAGAAGTCATTTGCAGAATTTAAAAATTTTTTGGGGGGTCTGGGGAGAAGCCGAGATTTTGTTGACTTTGTCCAAGTTTACTTTGATCGTCGACCAGATCTGGAAAACCAGCGTGAAAATTTCACCACGGCGCTGTCCCACTACGGGTGCATTTATGTGCTAAAAAAAGGGAAAGGTAGTTTTTATCTATTTATTTCTCCTTTAAGTTATGCACTAAAGAAAGCCATGTTTTCATAATAATTTTTAGCAAGAAAACGGTAAGACTGAATTTACACAAATTTAAATCATATCATCTGCCTGTATTTTACAATTTATTTACAGTTTTCAAAACTCCGAACACTTCATTTTTCCCTGGGTTTCGAATTTTTTGCCGACCGCTCGCCATTTTAGCTTTTCTACTCGTCTTGAAAACTGTTCGCGAGTGCTTGTTGATTTATAATTCTCCTTTTTTAACCAGACGAGCTACACAAAAACTGATTGCAGATTTAGATTACGCTTGAAATTGTCCTAAAAGTGTCACATAGATTTACCGAAGTTCAAAATTATTTGGTCTTTTTCAAACATGGCTTTCTTTAGTGCTCATTTCATAAGTCAAATTTATTGAAGTTAACATGGCGAAAACACATTAAAATTCGCAGATAAGCACATGGCTAGCTGCTTGCTTGGAAGACGCGTGTCCAATCGTGACCCCTAGTATCACCCAAAACAACCCGAGAGCCCAGAGTCAGTCCATAATAAAAAATAACCAGAGATAAAACGACCAACTCGACTTTTAAAAATTGTAACTTTATTACAGGTTAAGAGAAAGGCTGGTGTCATGGAGCAAAATCTGGAGTAGGAAAAAGTTGGATCCAATTAATAGAATCAAAAAGTACCCGTTTTCACATAATAAGTATATTTCAAAGTTCCCATTCAAAATTTTTTACTATCACAATGTCTGTTCCATTTTCTTTTTATACACATGCTTCCATCTAAATAAATTACATTAACTGTATTTTAGTTCGTTGGTCGAACTACTTAACTAATTGTCATGTGTATGTATATATGTACAAGCTTTTAGCAGTTTTTGGCTTTAATAATTCCCGCCCAAAATCCAATCCAATTTTGGTTTTGATAGATACATGAAAGGCTTTAAATTTCCAAAATTTATGTGTTGGTTGTAGAGCGGAAATTGATGTTGAGTTGTGCATGGTCCCTATGGATGCTATAAATAAGATCTCTTAGGAGGAGAGCTTCCAAGGTTGCTAGTAACAGATTTCGACGCCTTTTGGATATGTGGTAGCCAGGGTTCGCTACCCCGGGTTTTTGTGGGTTGGGGTTTTTGCGGGTTTTTGTGGGTTTTTGTGGGGTTTTCCGGGGTTTTTGTAAGATTTTGAAGCAGATTGAAACAAAATCCATTTAACTACAACGTAGATCAATGCTAATTAACTTTTCTGCCTCATCTTGAAATTTTGAGAATTTTCATTTGCGACTTGAATTTCCAAGTATCATTGCATATTTCCAGGTTTACATGTCAAACATGAATTTTCTATGTAATAGTCCAAATCAATGATAACGGTTAAAATTGCATGTTAAAATTGTATATTAAATTAGTCTTTATCTAATAAATAATTTTAGGAATTCTGGTTCAACCTGCCCCAAAATCTACAAAAACCCACAAAAACCCAAAAACCCACAAAAACCCCAAAAACCCCGGAAAAACCCACGGGGTTGGGTTTTTCTAGAAAAACCCCGGGGTTTTCCGAACCCTGGTGGTAGCGTCCCATGAGTTTACTGAAACCCTGAAGTGGTTTGACTCCATCCATGGTCACATTTACGCCCGTCACACCCACTTAAATGCGTCAAAAACGTGAAAAAAGCCCTGTTTTCACTACCACATATCCCAAGGGCGTCGAAATCTGTTACTGACAACCTCGCAAGGTCTCCTCCTTGGTCATAGATAAACATAATAATTGTCGTCAAATATTTGTACCACGGTCCACGTGTTTGCGTTAATTTTGTATTATGCCCCCTTAATAAAACCTCTCGTTCTTTGCTTTAAAGTTCAATTAAATATATGCATTACACATTACACATGAAAATTAAAATAAGCCGCATCTATCTACTGTATAGAAATTACGAATGAAGATTAAGGTTCCAATGGATGACGCGTTGGCGCGCAATCTCACTCTACCCCTATCCAATGTATTCAAATGCAATTTCTAAAATCGAACCAACTCCATGAGGTTTGAGGTAAATGCAACTTTTAATATTTTAATCTAAAGCAAATTTTTTGTACTACAAACAAGTCGATTTGAAAAAAATAGCAACGAATTTTCGAGGAAATTTATAGTGAAAAAATGGTAAACGAAGGTAGAAGTGTCGTTTGTCTCTTTTCGCCCCGCTTATAGGAAGGCCGCCACAACTTTTTAGTGACCAGTTTAATTTGCACGTGTTGCATTCTTCATGCTTGAAAATTAACTTAAAATAATTCTGGCATCAGTTTAAATTGCTTTTTCTTAACAAAGGTAAGCACATCAATTATTATCTTCTGTATCATATCAGTAGATAATTACTTATCTCAAAAAAACACACTGAAATTTACGTCTGTGAAGTTAGATTACATGCTCCATAAGACTCCGCCGACCCGCATCCTGACAAAAAATTTCCCGCCCCGCACTTGTCAATTTCTAGTCAATTCATGTCAAAATTGGATTTTGACTTCCCAAGCGCGGCATTTCACTTACGGCATTCCTTGGAATCGAAAATAATGCACAATTTCATACTCCATAAGACTTCGCCGACCCGCATCCTGACAAAAAATTTCCCGCCCCGCACTTGTCAATTTCTAGTCAATTTATGTCATGATTGGATTTTGACTTCCCCAGCGCGGCATTTGACTTACGGCATTCTTTGAAATTTAAAATAATGCACAATTACATGCTCCATAAGGCCCCGCGGACCCGCATCCTGACAAAAAATTTCCCGCCCCGCACTTGTCAATTTCTAGTCAATTCATGTCAAAATTGGATTTTGACTTCCCCAGCGCGGCATTTCACTTACGGCATTCTTTGAAATTTAAAATAATGCACAATTACATGCTCCATAAGACTCCGCCGACCCGCATCCTGACAAAAAATTTCCCGCCCCGCACTTGTCAATTTCTAGTCAATTTATGTCATGATTGGATTTTGACTTCCCCAGCGCGGCATTTCACTTACGGCATTCTTTGAAATTTAAAATAATGCACAATTACATGCTCCATAAGACTCCGCCGACCCGCATCCTGACAAAAAATTTCCCGCCCCGCACTTGTCAATTTCTAGTCAATTTATGTCATGATTGGATTTTGACTTCCCCAGCGCGGCATTTGACTTACGGCATTCTTTGAAATTTAAAATAATGCACAATTACATGCTCCATAAGGCCCCGCGGACCCGCATCCTGACAAAAAATTTCCCGCCCCGCACTTGTCAATTTCTAGTCAATTCATGTCAAAATTGGATTTTGACTTCCCCAGCGTGGCATTTCACTTACGGCATTCCTTGGAATCGAAAATAATGCACAATTTCATACTCCATAAGACTTCGCCGACCCGCATCCTGACAAAAAATTTCCCGCCCCGCACTTGTCAATTTCTAGTCAATTTATGTCATGATTGGATTTTGACTTCCCCAGCGCGGCATTTGACTTACGGCATTCTTTGAAATTTAAAATAATGCACAATTACATGCTCCATAAGGCCCCGCCGACCCGCATCCTGACAAAAAATTTCCCGCCCCGCACTTGTCAATTTCTAGTCAATTCATGTCAAAATTGGATTTTGACTTCCCCAGCGCGGCATTTCACTTACGGCATTCCTTGGAATCGAAAATAATGCACAATTTCATACTCCATAAGACTTCGCCGACCCGCATCCTGACAAAAAATTTCCCGCCCCGCACTTGTCAATTTCTAGTCAATTTATGTCATGATTGGATTTTGACTTCCCCAGCGCGGCATTTCACTTACGGCATTCTTTGAAATTTAAAATAATGCACAATTACATGCTCCATAAGACTCCGCCGACCCGCATCCTGACAAAAAATTTCCCGCCCCGCACTTGTCAATTTCTAGTCAATTCATGTCAAAATTGGATTTTGACTTCCCCAGCGCGGCATTTCACTTACGGCATTCCTTGGAATCGAAAATAATGCACAATTTCATACTCCATAAGACTTCGCCGACCCGCATCCTGACAAAAAATTTCCCGCCCCGCACTTGTCAATTTCTAGTCAATTTATGTCATGATTGGATTTTGACTTCCCCAGCGCGGCATTTGACTTACGGCATTCTTTGAAATTTAAAATAATGCACAATTACATGCTCCATAAGACTCCGCCGACCCGCATCCTGACAAAAAATTTCCCGCCCCGCACTTGTCAATTTCTAGTCAATTCATGTCAAAATTGGATTTTGACTTCCCCAGCGCGGCATTTCACTTACGGCATTCCTTGGAATCGAAAATAATGCACAATTTCATACTCCATAAGACTTCGCCGACCCGCATCCTGACAAAAAATTTCCCGCCCCGCACTTGTCAATTTCTAGTCAATTTATGTCATGATTGGATTTTGACTTCCCCAGCGCGGCATTTGACTTACGGCATTCTTTGAAATTTAAAATAATGCACAATTACATGCTCCATAAGGCCCCGCCGACCCGCATCCTGACAAAAAATTTCCCGCCCCGCACTTGTCAATTTCTAGTCAATTCATGTCAAAATTGGATTTTGACTTCCCCAGCGCGGCATTTCACTTACGGCATTCCTTGGAATCGAAAATAATGCACAATTTCATACTCCATAAGACTTCGCCGACCCGCATCCTGACAAAAAATTTCCCGCCCCGCACTTGTCAATTTCTAGTCAATTTATGTCATGATTGGATTTTGACTTCCCCAGCGCGGCATTTCACTTACGGCATTCTTTGAAATTTAAAATAATGCACAATTACATGCTCCATAAGGCCCCGCCGACCCGCATCCTGACAAAAAATTTCCCGCCCCGCACTTGTCAATTTCTAGTCAATTCATGTCAAAATTGGATTTTGACTTCCCCAGCGCGGCATTTCACTTACGGCATTCCTTGGAATCGAAAATAATGCACAATTTCATACTCCATAAGACTTCGCCGACCCGCATCCTGACAAAAAATTTCCCGCCCCGCACTTGTCAATTTCTAGTCAATTTATGTCATGATTGGATTTTGACTTCCCCAGCGCGGCATTTCACTTACGGCATTCCTTGAAATCGAAAATAATGCACAATTTCATACTCCATAAGACTTCGCCGACCCGCATCCTGACAAAAAATTTCCCGCCCCGCACTTGTCAATTTCTAGTCAATTTATGTCATGATTGGATTTTGACTTCCCCAGCGCGGCATTTCACTTACGGCATTCTTTGAAATTTAAAATAATGCACAATTACATGCTCCATAAGACTCCGCCGACCCGCATCCTGACAAAAAATTTCCCGCCCCGCACTTGTCAATTTCTAGTCAATTTATGTCATGATTGGATTTTGACTTCCCCAGCGCGGCATTTCACTTACGGCATTCCTTGAAATCGAAAATAATGCACAATTTCATACTCCATAAGACTTCGCCGACCCGCATCCTGACAAAAAATTTCCCGCCCCGCACTTGTCAATTTCTAGTCAATTTATGTCATGATTGGATTTTGACTTCCCCAGCGCGGCATTTCACTTACGGCATTCTTTGAAATTTAAAATAATGCACAATTACATGCTCCATAAGACTCCGCCGACCCGCATCCTGACAAAAAATTTCCCGCCCCGCACTTGTCAATTTCTAGTCAATTTATGTCATGATTGGATTTTGACTTCCCCAGCGCGGCATTTCACTTACGGCATTCCTTGAAATCGAAAATAATGCACAATTTCATACTCCATAAGACTTCGCCGACCCGCATCCTGACAAAAAATTTCCCGCCCCGCACTTGTCAATTTCTAGTCAATTTATGTCATGATTGGATTTTGACTTCCCCAGCGCGGCATTTGACTTACGGCATTCTTTGAAATTTAAAATAATGCACAATTACATGCTCCATAAGGCCCCGCCGACCCGCATCCTGACAAAAAATTTCCCGCCCCGCACTTGTCAATTTCTAGTCAATTCATGTCAAAATTGGATTTTGACTTCCCCAGCGCGGCATTTCACTTACGGCATTCCTTGAAATCGAAAATAATGCACAATTTCATACTCCATAAGACTTCGCCGACCCGCATCCTGACAAAAAATTTCCCGCCCCGCACTTGTCAATTTCTAGTCAATTTATGTCATGATTGGATTTTGACTTCCCCAGCCCGGCATTTGACTTACGGCATTCTTTGAAATCGAAAATAATGCACAATTACATGCTCCATAAGACTCCGCTGACCCGCATCCTGACAAAAAATTTCCCGCCCCGCACTTGTATATTTACAATGACAATTTATACTCAGATTATAAATATTTATTTGAACTGAAGTTACACAAGATTTGACTAAGAATTTGATATCGGCATCGGTTTTAACTCGCTCCGATTTTGATGGAACTATTATAATTATCAGTGCCTGGATAAATAATAGAACAGGATTTTTCATAATGCACAGTGTGAGCGAAGATATGATGGAATACGTAATGCATTTTTTCCACAACGAGAAAAATTGCAAGAGAAAGGCAAACGCTCGGTTGCGGATTTCACCATAGTTTCGTTTAATATGTAAGTTGATAATAGATGTGCATTTATTGAATTTAAATAATATTTATCGAGTAAGATCATGTTTAGTAAAACAGGCAGCAAAACATTTCAAATAGGCACGAGCTGAGCGTTGGCTCATACTCTCCTTCATAATAAACCGGTTGAGTCATACCCTCTGCTCCGAATTCTTGTCCCCACCTTTTAAGCTCATCAACGGTTTTCTCATCGTTCGTGGCCCCATTGGTTGATCCATCAGTCCGAATTAATCCTTCAAACATTTCCTAGTAGAAATTCAAAATTAATTAGTAATAGCGACACGGGCCAAGTATTTCAAGCATGGCGAATAAGACATACCTGGGTTATCAATGTTGTTGGCTTGCAGCCCACCTTCATAAGTTGGACAATATCGTTCACACCGTCGGAGGAAAAGTTACTAGTGTACTGAAGTGCTTGTAGTTTTGAAATGGCAACAGCAAGGTCGTGGGCAGAGAAACTAATGCGAAATAAATCGGTAATGTGAAATTAATTTGGTGAGAAGTGAAGAAACTATACATATATGTAATACAACATATGAAATATACATATATATAATACCCCTCAGTCATTGAAGATATTTTGCCAAGATCGAATGATTCCGTTAAAAGATTTGTTTTCTTTAAATAGTGTGCTAGTATTCGCTCCCTTGCAAAGGAATCGGGTAATCCAATATAAATTCTTTTCGAAAACCTTCGCCTGAATGCATAATCCAAATGCTGCGGAAAATTTGTCAATCCTGGGAAAATTTAGTTAACTTAAGCAACTTGAAACTATGTAATGGTCTGTGCCACCAAAGACTAACCCACGACCACAATTCCAGAATAATTATTTAGGCCATCCATGCACCTGTAATTAATTGCATAATAGCAAGATGCATAAATGCGTACTACAAGGATGCGTAATACAAAAAATGAAAATACTTACGAAAGAAATCCCGTCTTGAGCCGTCGAATGTGTTCAGGATCGTCCTCTTTTCGCTGACATAATAGAGAGTCGATCTCGTCAATAATTATTATCGACGGGCGCTTCTCATGAGCCAACTCGAAAATCCGACTGAGGTACTTGTCTGAGTCACCTGCAAAATATTGACAGGATAAATTTTAAGCTGGCATAAACAGTAAAAATTAACGACACAGTTAGCATACCTATCCACTTATGCAAGATGTCTTTTGGCTCTACCTTCCAGATGCTTATCGTTGGGATGGTTTTGCACTTTTCCTCTTTTATATAGTTAAGCTCCCCCACAAGACAGCTTAAGATATGGGTTTTTCCAACCCCAGAAGGTCCAAAAAGCAGCACGCCTTGAAGGTCACTGCCAAATTCTTTCTCCGCCACCAATGGTAGGAAAATGGTTTTCTTCATACTCACGATAACGTGGTCCAAACCAATCACGTCCGACAGCCTCCCACTTCCTGTTTTCACGAGACACTGTAAAATAATGTCATCAGTTATGGCAACTGCTTTTTCCTTTAATTTAACTGCTTCCTTATTAGTCGATTTTCCCTTTGTGGCATTTTCGTTGTTTTCGGTAAGATCTTGCATAGAAATGGTTTGTGTTCCGCTGTTGGCTGAGGGATTTACATATGAGAAATGGATTTCTGAATCCATACCCATTAGAGAAACTAACGGATTTGTTACTGGATTGAACGTCTCAGCCAAGCCACAGCTAACAGGCATAGTCAGTCTGACCGCTGTAGGTAAGTTGTTTGTGGTTGGCAGAACCTCAGGCTGTTTATGGTCCCCCGTTGCTGTCGAACGTTTGTCGTTTTCCTCAGTGTGGCAAATACCTAACAACGAAAAAAAATAATAAGTTTTAATTTAGCCCACCAAAAAGTGGCATAATTCGACATTTTCTGAGCCGATTTTGATAAAGTGTTGCACCGATCATTTTTACGGGATTTCGAAACTATGCACAAGTCGAGTTCGAGAATTTTTTTATCTTTACCCAGGTGATATGCACCAAAATGTGCAAAACTTTTCCCTTCAAGACATTGCTTTCCATGCCTCGTAGGTAGTGTAACTCAGTACTGCAAACATTGTAGGAAAAGACATTCTGAACATTTTAAGTGCAAAATTACCTAAATCGGTTAAGAAATGGAGGAGTTATATAGATTGGAAAATCCAAAAAAAATATTCAGGATGGACAAATAATAGCGGTGTTGCGGTGCATATATTATTAATAACAACCAATTATTAGCTTTAAATACACAAGGTCCCAAAAAATTGGAAATCTTAGTGAGGCCGTGCAATATTAACTAATAAATTCAATTAGATTGAAGCATTTGTTTTTTATCGCTCTGGGTATCATTTTTGCTGGAACCATTCTGAATTTTGCTTTTCATACGCATGGATTCTTAATTTTTAAAAAAACGAGAAGTAATTTCAAGTTTCACACTAGAAGTTTGAAAATTAAATTAACTGAGATCAAATATGAAGGTTTAATAATTGTGAAGTACATACATATTTGTTTTAAAAAGTTACAAATCTAAAATTTTGAGATACTAATTTGGATATTCCGTATTTTTATTCTGATAAAATCATCAGACCGATTGAGGGGGACCAGTGTATTCTACTTAAGGGATTAATTCTTCCAGTAAAAAAGTGGTATGGAGAGCGGTGATACAAAAATTCTACAGTGTAATTTAATTTATTAGTTGTTCTTGCACGGTCTCGCTAAGATTTCCAATTTTTTGGACCTTGTTTATTATCAGAGTTGCCCTTAATTCCGCTTATGTTTTCTTCCTCGGTAATTTTCCTTTCCTGGTCAAGTTTCCCGTCATTGCAGCTTTCCTCCTCCTCGTCGCGTACACCCGTCTCTAATTCTGAGATAAGCACTTGTAGTTTCTCGTCGTCGTCGCTTTCAAATTGTGAAGATTTTCCGTCGTCGTCACTCTCCTCCTCTTCCATGGACTCCACATTGTCAGGGTGTACTCCAGCGATACACTTTTCTAAAACTTAATTTTGCCAAATTTTGAAATTGATTAAATTAAAAAATGATGTACGAGGAGGTGTCGGAATCGGAAACAGAGGGAGAAAGTGCTTCTGAAACCGAAAGTGTGACTCATTCCGAACAACTTGTTGACAATTCAGAAAAAGTGACGGACCAGACGCAGGAGTTACTAAATGAATCTGAAGAGGAACCTGCCAAGGAATCACGAGAAGAAATTCATGAAAGACAGGCAGAAGAAATTCCAGAGCAAATACGGTTAGTTGTTCGTGATTTCAATTCGTAGTTTGTGTGCAAAATTTTGGCTTCATTCATATATATGCATGCATGGCATCATTTTGTGTGTGGCGAGAGAGAGAGAGAAAGATCATCGCGTAAACTTTACTGATAAATCGAGCAGGTTTGACTTTTTCCCCTCGTCCAATGTACACCACATATACAAAACCATAGATCTATACATACAAAGATGCCGTCCAGTTTAGTGATCCTTATTTACTTGTCCATGATACGGAACTCACTTTTACGCATTTCAGAACTTATTCGTTGAGTTCCAACCCATTGGTAAAAACCCTTCTCTTTCGACTTTTATGCATAAGTCTCAAGCTGCCTCTGACTTTATTATGCAACCATGTTTGCATGTACATACGTCTGCTCCCATTTCTCTAAACACGATTTCAGAAAGCTTGCTGTAATTTAATTTTAGTATCCAAATTGGATTTGAAAAATTGCTTATAATTAAGGAAAAATTTATTACACAGGAATGAGCAGAGGAATGAATATCTTCCACAATGTCCTGAATTTGACTATGATAAGGATGTGAAGAGGATCAGAAAGGAGGAGAGAGAAAATATGGCAAAAGAACAAGAAATGCGAAAAAAGCAGGGAGGAACTAATTCAACCCTGCTCCCATTTTCGAGTGACGAAATGGGACTGCTTGTAAGTCGATTTTAAGCTGTTTGATGAATAATACGTTAGTATTACATTCGCTTAACCGATGGAAATTAATCTTGCAGCGCTGTGGTCCACCAGGCGGCTGGACAGTGTCTAACCCGCCCTTACAACCCTCAAAGCCATTAAAACAACCATTTGCCGAATACAATGCGAATTATGCTCCGTATTCGAAGCCAAACAAATCAAGGCTAAAGGCCACTAATCCGAAATCGGATGATAATTCTTCCAGCGGACCTTCTCTGCACCATCGAACACCAGTGCTTAAACCCAAAATTACGCATAACCTTCTCCACGAATTAGGGAAGGTTCTTCACGAGAAGTTGATCGCCTGTAATACAGGAGAAGATAAGAATGCAGCGCTTCTCTCAATACTTGAAACCAGTGGGTTCGCGCAGATATTTGCAGAAACGGATCAGCAAAAATCTGCAAAGAAAAAAATTACGAAGACAGAGAGAAATTCAGCGCAGTCAAAATATTTATCGTTCGATAACAAGCATTATTGGGCGAATTTCGTCAAGGACGAGGGCTTCAGTCAAGAAGTCCGCAAGTCATTTTTTTGTAAAATGGCGGAATTCCAACAGAAGAAAAATGCACCTCATCGGCGTCGTAACCCCGAGGAAATTGTATTGGCAGAGCTTCCAAATTTAATGGATCCGGAAGACGCTGCTTCTCAAAGCGCTTCACCCTCAGTGCAAGCGTCTCGTAAAAATACTCACATACAACGTGAACCAACGACTAGGACCAGGGAATCTACGAGACGGTATCCAGAGAAGGATTTCTACCTTCCTCCAAAAGGCAAGAAGAAAAATGAAACTTGGTGCAACTGTGGCGTGAGGGGCGATGACCACTTACCAGCCGTTCAGTGCGACGGCTGCGGTACGTGGTATCACTACGAGAAAAATGGGGAGGGAATGCAGCATTGTGACTACACAGAAGGACAAGAAACCGAAGAATGGTACTGCATGACATGCCGTGAAGAAAATCAGATATCTGGCGAATTTGACTCCATTCAACCCGACGATGATCATGACAACGACAAGGACCATCATCCGGACAACATGCATGATAATGCTGACGGTGGATTTGAAAATTTAACACACACCGAGTGCGAAGATCCCAGTTTGACACAAATACGATCATCAGATAATTCGGAGGCCAATTTAACTAGAACCTCTTTACTCGAAATGACTGAACCGGAAATTGATCATGAATCCGATCGAGAGACTGTTATTGCCCCTATGAGAGCAAAGGAGACTCGTACTTTGGAAAACGTCCAACTTGACATGGATACAATTTGTTCAGTCCTAAATGTCACCGAGGAGGAACTGAATTATATCCCTCCGAAAGAAATTGATATTATCTTCTCGGCAGAAAGCATTTCGAAGATTTACAATTACGACACAGGAAAATTTGTGCAAGAGAAAAAAGCTCGTGGTGATGAGTTAGCACAACGGCTTCGCGAATCTGGAATTCTGTGCGCATTTAAAAACAGCCGAGCGCCTTATTATTACGCCACGAAAAAGCAAAACCAATCATTCGCCAAGCAAGAAGGTTATTGTACTTGCGGGATGAAATTCAACCTAATTTTTCTTTGTACACCCGTACAAGGCTTTCCAGTTAAAGCAAAATGTGAGTCGTCAGGCGTGTTCAATTTGGTGCAATCCAAGCGGACATCACGGCCTATCACTGGAGATGAGAGGGAGAAACTTGCCAAAACTTTACTCACCACATCAGCCGTTAAAGTGTTTTTAACCGACATGAGTCATGTCGCTGGATTAGAACTGCTGCATAGGAATGTACCGCCGACAACTGATGTTTTACGAACAACTCGAGCCGAAGGAAAAGCTAAGGAACGATTCGATTCCAATGTTTTTGAAGATTTAAAAAAACTCGACCAACACTATAAACTTACACATAATCCCGACGGAGTTATAAAAGGGTACATGCAAGATTACAACCTTGACCCAAAACTATTCCGGGTTGATCTGTTTGATCAGCAGTCTCTGAAGCTTTTGGCCGACAAGATTGCAAAAGAACACGTGACACTTGGAATTGACGCCACCGGAGGAATTTTTAAACCACTACCAAACGCAGGAGGAGCTCTCGATTCATCAAGTCAACCAAATTCAAAAAATCAACCAAGATCAGCAAGACCACGGAACTCCTTACTACTGTACAGTTTCGTGGCGCAAACTGGCAGTGGTAATTTCGTTGTGGCGGACAGTATCCTAATGAGAGGACAATCTAACGATATAGGGGGACCTTTGACGAGTGTAAAACGAGGATTAAAAAAATTACGCCCATACCAGCCCAAAAGTGCACCTGATATTATCTGCACCGACTTCAACTTTGCAATGCTTCACGCTGTGTCAGAGTCATTTAATGTGATGAAACTTGATGAATATTTGAAAAGAAGCTATGACGTACTCCAAGATAAAGCAACCTTTTCCGGAGATATTGCTTGTATCCAATTATGTGCGTCTCATCTTACAAAGTCGTTTCTAGATAATGTAAGAAGGAAAACCGCAACCAGCAAACATGCAAAGAAACTAGTTGATGCGAGTGTTAGGGGCTTGGCGAAGTTTCAAGAGTGTACATGCCTGGATGAAGTAAACATAGCTATGCAAGATGTTTGTACTTTGTTTGGTATGGAAAGAATGACATCCGAGGAAATTAATAATACAGTGGGAAGGATTAGCTCCATGGCTCTCGATGGTTGCGTTGAGCCAGATGACGGAAATTCCCCCAATTTTGAAGAGGAGGATGAGGTCGCCACCAAGCTTCTACGTGAAAAGTCGCCCTACTACCATTTATTTCGAAAAATACGTAAGAACTTGGTACAAGATGTGGAAGTCGACGCCGCAAGCAATCCATATTACTCGCCATCCGTGCTCAACATTTATGAAAATACATACGTTCCATTTATTGGAATTTTTGCACGGGGAGTGGTTCAGAAAACAAAGTACCCAAACTTTGTGCGCGTTACAAATGGTGGCACCGAATCCGAGTTCAGATTAATCAAGAACAATCTAATAGCAAATCCAGAGAACGTGGCGGATTTTATTCGTAATAGATTTACTATTACGAATGGGAAAAATAAGAGATTCGTCCTCGAAAACCTACCAAAATCTAAAACAAGAAAAGAGCCCCCAACTTCATCAGCAAATCTTCAAAATGATGTTACCTGTTATGCAGAAGAGAGGAATGCTGAATTTTCACAACAAGAGGTTGAAGAATGTGCTGAGACTTGGAATAAGAGGGGGAAGCGTGGGCGGACTAACAAATATATGCATAACAGACGAGATATTCGCCTCAAAGATCTTCAAAGGGGGAAGAGCGACGCAGAGGGAAGAACATTGCAACCTACCCAAACAATTTCACCGATTGCTGGAAGTGAGGTAACACAATTTCCAGACACTACAGTTTTCTTCCGGACGGAAAGCTTTCCTCCAATTCCGAAAAAAGAATTCCACCACTTTTTTCACTCTGACAGGTACGTATCAATTTCATTACTTTTCGGACCTATATTTACAATACAAACAAGTAAAATTTAACAAGCGGTCATAAGTTATACAATTTTGGATTCATTTTATTCAACTGTTAGATACAGTATGTAATTTATTTAATGCTACGATTTTTAATTTAAAATTCAAATTCAATTTTCCCAACAACCTTTATTTTATTGTCCGCGAGTCATTTTAAAACAATTCTTATATTTATATAATACACGCCAAATGGGAAGATGAATGCTAGACCACAGTTCGCTTTTGTTCCAAATTGACCAAGATTCGTTTTTAACAAATCGAGATAAACCTCCTTGGCCATGCTGGCATCGACATACATAAGTGCTACTACCCTGCAGAATTTTGAAAGCTTTACACAAGACGCTATTGGGGGACATAGACATAAAATATTTTATTTAAGCAGTTTTATCATAATTCCTTTGAAAATTGGTCACAATGCCGTCTAATATATTGTCACTAAATGGCATTGAAATACCTACCTACCTTTCTTATGAAAATTGAGTTTTAATTTGAAATTAAAAATAGTAGCATTAAATAAGTTACATACCGTAAAATTTATTTAATTGTTGTGCCATCCTCTCATTTACTCATTACTCAATCGCACCTCGCTCTAATGTAATTAGGAAGCTGTCCGACACCATAATAAATGGACGTCTCCACAAACTGATGGACGACGCCGAAGGAGAACAGAAGAAAATATTTGTGAGTCATTCCGGCACGATGTATCACCATCCGGAACTATTCTTTGGTGGCCGAAGCGTGGAGGCAGCTGGATGGCAGTCCACAATGGCCACGTTAGAGGATTTAAGTTCAGTGCATACCCACATTATGCACCCACTACGTCATGGGGACCACTGGCTGCTGACCACGGTCGAAATAAAGACCAGGACACTTCAACTGTACGATCCCCTGGATCACGACAACAATTATCTCAAGAATATAACAGATAATTTAACCCACTTTTTTGATGAAGTTTTCACCCAGAAAAGGGTTGGCGAACCCCAAACAAAAAAACATTGGACGGTGGAGTTCCCAGGCTGTCCTAAACAGAGGGATTCTTCATCTTGTGGAATTTACATAATAAAATATGCCCTCCAATACTATCAAGCTTTCCCACATATCAAGCAAATTGAAATCAACCAAAATGAAACAGAGGATCAACTCAGAATGGATATTGCACAGGAAATGATCAATTCTGAGGAAGGAAAACCGTTTTTGGCAAAATTTGGAGAAGATGCAGAATTATTCATAAAAAATCTAAAGTTGCAAGACCCCAACATAATAAAATCTTTGCAGAGCAAGTAAGTAAATTATTTTGCTGTGACGAAAATATAATATTACCTACTAGTCATCCAGTATTATTAGCCGCAAAGGTCCGACAATTTTCCTGAGAAGTTTTTTGGCCATATATTACTCAAATAAGTTTAGTGATTGGCAGCAATAGCGAAACTGTTGCAAAATAAGTAAAACGACGACGATGGTGTACAAATTTTTATTCCTAAAGTTTATTTTACCTGCATGGTAACCTTTCAGAATTTTTTGCGACTAATAATATTGGATAAACAGTTAATTTTAAAACTTATTTAGCACGATTAATTGACACCGTTTCTATGGGGTGGTGCCCCATACGGTTGCGACAAATGGATTATTTTTTAGAAAATTTTCATTTTTTAAATCGTTGGGGCAAAAGTCCTTTGGTTTGCCCCAACGACTTTAACCTTGAATAACTTTTGAATAGGCAGACAAAGAGACTAAATTCCTGAGGATGAAATCATCCTAATTTTTAGCTTGATTTTTTAAGCTGAAAATCTCGAGTGTACTACTTCGAAAATTAAAATGTTTATTTTGAAGAATATCTCCAAAATATAAGTTTTTCAGGAATTTCGAAGCCAATTCTTATCTCACAAAATTTTATAATATACCAAACTGATCGTATTATCTAGACCGATCGATTGACACCCCACTGGAGGGTGTGAGATCACTTGGTCCGGATTTGACCTAGGGGGTCATCTCAATCCTCCAACTTAGCAACGGTCCACTCACACCATTTTGTCAGTACATAATAATTCAAATTTAATTTCTTCAAAAATGAAAATTTGTGTTGGAAACAATTCATTTGTCGCAACATGTATAGAATGATAAAGTGTCAAATAATATTGCTTATTTAGTAACCTGAAAAACACGAAGAAACCGAGCATGCAAAGCGAGAATGCCCAACCAACCAACAGAAGGTATACCAGTATAAAAGACAATTACATTTTCATGATACAATATTTTATTATAAAATTACAATAATTAAATTACAAGCAAATCCATCAAACTAATTTTTTGTAGTCCCCAACTGCTGAATTTGTCCGGCGATGAAATTACGACATCCAATTTGGAGAGAAAATTTAGAAAAATAGTTGAGGATGTGTTAACTGACCAACATGGAAATTTGGGTAACATTACATATAGACATTTAGAATTTACAAATAATCAAGTATCAAGAATTCGTATAATAAATTTCGGAAATACTTTTAGAAAAGCAGAAGACAAGGGTCAAAACTCTAGGGAAGGACCACGTAGCTAAGGAGAAGGATAAATACAAGCGATATAAGTACACATACTTTATAATTTAATCCATAAACGGGAAAAAAATTGAAATCACTTTTTCTTTAACTACTCAGGTTAATTGAAGCTCTTAGTGAAGAGTCAATCATGAAAGCTTATCACGAGATTAAGTTAGACGTGCTGCAAATTTATGTCCCCAAACCGGAAACATTTTCAGGGGAGTATAAATGCCCTCGTCAAAAGGTGTTATGGTTATACTTATATATTCTAAAACAATGTTTAAACTAATTTTCGTGATTGAAAGATCTGGGTCGAACGGAAGCCAAACTTTTGTGCAAATTTACAACAAATGGTCGTCTCGTATCCCTTTTCTGCAAAATCTTTCCAAATCATTTCCACCCAACTTTCTTCTGATCTGAGGAAAGCAGAGAACCTGGAAACCCTTGCATTCAATGTCAGTATAGCAGGTTAAATGCACCAAGTTATTCCGCACTTAAAAATATTATTGATTTTGCAGGATATTCTACAAGTATCCAACGTGCTCGTACCCGAAGCTTTTGAACGGATTTACTCCAAAATTATGCAAATGCCTCTCGAACACGCTCAGAGGGAACTGGAAAACAATTTTCCAACTTAACAAACGCGCAACAAAAATTCCATTCAGGAGCGTACAAAATTATTTTACTCTTTTAACTAATCTTTTCACAAATAACTAATTAAACAAACTCCAACAAATTTTAACCTATTTTAATTTTTTCAATCGTGTAAATAAATTTATTTATATACATTCCATCAATTTAGTCTGCATGAAAATGTATTGACTCGCGACGCGGGACCAATTTTTATCCACGGCAGCAACCCTTATGCACATCGTGTAATTGCGCATTATTATTTGAAGTGATTCCGTAACTTCTGCTCATATAAATATTTATAATGTGATGAGTACAAATTGTCATTGTAAAAATACAAGTCCTGGGCAGGAAATTTTTTGTCCGGATGCGGGTGGGCGGAGTCTTATGAAGCATGTAATTGTGCATTATTTTAATTTTCAAAGAATGCCGTAAGTCAAATGCCGCGCTGGGGAAATCAAAATCCAATCATGACATAAATTGACTAGAAATTGACAAGTGCGGGGCGGGAAATTTTTTGTCAGGATGCGGGTCGGCGGAGTCTTATGGAGCATGTAATTGTGCATTATTTTAAATTTCAAAGAATGCCGTAAGTGAAATGCCGCGCTGGGGAAGTCAAAATCCAATCATGACATAAATTGACTAGAAATTGACAAGTGCGGGGCGGGAAATTTTTTGTCAGGATGCGGGTCGGCGGAGTCTTATGGAGCATGTAATTGTGCATTATTTTCGATTTCAAAGAATGCCGTAAGTGAAATGCCGCGCTGGGGAAGTCAAACTCCAATCATGACATAAATTGACTAGATATTGACAAGTGCGGGGCGGGAAATTTTTTGTCAGGATGCGGGTCGGCGGAGTCTTATGGAGCATGTAATTGTGCATTATTTTCGATTTCAAAGAATGCCGTAAGTGAAATGCCGCGCTGGGGAAGTCAAAATCCAATCATGACATAAATTGACTAGAAATTGACAAGTGCGGGGCGGGAAATTTTTTGTCAGGATGCGGGTCGGCGAAGTCTTATGGAGTATGAAATTGTGCATTATTTTCGATTTCAAGGAATGCCGTAAGTGAAATGCCGCGCTGGGGAAGTCAAAATCCAATCATGACATAAATTGACTAGATATTGACAAGTGCGGGGCGGGAAATTTTTTGTCAGGATGCGGGTCGGCGGAGTCTTATGGAGCATGTAATTGTGCATTATTTTCGATTTCAAAGAATGCCGTAAGTGAAATGCCGCGCTGGGGAAGTCAAAATCCAATCATGACATAAATTGACTAGAAATTGACAAGTGGAGCCATGTTGACAGATTTAGGCAATTTTAAGGTCATTGGAGGCATGGCGACAGATATAGGTCATTTTAAGGTCACTGGAGGCATGTTGACAGATTTAGGCAATTTTAAGGTCATTGGAGGCATGTTGACAGATTTAGGTCATTTTAAGGTCACTGGAGGCATGGCGACAGATTTAGGTCATTTTAAGGTCACTGGAGGCATGTTGACAGATTTAGGTCATTTTAAGGTCACTGGAGGCATGGCGACAGATTTAGGTCATTTTAAGGTGACTGGAGGCATGGCGACAGATTTAGGTCATTTTAAGGTGACTGGAGGCATGGCGACAGATTTAGGTCATTTTAAGGTCATTGGAGGCATGGCGACAGATTTAGGTCATTTTAAGGTGACTGGAGGCATGGCGACAGATTTAGGTCATTTTAAGGTGACTGGAGGCATGGCGACAGATTTAGGTCATTTTAAGGTGACTGGAGGCATGGCGACAGATTTAGGTCATTTTAAGGTGACTGGAGGCATGGCGACAGATTTAGGTCATTTTAAGGTGACTGGAGGCATGGCGACAGATTTAGGTCATTTTAAGGTGACTGGAGGCATGGCGACAGATTTAGGTCATTTTAAGGTGACTGGAGGCATGGCGACAGATTTAGGTCATTTTAAGGTGACTGGAGGCATGGCGACAGATTTAGGTCATTTTAAGGTGACTGGAGGCATGGCGACAGATTTAGGTCATTTTAAGGTGACTGGAGGCATGGCGACAGATTTAGGTCATTTTAAGGTGACTGGAGGCATGGCGACAGATTTAGGTCATTTTAAGGTGACTGGAGGCATGGCGACAGATTTAGGTCATTTTAAGGTCATTGGAGGCATGGCGACAGATTTAGGTCATTTTTAGGTCACTGGAGGCATGGCGACCTTTATTACTTAATTTACGGCAGCAGATATTAGCCGATTTTGAGGGGTGCTAATAATGTGTGTGCATACTGTATTGTTCCGAGTCTCAATTTTGCTCATAACCGGTTCTAACTTCACAGACGTCTGAAATTTCTCCTTGTCAAATGTTAACTGTCTTGTCGGTTTAATTTTCTACTCCATTAAACATTTTATTTTTAGAAAATTTGTCGTAATGTCGTCCAACGAAGGGTGGGAGGAGGGTGTCGCCAAGTTGGACCTTACTGACGGTATTCACGCTGACGACGAGAAGGAGAGGGCTGACCTCGTTAAGCTACTAAAGGCCAGGATTTTACGGCAGGAATCATTCTTTAATTGGATTCCAGACCAGGACACTTTCGATTATGTGGCACGAACCGCTTACGCATCGATTAATTCGAAATTTGAAGAACTTCGACAGCAAGATGACGAAATTGAGGAGAGAAATAGTGCCTTTGAATTGGTCGGAAACCGATTAGTGGTCTGCTATCTGGGTAGGTTAGCATTAATTTTTAGCACATTATGATACATCTTATTGGCAAGTCTGGCAGGTTTTGTACAATTTTTTCTTTGAATATTTGTGCATTTTTTCTTAGGAATGGAGCTGAAGAAAGAGGCCGACAAAATCGACCTGTTGCTTCAATCGGCGAGCGACTTTTTGGAAAAGTGTTTCATTGCGAGGAAATACATTTCAATCGAGTATTACGACGGGTTTAAGTATCTCCTAACCATCTTGGAACAATACTGGAGGGTCGTTTGCCAGGGTGGCGTTGGGACGACTCTGGATAAGCTGAAAGAGTGGAGCAATTGTGAGGGAGCTGATTATCAAAGTTTGCCAAGGAAAGGGCAAGTCGGTGTGCTAAGTGCGAAATCAACCTTTCTCGGAGAAACATACCGGAAGGGATTCGACCTGCAGGCTGAACTGTTGGCACAGGTGATGACTTTCAAATACACTTTCAAATCCAAAAATAAATACACTCGTAATGTTGTGCAAAATTTACTCAGAAAATGACCCAAAAATGGGTTGATTGTACACAAATGTTATACTTAACCTCTAGTAATTTTTTTACACAATTTTATTTAGGGTTTACTTTCTACCCATTATTTTTTAAGCCTAAAATATCTCATGAATTTCTTACTCAGATGGCAATCATGGACCCGACGCAAGCCGAATGGCACCTCGTACTCCACTACGTTCTCAAGTTTAAACGGCGCAACGGTATTCGCGGTGACGATTCTCCCGATCATCGAGAGACTTCTGAAGTCCTGGAAGCCGTCAAATTGGCCCCATCAAGACCAAGAGTCCGGGTTGCGTACGCTTCCTGTCTGGCGGAACATGTCCGAGCAAATGTGTACCAGCGGACCCAGGTTGGGATTGACTTTGTGACAAAAACCTTTTCTGGGGCAGAGGAAGCTGTCCAATTCTTACGGAAGGAGACGAGGTAGCTTATCGAGAACAGGATAACGTATTGTGGATGATATTTATTTAGCACGATCTATTTTTTAGGGATATTTTGGACCTGGACCCCGTCTCAGTGCAATGCAACATTACGATTGCGGAAATTTTTTCGGTAACATTGCCCAAGAAATTTCGTGATTTGCCTTTTACTAAAAAGTGTATCGAGCGAGCCCTCTTGTTCCATCCCAACTCGAGCAAGGCGAATAATAGGATGGGCATTTTTTTCTTGACCGTGGTAAGTGTTTGAAAATTTGAAATCGTGGAAACTATTCATGCTTATTTAAAAATTAACATGTTCATGAAACGTTTCTTGGCTAATTGTTACTTCTCGGTTCCTTTTTTAAGAAAATGATGCGGCAAAAGCTGCAGAATTTTTTCGCTACGCTGTGGAAGCTGATAATCGTAATTTCCCCGCATTGCTGCAACTCTTACAAACCTACATGGCCAACCCGGTCAAGAATGAGGACGCCATTAAGGAAATATTTGAGCGAGACGAGAAAGACTTCTCGGATGAACGGGTTGCCAGTTTTTACGTCCAGAAGGGATTTTTTGCCTGCATGCGGAAAGAATTTGAGGAAGCGTTACAATTCTGGGCGACAGCTTATGAAAAAAATAGTGCTTGTATGGAAGCAGATTTGCAGGTGGGGAAAATAGAATGATAAAGTACTTTTACTCTGTTGTGATGTAGTTAACTTAATAATTATTGCGAAAGAGTAGCCCACTCTTAGGAGGGGAGCTTCACCACCTGCCCCTCTCAGATCTTGATGTGCTTTGGATATGTGGTAGTGTCCCATGAGTGTAGTAAAACCCTGAAGTGATTTGACTCCATGGCTACAGTTACGCCCGCCACACCCACTCAAAGGCGCCAAAAACACGAAAAAAGCCCTGTTTTCACTTGTTCAAACCCTCGCCAAAAATCTAATTTTGCTCGGATTTTGGCAAAATTTACATTTTTGTGATCCCAGATACTTGCTTGATCATATCCAGTGGCAATCTCAACTTTTTTAAAATTTTGAATTTTTTCGAATAATTCATCAGCCCGAAAATGCCCGAAAATTTCGAAAATTTCAAAAAAGTTTAGATTGCTACTGGATATGATCAAAGAAGTATCTGGGATTACAAAAATGTAAATTTTATCAAAATCCGATCAAAATTGGATTTTTGGTGGATTTTTGAAGTTGGTAACTTTTGTGGTTTTCATCCCTTTGAGTGGGTGTGGCGGGCGCAAATGTGGCCATGGAGTCAAACCACTTCAGGGTTATAGTACACTCATAGGACCCTACCACATATCCAAAGGGCATCGAGATCTGTGAAGGGCAGGTGGTGACGCTCTCCTCCTTAGAAATCCAGTATTAAAATGATACCAAGCGGTAATCATATATGATTCTACCAAGGTGATATTAATAAGTAAGAGCTCCTTAGTTAAGTTTTAGAATATCCGTGCGCAGCGCAAGTAGTCCAATATAATTAGTACCAAGCGGTTGCAAGTTTAATACAGAGAAAACTATCCCTGCACGACTACTTAAATATACCAGATTTCTAAGAGTAAAACGGGGTTTTCATAAAATTACTAAATTTCAGAAACTGGTCTACTTCAAGGATCGGTACGGATGGGACCAGGATCCAGACCTGACTTACGATGGCATTATCGAAGCATTGCAGCGATTGGAATATTCCGCTCAAGGCGATCCTACCAGTCGTATTCTGATAATAAGTATTCTTGCCGCTGCGAAACGTAAAGAAGAAAGCCGCTCATTCAGGGGAGGCTTTCGTGGTGGTCGAGGTCGAGGTCGTGGACCGTTCGGCAGCGGTAGGGGACATTATTCTGGTGGACGCGGATCAAGTTGGACTGGAGGAGGACGTTTTGGAGGAGGCCGTGGGGGTAGAGGTGGGTTTGGAGGTGGTGATCAAGATTCAAATCCGCCCGCCACTAAGCCGAAACCCAGCCATTACGAAGTTTTAGGCGTTAAGCCGTCCGCAAGTAAAGATGAGATTAAGAAAGCGTATCGCACCATGGCCTTGAAGCATCATCCAGGTAAATGGTAAAATTTTCTTATCCGCATCCCTTTTAATTAGAGAAATGTTCGAAATTAACGTTAAATTTGTATTCTAGACAAAAATCCCAATCTGTCCGGAGCTGAACGAGCCAGGAACGAGGAGCTTATGAAAGCAATCAATGTTGCGTACGAAGTCCTTGTCAATTAAGGAACAAAATATTATATATGTAATTCTTTATTGACATTTAATGTATTCAATATGCAAATTCAATGGACACATGTCTGCGCCTTGTTTTACATTCAATTTTGAAGTAAATAAAAATATAAAAGTATTAGCAACCGAGCTGCAAAAGATGAGTCAGGTATGATTACCAGCATAACAAAAATTCCTGTATGCAACCATAAATACATGGCACCAGTCAAATTTCGAAGGAATTTGTTTTATACGTTAATTTATAAAACCCTTTATTCAGCGTTTTGAGTTACATACATATCTGTATTTACTTATTACAGTTCGACAAACATATCAATCCAAATATGCTTATCAATTTACCAAAGTTTTGAGACGATTACGGGATATAAGTACATATGAACTACTTGTATAATACATATTCAATAATAAATATATCACAAAAAATAGACATGGTTATGTAATATTACATAACCATGGATATGCATGTAAATTTTTCGTTTTAACTTTAACCATGTTAGAAAAAAATCTAGCTTATCTATTAACAATAATTCTCGTACCTAAATTAAAATGACTAACGACACGGTGTGATAAAGTGCCAAGGAAAAGCACTGGATCCTTATCGCCCTTGTGACCTTGAGGAAGGGCCCGATCCAAATTGAAAGTCTTCTACAACTCCTCAACTGTTTCCTCCTAAAGCCCGACATATTCTGAAGGTACCAATACTCCACGAAATTTAGCGACCTAATCGTCACCTCGGCCAACAAGGGCATCAAAAGATGGATAAGTCCCGTAAATAAAATGAGAGTGAAAATTGCCATGATTGTCATCGGAAAAGTAACCGTGCCCGTCAACTCCACCACGATGTAGCCCATGCTAATGCAACACAGTAACATGACAAATATGGCGACCGGAAGGGCTTCAAAGGCTACCTGATTAATCACCGTAAGCATTACTTGAAGTTGTCTATAATTCCGAAAGTTTTCCGGAAACGAGGGATTTCTTTGAACAACAACTATTTTTGGTAGGCTCCCCAAATTTGAATTTACCGCGCTATTTTGTTTGGGTGTAGGATTCTTCGTCATCACGCTTAAACAGGAGTGTAACAAGAGTGCAATATTTGCACCGTTTATAACGCACGAATAAATGAGAAGGCTGCCGTGTAGGGTGGCCAAAAATATGCAGGAAATTCTGCAAATTAAGGTAAAAATTGGACCGAGAAAAGATGACATATTTCGAAATATGAAGTACGTCGAGTCAATATTTGGAAGTAGAAGGGGAACACTACAAAGTATGAGGCAGATCGGAAATGGGGATGGAATAATGATGTGGAGCAAGATCCCGATTAGCCTGGGTTCCATTTTGAGCCCTTAATAAAAAAAATAACCAAAGTTAAATACGTACACTCCCAATAGAGATTTATTACCATGCTATCTATTTCTAGTAAATTTACGTTCAGCCAATTCACAATCTTTGGTAACTTTACCAAATCCATAAAATCTGTAAACTTTCCAAATATTTCTACTGTGAATTAGCGTACAAATTTGTGTAGATTTACTCAGACTAACGGCGTCTCAATATTTCATAAAAGTTTACGAAATTATTCCATAAAACTTCCGGATTTTACATGTTACCAGGTATCGCGTGAATTGTCTCATTTTATTAAAAAGCTTACCATGTTTCAACACAATTTGCCTCATATTTCTCAAATTTCCCAGTACGAAACATATCTCGGTCACTTTTCCAATAAAGATGGCAATAATTACCATGTCCAGGGAATAGACGCAGATTGTGAGCAGTAACAAAATTCCGGAGAGAATATTGATCTCGGGATCTTTCTCGTACGCCAAAATCTCTCGTAGCACGATAAGCAAGTAGACCAAGTTCAGGCCAGAGAGGAGAATGGAAATTGCGTACCACGGGATTAGTCTACTTTTCGAAGTTGGCCGCGGTTTCCAGGACGATTTATCCCACGTGAAATATTGTGCGTATAAGGACTCGCTAAATATTGCGAAACGTTGGAGAGCATCGTACGCGGTCAGGGTTTGTGCGTGGTGGGATAATTGAAGTCTTAAACGATTCATGACGATAAAGTGACTAAAATTCGGTAATATATGTACATAAATTAACTCCTAAAAAACTGGTATTAAATTATTACTGGTCACAGTATGTATTTCAATATGCTTATGACTCTACTGGCACGGTAATAACAGGCATTAACATTAAGTAATCTTGTGGCAATGAAAACTTTGCAAATCAGAAACAAACTACTAGAGGGTGTTCCGGAAGTAATGCAACTTTGGTAAAATGCATATATGCAAGGGTATCAATTTGCCCCAAATTCGAAATTGGGTGAATATTGTAGTCCACACATTTATCTAGTAGAATCCGAAAACCAGAAGTCGATATCTCTATCCGTTCCAAAATGAGGTCAAATACCACCAAGCAACTCGCAACCATCGTCTGCCACTACCTCGAAAAAGTGGTTACGCGCTCTAAAAAATTGAGCTGTGTTCACTTTAAAAAATAAGAAATTCCAAAAGTGACGATTTGTTGTGTTATACTAAGGTATGAGCTGCAAAAAACGACTAATCGCAAAAAATATCTGGTCGGTACATTCGTGTGGCAGCCCCGAAAGTAATAAACTTCGTGTAGATAGAAATTTGTTATGTCGGAGCGAAATTCGCTGAAGTACTTGAAGTTCTCACCGAACACCATACATTATTTGAAAGCTTAGAAGTTGGACATCAAATCCTAGAAGGTTCTAGAAGCTTATAAATATAGTCAAGAGTAAAATAAAAGTAGCAAGCAGGAGGGCAGAAAAAATCCTTGACCTGAAGTAATTAAAATTAATCAAAATTGATCGTCCTGTACAAGACGATTTACTGCTCAGATTATCAAAATGCTTTTATTTGCACATAGTACAACTCTCCCACCTTCAAGAAAACCATTTATGCAAAACTGGAAATTAAATATAAGCCAAAGTATCACGCTCCGCCTTAAAACGGATCAAACGCAATTAACATGGGAGAGGTGAACGTTCCCAAATTTGCCAAATACAAGACCTATTGAAAAATTTTAGTTCCTATCCTAGAAAAAATATTGTAATCGAAAAACTTCAGTCAAAAATTTGAACTTATTTCAACACATGTGGTCAAAAATCTCAAAAAAGGTGACCAAAAACAGTGGCGAAGCACTAATTGTGAGCGCCCAACAAAAACGTCTCCAAATTTGGCGGAAGGGGTGTACGGACCATTGGAAGCAAAACTTAATTAGCTTTAACCTTTGTCCCTTTCTGACCAAAATTTCGCTTTAAAAAATTCATTCGTTGAGTTTATATGTGCATTTGACCAAAGTTGCATTACTTCCGGAACACCCTCTACCAAATATCCGTATGTATGTGACACTTGAAATTTAATGTTGTAGCGATTGATATGTAAATACATATCTATGCACATATGTATCTACATAAAATTTGTACATGACGACTGATAGAAAAATCTTCATCGATTATCTGGTATGATGACCTTTGCCTTTACGAAACTGTTTTGCAAACCTTGAACGTAATCAAATGGTTGACGTTTTATTTAAGAATATTAAGTTAATCCCATTAGGTATTTGAATAGGTATATGTATGAACATAGTTATGCAAAATAATTATGTATACGGTCATATCATAACGTTAGCAGTAGCTC
This sequence comes from Folsomia candida, assembly GCF_002217175.1. Classification (NCBI taxonomy): domain Eukaryota; kingdom Metazoa; phylum Arthropoda; class Collembola; order Entomobryomorpha; family Isotomidae; genus Folsomia; species Folsomia candida. The sequence goes on along the minus strand of NW_019091229.1, from coordinate 231,372 downwards.
GACTTTATTTATACAAACAATTTTGGAGACCTCATGTTGAATTTTTTGACCAATAGATAAATGTGTATATTTAATTTATTTTACGACATGTGCACAATGAACATACCTACATACATAAGTACATAAGCTAGTTAAACTTTTTTTAGCTAAACCACAAGTATTTATGATATCATCTCAAATATACTTCTTAGCACCGATAATAACCATTTTTATAAAAAATACATCTCATTTGAAAAACAAAATCGCTTCGAATTAAATTCACAATCTGTGCTAAACTCGAGACCTGGCTGACCATTGATAACTACTCCGGAAACTTTGGTCAACTTTCGTCTCCTCAGGGAAGGAACGAGGCTGAAAAATCGGTCCAAATTGTTTTTCTGATTTTAGAGTAAAACTTACTCTCTTCAAATGGGCTTCTGTCTTCGTTACATACATACGTAGTGCGAGACTCTTATTTCTTGTGTAATGTCTGTAAATTCATGTATGTATGTAGTACACATTATTAAATAATTTCACTAAAAATTATGTAAATTTTTACCTGGTGAAAATTGTGGTAGGTATTGGAGAAAGTCTACAAGTTGGGGGAACTCGGTCGGAAAGGGGGCCACGACTGCAACGTGCGTCAGAAACGGGAGGGTTGCCAACTTCTTGAAAACAATGAGCAGGAAATTTTTATTTTGTGTTGTCTTACACTCGCTCACCGTGACGCTAAGTTTTTTCAAGGATGGGAACCTGGACGCTAAAATTTTTATACAAATTGAAATAGTGTTTTTACATATGTACATGTTCTAGTTGGAAAAAAATTGCGAATATTGGCAAAATATCTGTAACTTGGAGACAAATCGTCCCCCGCGGAGGTTCCACATATTTACATATAGTACTCTGTTTTTCGGCAGTGATTAAGGAGCTTTTCTCACCAAGAAATACGTCAAAAATTGGAGCAAGGAACAGATGTGACGTCGTCGTTACTTAACATTCTGAATAGAACATTTTTTACATGAAGATACATAGTTAACTTTTTAAATAACGAGGTCACGTTTACTCATAACACGAGTTTCTGACTTAATTTTTATTGGTTGCAAAGCGCTTAACTAATCATTACCTAACAATAGAGCACCTTTATCCTTACGTGTGTCACAATTTGTCCCAAGTTATTTAGAGTGTATGCATAAATACCTAGGCAGACCAACAAATCCGGACTTTCTAACCCACACAACCTCAAATCTGTTACGTCCCTCCAACAATACCGTCCTAGCGTCACGATATCCCCAATAACTATACTTGCTCGCGGATAAGCGACGTCAGGAATTTCGCATAAATCCAGCTTCTTTAGTTTTCCCATCCTTCCAACTTCTGGGATCGTACTTTTGAAAATTCTTAATGCACCGTTCACGAAACTTTTCAACTTCGGTAGCCCGCCTCTAGGGAGGTGAAATATATCTTTAAACCGGTCAAAGTTAAAATGCGACGGAAATTTTGCAACGCCCACATTCAGCTCTAATCGTTCCAGGGAAAATTTCACGTTTTCCAGAAACTGGGTTAAATTCAGGAAACAGGCTAAATCTATGTTTTCTATTTTTCTAAACATCCAAACAAACTTGAAACTTTTCAGGTTATAGAAATGACGTAAAGGTAGTGGAAAATTGTCGTCCCTGATTTCTAATTGTTGCAAATTTGGGGCTATGCGTTTAAAATCTGCTGGAGAAAGACTTGTTGTTCCTGGGTTGAGGTTGTGGCATAATATTCGGATTTAAATTCGGCATTGTACAGAATCTTGGCCAGTTTTAGTTTCGTTGGAATCACACCTGTTCAAGAAATACTTTTTCATTTAAAATTCATTCAATTTAAAAATTTGAAAAACTTCTTGATTTATTCCAAATTTGAAAATTTGTTTATATACCCTATGTATCAAGCATAATGTGAACAATGAAGAATGAACGAAATTCATGGTTGTGACACATCGTTATAATCAACTTCATTCATTCTTCATGAGTAGGATATGTCTATATATTATGTCATCAAAAACGCGTCCATTTTTAGACCACCCACCCACCCCTTCAACATTTTATTCAATTGATGCTAACAAATATCTGGCTTAACATCAGTTATACAGAGTCTGTATTACAGACCCACTCAAAATCACCCACCTTGATTACGTAATATACGAATGTTCCTTCAGAAAACGAAATATTTATTCAAAAGTCATTCAAAAATTTCCAAAAAAAATATTCACTCATTATTCATGAATAATGAATAAACGATTGATTAATTCTGCATTGAATAAATTAAAGCGACCACTTATACATAATTGAAGTATCACCTGTTACGGTGGCACGAGAAGCATATATATGCGCCTTCCATTTCCCAAGCGTTTTCCTGTCATTAATCGTGACGACCAATTCCTTCAAGTTCGGCAGGTTAAACTTGAGGAAAAAAGTGTGCAAAATTTGACCCATGTCGGCGGAAATGAGGATGGAAAGGTGCTCAATTAAGTGACCCAGTTGGGAAACAAAACATCCAAAAATGTGAAACCTTCCTGGATAAAGGCATGGATGGAGGTTGTAGTGAATCGATTTTATCAACTTGGGGTGCATGTTGAGACACAACCAGGAAGAGATGAAGGTACCTGCGCCCCTCGGTTCGACGTCGGGATTGACATTTAGCACCAAGTTTGCACCGAGGAGCGAGACGACGGCCTCGTTCCAGTTGGTGGCGACAAGGCGTAAATTTTTCAATTCGTTACTTCCTGTTCGTGCAAATCGTTCAATAATTTTGTGAAGAATCTGAAAAAAGGAGGGACAAAAAAATATTGGATTACTTTTTTGCGTTTCTGCTTTATTTTTTATGTGCACTCTAAATAAAAATGAGTAAAATTTCATGAAGGCTGATTAAAAAAAAAGAAGATGCCACAACCAAAAATAAAATTTATTCTACATATGTTTCGAAAAAATTTTCCACCCGTTGTTGCACAAATTTAATATAAATAAATTGTACCTCTTGGTTGTGGTATCATATTTTTTCTTACTCAACTTTGAGGAATTTTTGTAAGTGTAACAGGTTTATTAAATTTCTTACCAAAGGATTTGAGAGAGCCTGCTCCATAATTGAGGATTGAGAATAATTATATCAAACTGGGTATCGATTTTTAAAAACTTTGTACAATTATTTCGTATTTTAAATATCTGTACGTTGTAATAGAAATTTTCTTCTCTGAAACTTGTCCGTGCTTAAAACAATTTATTGTAAATGTTCATATGTATGTAGATAACTATTTACTACTTATTTCAGTACAATTTCAAAGTATTGTAGATAGTATTTAGTTTGACACACGCACTAAAAATATGGAGGATTAAATAGCGTTAACTTTGGATTGTGTATTAGAAATGACTTGGCAATGGAATGTGATTGTTGAAATTGTGCATTCCATTGTAAGCTCATGTCATAACTTGTAACCATATGCACACATTTCTAGAAATGTGTGTGGGATGTTCATGAATTATGTAATGAGAGAGGAGGGTCTAAGGCGCCAATGCTATTGTCAATTGTGCCTATGTGACAAACGTGGGAAGGGGAGTCTAGCAAGGCGTAAGTTTTGCGATACATAATTTATGATCATCCCGTGGACTGCCTAGACATGCACATGCTTGCGCTATTAAACATTTCCTAAATATGTACACCAAAGGGTTAATCCTAACTAAGCAACTTGTAGGCAACCTTATCAGTTTCATATGAACTTATGTATAAACACGAAAATTACTTAAAACATGTAAGGTTACCCATTGTTGGTATTCTAATTTTCCCCATATTCACATTTTTAGCTTAGCGAGGTATTTTAATGGTCAAGGGAAAAATGCATTTTATCTGTTTAAATATAGCCTAAACCCTTTCGGAGCCCAAAGCTTTTCAACCCTTTGCAGTTCCCATAAAATTACAGACCTTCGAGAAATTATGTATGTATATGCAACTCAACAGGAGAATTTAACTATGGATGAATCTGATGCGTATTTACTTTGGCAGATTACTTTTAATCAGATTAAGATCTAAAAATTTAACCTGATTAGTAGTTCTAAAAGCAAATATGATTTAACTACACTGCCTCGAGGCGGAAAGAATAACAATGTATATATGTGACAAAACAGTTCATTATTTAAAGAATCTATATTATAATTTCGAAAAGTCCGTCCCGTGAAATTTTCCGTGACATTCCTGCATTCTGATTGGTTGCCGGCTTCCTGGCTCCACCAATCACAGCACAGATAAGATTTCTGATTTCGGTTATGATTTCGGTTATGGTTACGGTTATGATTTCGGTTATGATTTCGGTTATGATTACGGTTATGATTTAGGTTATGATTTCGGTTATGATTTCGGTTATGATTACGGTTATGATTTAGGTTATGATTTCGGTTATGATTTCGGTTATGATTTCGGTTATGATTTCGGTTATGATTTCGGTTATAATTTTGGTTATCATTTCAGTTATGATTTCGGTTATCGTTTCGGTTATGATTTCGGTTATGATTTCTGTTATGATTTCGGTTATGACGTAACGTTAAAAAATTTCCTTCGTAACGTTAAAAAAATTCCTTCGTAACGTTAAAAAATTTTCTTAGGAACGTTAAAAAATTCTTTAGCAACGTTAAAAAACTTTCTTAGGAACGTTAAAAAATTATCTTAGCAACGTTAAAATAAATCCTTAGCAACGTTAATATAAATTCCTTACAAAGCCGGCAACCATTCATAACGCAGGAATGTCGTGGAAAGCTTAATGGGCCAGGCTTTTCGAAGCTTAAGCATATTTAGATGATTTTTTTCTTTCGTGTTATAATTTCGGTATGGATTAGTGCATCACACCGGTTATGTAATGCCTTCACATAATGGTTTTGGTGGGTTCTAAAACTTTAGTTGTGGGCCGTCTTTAAGACGGGCTTTTAGGCTAGTTTCCTAAATAAATACATAAACACACACCTACATATTTCAGGATTTTTCATAATACAAAGGTTAAGCGAAGTTATTCTGGAATCCGTATGCGAGAGTTTGAACTTTTCTCGAAAATATTTTTGGCGTTAGCGAGAAAATGCAAATTCAAGCTCATGAAGGAATGGAAAATGATGTTTTGTGATCCACATGCATACACAAATATGTCCGGCATCAAATCAAAATTGCTTTATTTTACTGTATTATTGTCCCTAAGTAATAAATATTTTATCTAACTAATTATTCAAATATTTATTATTTATTGGTAATAGTTTCAAGAATTAAAATCAAATATGAAATCAATCAGACTTGCATAACTCAACTTTTGCTTAAATTTCCTTTCTAAAAACCCAATTTCGCACCAAAATCTTTACAAAAACATGTTTCATCATTAAAAATCCCTGCATGGGTGGCCAATTCCTTAATCTTCTCAATCTTCGCCAACCTCTCATTCATCCTCCCTTTTTAGACCACGTCATAATTCAGATTTGGAAAAATGGTGGAAATTCTGTCATAAAAATCAGGAAAATCTTCCCTCCACCCCTAACATTTACAAACGTCTACTTCATCGCCACAATCACACCGTCGCCTCATTTGCATACTCCCCAGCTTGGGGAAACGAGATACTCAAACTTCTCTACGTCTCACACGGTTCGAGACCCTCGGCCAAAAAGTTTTCGTACAGAAAAAGCATGGTCGCCTCAAAATGCAAATTTACATCTGGCTTTTTCCAGTATTTCTCCTTCCACTTTGGCATAATTTCATTCACCACGCGTACAATTAACCTTTCAAGAACGGGAAACTGATTTCCATTCGAAAACTTGACGTTGTCCCTCCCTATTTCAAAGTTTAGGTAAAGATGCGGTCGAAACCGCACTGCTCTTCGGGATTTTCCAACTAATTGTTCCCTCAGAATTTCCAAAAAACCTTCAATTTATGAAGAATCGGCACGGCAATGATAAATTCCCTCCGTGGGGCATTTTGGGGCGACATTTGGCACGCCGGAGATGCAAACGTGCTCCAGCTGTGGGGCGAGGAGAGGCAAGAGGACGACAGTTTCGACGTGATGGTGCAAAAGAACACTGAATTCGAGCCGGGCCACGTGTGGAAAACTATTTTGCAGCGGCAAATTGAATTTGAAAAGTGAGATAATGCATTCATATCGTAACGGAACTGTGGCAAGGGTTCTTTGCAAGGAGATTGATTCGAGTTGGGGTAAATTGATATTATTTGCTTGAATCAGCCCGCCAGGCAGGTTGGTCATGCGGAGATGACGCACGTGGCAGAAAACGGTTAAAATTCGAGTGGCCAGGGCGATAACCTGGTTCCATTTCCTGCCCGAATCGGGGTAGACTCGGGTCATATTAACCGCTAAAGTTGTAAGGTTTCCCGGGTAGGAGAAATTCTCGGGGAATATGTCTTCCCAGGGGGGAAAAGAGGGATTCATTCCGTGCCAAGAGCAGAAGTGTGGGTGCAATTCTAACAATCGTAAGGTTTTGAGTGGTTGGACAATTTTGACCAAACGAGACGCCATGTGGCGTAAGCTTGAATCGAGGGGGACTTCAAGGCTTAATTTTGTCACGGTGTTTAAATTGAAGGAGGCAAGTAAGTCTATTTTTGGGAGTACATTCTCCAAATTGTCGGACTTCCAGTTGACAATTTTCAGGTTTGTGGGGGATAAGTTGGTCAGGGTGACGAGGTCAGTGGAATCGGTGACATTGGAGTTTAGCTGGATATGGATAGGATCTCGAGCGATGAAATGTTTGAGAGCTTCCCCTTCCCACGTGGTGTTGACCAGGGAGGCGGATTTTTGGTCGGTCGATGGGAGGAGCTCCATAATTTTTTAGATTATCTGGAAAAAGAGAAGATCTTTAGGACGTGTGTAATGTTTTGTGCTTATTGCCTCACGTGCGTAAATCTCACTACATATGTATGTCCATTTTAGGCGATGGTGCTCGTCGTTTAGCTTTTTTTTATATAAATTTATGTACTAAAATGATTTCATGGAAAGAACAATAATAAAAATTCAAAAAAATAAAAGAATAGGTTAGGTGCTGAAAATAACATTTAAACGATTTTTTAAATGCCAAGAAATTTATTTCATTTTTCGCTTGCAAAATAATTCATTATGTTCAAATGCACTTGATATTGCCTTGGATTATTTTCGGAAATTGTAGTAATGATGATGAACTATACTAAAAAAACGGGAACAAATATTATTTGGGAACTTATTAAACGAATATTTATTGCAATAGCGGAAGGGGGAACTTATCAAATTAAATATGTATGTACATATGTAAGCTAGCAATTTTCACATATTGAAAAAAACGAAGTATCTGGACACTGAATTAATCTTATAATTAGAAGAGAGATGATAGTGCTAGAAAGTGTAATTTTTAATTTACAACCAGTGATTATTTCTTCCTTTTTCCTGGCGGTTCATGGTGTTTGCTTATAAATGAAGCAAGATCTCCTCCAGCTACGGGAACACTGGCAAGCAGTTCAAGAGGTGAAGAATCGGCAGATGTGCTAGCATTTGAAAGAATGAAAGTGATCAGACAGAAATTATTTATCCTAAAAGGTACGAAAGTTTTGCGCAGCTAAATTAAAATTATAGAAGATTTGTTACTTACGTCTGTATGATATTGCCTGTCCCCAGAGCTTGGACAGCTAGACTCCCGGTCCCAAGGGCTTGGATAGTGTGGCACCCTGTCGGACTAATAGCGGGGGCTTGGTTGCCTAAATATGGGAAATAAAATCAAAATGAGCGTAAGTTTATTAATAATTGAATCTGTTTGAAACTTACCACGTGATCCACTTGGCTGAGGGTTTGACTCCAAGAGCTCTGGCGTTCCGACATCTATATCCATGCCATAATCTGAAAATAAGCTGTTAATTAGAAGAAACCGAAATTCAAATTAAAAAATACGATAAATTGATACATACCTTCAGATAATTTTTGCAGTTTGTCCCGTAACTCCTGCTTTTCTTGAACTCGTTTTTTGAGTTGTTCTTTCTTGTTATCCAAATTTTTTAGCTCTTTTTTCATCTCATCTTTCCTCTCGTCCAAACCTCTCATTTCTATCTGCATTTTAGCCTTTTGGTCATCGAGTTTCTTGACTTCCATCTCCAGAAGGGAGATATCATGACGAAAATGTGCGACGGCCTCGTCTACATAGGGCAAAGAAATTTATCATTATATATTAGTTTTGTACATACACATGTAGTATTAGCTGGACAAATGAAATAATAATCACATAAACAATTCTATATTTCAAAAAAGCGGCTGCTCTAATTTTTGTTAATTGGTAAATATTACTTACGGCATCTGTTGGCCACAGAATCTGGTTCAGGCTCTACAGATACTGAATCGGATTGGATTTGATGAGATTCACTATGCATTTTTAAGCTCAGGCCAAGTATGAAGTTGAAATGTGTGGCTGTTTTAGAAAATTTAATGCGTACAATTTTAAGACAGGTTGTCACTTCCACACGGGCACTTATGGACTGCAATTGCAAGCGATTTTCTCAGGTAAGAAAATTATGTGCACTGTATTGATAGGATTTATATCAAGCTACAAGGTAGTACTATTAATAGAACGAACACGGTATTATTTTGTCCATAATCTAACCTTTTTAATCCTTCAAATAGTATTTTTACACGTATTCACCCACAATGACCCTTATTTGTTCCCTAAAATCGCCTTTTTCGTAGAACGAGAATTAAGAAGTGGATATGATAACAGGTTGGTTGGAAACCACGGCCTTTACATATGTAATCATGTAAAAATTTATATGTAAAAATTTTACAAAATTTTAAATACAGAGATATCTATATCTAGATACTATGCATAAACACATTTAGTTTAAATGCATTCAAATAATGTGACAACAGGTACATAAAATAATTTAAGCTGGTCTGACATTGTATTAAACAATCATCTACAATCAACTAACCACAAAAATGTTCAATGCGTCACTGTTTACATAATTATTATATTAAGTAGAAAATTATTTTTAGCACATATGTATGTAAATGGTTTGCTTGAAATTCCTAGTTTTTCAAAACTGTCCCTAACATTAGAAAACAAAATATTTTAAACCAATACCAACCTTTTATTACACCTTTATGTAGATCACTAAATACATACTTCAAAGACCTACATACATACATATATGTATACATACATACGCAATTTATACCCGTTAATGAATTGGTCAACCACATATTTAAAAAGGGGACGTATAAAGTGTCTATAAAGTTTTGATTCGGTGTCAATTTTCATCCACCAATTCTCACCCCACAATTTTCATTCGACAATTCTCACTCTACAATTCTCAGTTTCTACGAATTCTCACTCCACAATTTTCACTTCCCAATTCCAAGCTGTATTTCTCAAAGATAAACTCTTAGTTCTGGTTCAAATTTATAACTATGAATTATCCGACGTGCTCGCTATGTTCCCTAGGCTCCTAATGTCGCAACTTTTACAAATTCATCAAGTTTTCCACATACATACATAAACAAGTACATGAGAGAAAATTTCCAAAACTCTAAAATTCTAACATGACCTGAAAATACATTTCGTGCATATGTAGCATTACTGAGATATTTTCCATGAATTGAAAAATTGCTGCTTGAGTAAAGTTGTTTTTATTTGACGATGTTGATTTATAAAATTACCGTACCCGTGAAGCATTTCTGGGGTTGATATCCTCTTGAAAATAGTGATTCGGCTAATCTAATTAAAATTTTGTATTTTTTCGTATGATTTATGCAGATAGGGTCCTTTACGAATTTCGTACACTCACAACGGTTTAGACGGATTGTTAGAGTTCAGAAATTATTGTACACGGCAATCTGCCTGAAGAAACATCTTATTTAATATTATAGGTTATCAAGGTGTCAATTTCTCACGTATTTTTTGAGAATTATTTGAAACTTTAAAAATAATTGTCTATACGTTTTTTAGACTATTCAAAAATAAAGTTGAATATACGGTAGGTGTGAGCGATAAATTACCAATAATTTGTATCTGTCAAAAATTCGAATTTTTGATTTGCATCGTGGAATTTGCTTGACTGAAAGATGGTATCAATATATCAGATCTTTAACTTAACTACCGCCGACTACCGGTATTGCGATCGTTAATACCGATATTCGGTAATACCGGTGAATACCGATACTCTCATGTCC